>NC_054710.1:18958090-19166567 GCF_016097555.1 Gigantopelta aegis | reverse complement strand
GGAATATCAGGGACTTACCACTGGTATACATTAGATATGTGACCATTGTAACTTCATGTAGCCTGTTTAATGATAGCATGGGAATATCAGGGACTTACCACTGGTATACATTAGATATGTGACCATTGTAACTTCATGTAGCCTGTTTAATGATAGCATGGGAATATCAGTGACTTACCACTGGTATACATTATACATGTACTTCATGTAGCGTGTTTAATGGTAGCATGGGAATATCAGTGACTTACCACTGGTATACATTAGATATGTACTTCATGTAGCGTGTTTAATGATAGCATGGGAATATCAGGAACTTACCACTGGTATACATTAGATATGTGACCATTGTAACTTCATGTAGCGTGTTTAATGATAGCATGGGAATATCAGGGACTTACCACTGGTATACATTAGATATGTGACCATTGTAACTTCATGTAGCGTGTTTAATGATAGCATGGGAATATCAGTGACTTACCACTGGTATACATTAGATATGTACTTCATGTAGCGTGTTTAATGATAGCATGGGAATATCAGGGACTTACCATTGGTATACATTAGACATGTGACCATTGTAACTTCATGTAGCGTGTTTAATGATAGCATGGGAATATCAGGGACTTACCATTGGTATACATTAGACATGTGACCATTGTAACTTCATGTAGCGTGTTTAATGATAGCATGGGAATATCACGAACTTACCACTGGTATACATTAGATATGTGACCATTGTAACTTCATGTAGCCTGTTTAATGATAGCATTGACTTTTATCATTTGTTATAATAACAATGTATTTATCATCCTAATGTTTGTAAGACATACAACAGGATTTTAACTCCAAACATTTAAACATATAATATTAAAGAAAAATTTCTGTAGTTATATTAGTAACCAATGTTGCCTAAACAATTTGGAATGAACTTTTAGTAAATTGTTTCTTTTTTAAAGGCATGTTTCCACTGACATTCGACATAATAAATGACTTCTTTTATGCTGGGTTTTTTTCTTCATAATATTGGATTACATGTATAATGAAAATTTATATTAATCTGATACACTGAAAATTGATTAATTTGTAGACCAACATATTCCTTGATTAACATTAACATTCTTGACAATTTATAGCATGAAAGATTAATGAATACAAATTAAGAGTATACGTTTTCAATTACTTGTTTTGTTTTGTGATTCATTAGTGTCTGGAAATATGCCTTTAAGGTAACACATTCACGAGAAATAGGTATTGGTGATGTGCTCACCATCTTTATGAATGATATCATTGTGTGAATCATTTAAATCGGGAAATTCAAATGAACAAACATCTGTCAATACCGATATTGTGTAAAATACAACATGCAATTACACATTTACAAACAAAATGGCTTAGATCTAATTTCATTATGAAGACAAGCAAAATGTCATTTTAGAATTCCAAATGTTTTGCTTAATTAAAACACAAGTTTTGCACAAAGATGCATTGTACTGTTTTTTTTAGCATGAGTGTTAGGTGTTAAATATGGTGCCATTAAGAAGTTTCTCAAGGCATATCCTGAATCACCAAGGAGAATCACATCAATATCACCTGAAACAGTAATATATGTAGTTGTATTATACATGTATTTTGAAATTACATAACAGAAGAAGATAAACATATCAATGTTGGAACAGTTGAGTGTACACATATTGAAACACGTGATACCGTAAAAAGATGTAACAAAATGTTTTCATTTGTTGAAATAAAATAGCCTTTAGGCTATAACCTGTTGGTATTTAACTGTCCATTGATATTAAATTCAAATCATTTATTTTATATATGGATAATACAAAATAGCATGGCATACATTGGACAATATAATATGAACATAAAATAGTTAAATCAGATATATAGTAATAGTAATGATGGCAATGATTATATACATGTAATATGTATACGATATGTCCACGTATATGTATGTAGTGTGTATATGTGTTACTTCAAGTTGGTGTTGTAGTAGAGGGTCTGGTAGGTTTATTTTGCCTATGGCTGAATATACTGTGCAACATTTAGGATATTACACAATTTGATACCAATTTGTATCAGCCCACAAATAATGTCCAACCCTGTTTTGTACAATAAAATATACCCGGTATATTAACATATTTCAAAACTTTGGTATCTATGTAAATTCTATGTTTAATACCTCTCTCAAACTGAGCACACACAGCAGACTGAAGATTCTGTTATCATGGAGAGAACCTGGCCATTTGGCTACACAGTCCATTATGCGAAACCATACAACTTTGTGAATGTTGTACCTATATATAAATTTCAGAACAAAGTAATTTATAGTACAATTTCAGAACAAAAGTAATTTATAGTACAATTTGAACCTTACATTGGTCATAAAATTGTTACAAATATCTGTATGTCACTGTTCTGTGTGACATGTGCACATTAAGAAACAAGTTAACATTTCTGTTTCTTCGGAATGAAAGAAAATCTGCAATTACCAATTATTTTCTTTAAAAACAAAGTAGATGAATTGAGGTACATTTGCCTTCCACAATTTTATTACTTTTAAAAAGTTTATTTGTTAAAATATACTTTTTAAACATATTTATGTATGATTGACTAAACATGGATAGTTTTATGTTCATTTGTGTTCACATGTATACATAATATATGTGTTCAAATGCAGCTTGTTGGGAAAGTTGACACAGAACTGGTTTTGCCTAGTCCTACCCCCACCACATCCCTTACCATGTATTCAGTACTTGCTTTATATATAAATGTATGTATAATATTCATTATGGAATACTTGTTTTATATATAAATGTATGTATGATATTCATTATGGAATACTTGCTGTATATATAAATGTATGTATGATATTCATTATGGAATACTTGTTTTATATATAAATGTATGTATGATATTCATTATGGAATACTTGCTGTATATATAAATGTATGTATGATATTTGTATGTATGATATTCATTATGGAATACTTGTTTTATATATAAATGTATGTATGATATTCATTATGGAATACTTGCTGTATATATAAATGTATGTATAATATTCATTATGGAATACTTACTGTATATATAAATGTATGTATAATATTCATTATGGAATACTTGTTTTATATATAAATGTATGTATAATATTCATTATGGAATACTTGCTGTATATATAAATGTATGTATAATATTCATTATGGAATACTTGCTGTATATATAAATGTATGTATAATATTCATTATGGAATACTTGCTTTATATATAAATGTATGTATAATATTCATTATGGAATACAACAAGAAAAATTTCTATTGTTTAATGAAACCACGTACTATAGCACATTGATTTATTAATCAACTGTTGGATGTCAAACAATTTGTAATTTTGACATATAGCATTAGAAAGGAAACCTGCTACATTTTTCCATTAGTAACAAGGTAGATTTTATATGCAATATCTCACATACAGGATGTTCATGTGGCAGAGTTTTACCCTTATTCCAAGGTGTATGTCTCTTCATGAACTGTGTCTTTCGTCTTGTATTGCCTTCCATGGATGTGACTGGTAGTGTATAAAACAGTGAAATACTTATTGTGGTATGCATGTCCACACTAAATATATATATATATATATATATATATATATATATATATATATATATCAGGCCATGTGTGATGTCACCTTCATTTCTGATACATTAAAACATTTCAATGCAGTGGCAGTTGACAGCTGTTTTGTTCACTGTATATTCTCAGCTGCATCTTTACAGGCTGGTGCCATCTTCTCTGCGTTCAGGTGTGACCTGTTGCGGTGTACAGACACCTTGCTAATTACCCTCACCAGAACGACACTCAAGTAATACTAATTTGCAAGTGGCACATGTTGACTGTGTGCAGTATCCAAAAGTTTACAGTTTCAAATTTTAACTTTAAAAAAAAAAAAGGACTTTGTGGAATTTTTGTTGTTGTGGAAAATGTATCAATTTAAATGAAATTAAACCAAAAAAGAAAAAAAAAAAATTCCTGCCAACTGCTATATTTCAGTGGCAGAGAACACAATAAGGAGCAAATTTCTTTTTGTTCAGAAAAATGTTAGTAACTTTTACAGTTATTGCAGAATTACCATTCCACTATTTGGAATAATTTGACACAGATTGTCGCCTTTTGCAGCACCTGCAGTCCCCTAATTCACAGGCTCCAACAGCCATATTTGGTATTGAATATTCTTTTTATTGCCTGTATGCAACTTGACATATGTATTTAAATGCCATATGTCAGTTTGAATGTCATGGTGAAAACAATTTTGGTCTGATAATCAGGCATCAGACTAGAGTTATCCACCCATTTGGTTGTCCAAAATAAGGAAACTAATGCGAGAAAATATAGTTTTCTTGTTATATGATTAATGGCTGGGGAGCTGCTTTGTATGCTGAATTGTTACACTGGGTTTGACAGAGAAGAGGATGCAGTTAGTGAATATGTGCACTTGGTTTACACTGGATACTGCATACTGTCCCCCACAGCACCTTGAAGTCATACAACATTTGTATAAAATGCACAGAAATGGGTGTTTTCATTGGCCCCAGGCAGGTAAGGTTTCTTGTGAAATGCCATTGGCCTGGTGAAATTAATAAAAGTGCTACAGCCACTGGGGCTATATGAGAAAACATAGTGTAATTAATTGTGGTCTGAGGCCTGATATAGTGGGATGTTTGACACAGGGTGACACACTTTAATACTTAATTGTTAGGTAACTATGACAGTTACAAGACTGAAAATGTACATGCTAATTGTCAAGATAGGTAGAAATCTGAAACTAATCAGTTTGAATGATGATTTTTTTTTTTTTTTTTAAATCATATTTAATTATATTTATATTTTAAAATTTGTAATTTTAAAAATTTTGACATGATTTTTGCTTTCATTCTTTTCAATTGGAATGTATTTCTACACCCTGTGGCAACCTCAGGGTGACACACTTTGATACCTAATTGTCAGGTAACTATGACAGTTACACGACTGAAATTTAAAATTGAATTTTATTATATTTATATTTTAAAATTTGTAATTTCACATATTATGACATGATTTGGCCTACATTGTACCCCTATCAGGTCATAGGTAATTCTTTTCAATCAGAATGTATTCCCACACCTTGTGGTAGCCTCACTTTGAAGATTAAGGTTAAATAAGTCAAAATGGAGGATTTCTTCAAAAAATACGAGAGAGTAATTTTTTTTTAATGTGATCCTGCGCCTAATCATGAATGTATAATATGGAATGGGCCTCCCAGACCAAATGGATATGGTGCTATTAAATTCAAATCACCAATCACAGGCCAGTATCATACAGTAAATGTATAATATGGAATGGGCCTCCCAGACCAAATGGATATGGTGCTATTAAATTCAAATCACCAATCACAGGCCAGTATCATACAGTAAATGTATAATATGGAATGAGCCTCCCAGACCAAATGGATATGGTGCTATTAAATTCAAATCACCAATCACAGGCCAGTATCATACAGTAAATGTATAATATGGAATGGGCCTCCCAGACCAAATGGATATGGTGCTATTAAATTCAAATCACCAATCACAGGCCAGTATCATACAGTAAATGTATAATATGGAATGAGCCTCCCAGACCAAATGGATATGGTGCTATTAAATTCAAATCACCAATCACAGGCCAGTATCATACAGTAAATGTATAATATGGAATGGGCCCCCCAGACCAAATGGATATGGTGCTATTAAATTCAAATCACCAATCACAGGCCAGTATCGTACAGTAAATGCTCACAGATTAAGTTTCATGGTCTTTAATAAGGAGATGGACATAGATGGCAGTGACATCAGTCACCTGTGCCATAACCGTCTTTGTATGTTTAAAGATCACTTATCTGCTGAGCCACATGCAATAAACAGCTCACGAATACAGTGTGTGAACAGGAATGTTTGTCAGGGACTTGGGCAATACCCCCCCCCCCCCCCCCCCCCCCCCCCCCCCCCGCCTCTTGCATCTCAGAATGCAAAACATATAAGAATGTAAAACAATAACAAAGTTGAAGTTGAATTAAAAAAATTATGTCATAAAATCACATATAAATATCACATACATTTATTCAACATCATACATTTATTCACATGACTGTTTTGGAATGTTTAAATTCATGCTTCAATGTCTAGGGTTTATGTCCACAGCAGAAATGCTATCAAGCAAACTGATAGTTCCTACATTATATGTATAACTTAAAACTTTGTCACAAAAACTACTTTGAATAATTGTGGTCACAGGAGTTATCTGCTCTTTGACTGTCAATATCTAATAATCCTTTCATGTAGTCAGCTTGCTGATCTCTATGCAAATGTTTATATTGTAAGTGATCTCGAATTTTACTTCCATGCTGGACTAAGTGCCTTTTAACCACCTGTGGATTCTTTTGGTATCTTTTTTGATAGTCTGACTCCTTGTCCATCTGATGTAATGAATGCCTCACCTGAGCTGACAGTACTTGCATTTTTCTATTTCGATGTTCCCAGGGCATTGTTCAGCCTGTGGATGGTGGATGCAGCTCTTCCAGTCATCGTTCGTGAATAGTTCACATTTTTAGGTAAGGAAACACTGAGAGAACGATTTGCAGCCTCACATTTCTGTGTGTCTGTATACAGTTTCATTTGCTCTACAGCTGAAATACTAAGTGTAATCTTCAGAAGTTCCAGTACTAACATTTTGTCATTTTCATTCATATTCAGCTCTGTGATTCTGTGTGTACCCAGGAACATGGATCGGTGCCACCAGTTGTTCGTTATTCCTCCACTGCAGACGACAGAGTACCGCGAACACTTTGAACAGTCACCACCGTAGCACGAAAGTGTCGATTTGCAGAACCTTTGGTAAGTTTCGTTTCAGTGTACTGATATCAACAGCATGTAGTTTCATTAGTTCCTTAAGAATTAAACTGCACCTTGCTTTCATATCCTGGCTGAATACTTTCTGTGCTTCACACTTTTTTTCACGGGTGGGCCCACTAAACATGTCGGGACTAAAGTTAGCTTTGTAAAACTTACGAAACTGACTCTGACCTAAGTGGGTTGGATTGGCTAGCTGCTGCACTTTCCACATTGGATCTAGAAGGTTCAAAGCACTATCAACTCCAGCAGATGATCTGGAATCTCCATCTGTAGTGACGTATCTTATGAGAATACCTTGTAGAGCCAAGTCTGTTCCGATATCTTTTCCCATCTCGTATTCCGACAGCGGAGCAAATGGCGACAAGTTTGCTGTGCAGTTAGGATGACCACTGGGACACATCACATGAACACCTTTGTTTCTTAACCAGGCTCCGGTCCAACAAAGTTTATTCTGGAAGCAGACACTTATGATGAATTTTCTTTCAGTCATTGTTTCAACTGCAAGTCCTATAGCTTGTGATGCATTCTGGCCCGAATTCTTCCAACTTGATATTGTCGTGGAGTTGTATCTCCCATCCATGGCAATGTTAATTTCATCACATTCATTTCCACGTTTCATGCTAATGTCTTTCAGTAACTCAACTTTTTCTGTCATATCTTTTTTATTTAGATCTGTTACAGCCGTTGATACCTTGTATGGTCTTCTCTGCATGCTGCTGCGACACGGTGGTGGAATGTCCATGTTTGCCAATAGCACTCTCGCTCTCGTATTGCCGACAGGAGTATCTTGGAGACCGATAGCAAGACCCACATTACTTTTTGCTGCATTTGGGCCAGATTTATTTGTCTTCACCTCATTGTATAGTTTTCTTTCAGGAGCAGTGAAGTCACATTTCACACAGTGTAGTGTGACTTTCCAACAAAGACCCCACTTAACCTCTTTTAATATCTGCATTTCAGGCTCCTCGCACTCAGGGGAAGCTGTAGAGTGTTATTTTTGCTCTGCCCATATGCGGGTGTTGTGCAAATAAATTATTCTTATTCTTATTCTTATTCTTAGTGTGGGTTGCCTCCCTTTCAAAATGGGTTTTCCCCCACCACACCAATATAAAATCCTGGCTACAACAGAAACAATCCAGACTATTCACTCTGTGGTATCTGTTTTAATCTTAGACGGGCAGGATGAACCAACTTGATAGTCAATGGTGTGAAGGGGGGAGGTCACGGGCCAACCCCTCTCATCAAACCTTTTTTTCTTAAAAAAACCTATTAAATGTTTAAAACCATACATACATACATAGTGTGGATTACCTCCCTTTTAATATGGGTTTCTGGTTGTACTATACCAAATAAAATCCCATAGGCGACTATGTTAATGTTTGTGCAATATATCAACCAAACTATGTCCCATAAATATCAGTACTACAACCCCTATCTCAAAGTATTAACTAAAGAAAAAAAATAGAGTGTTGGTAAAACGCGGACTGGAACAGAAAGGAATCAGATAGCTAATTCACTTCTTCTTTCTTTTCTTTTTTTTGGGGGGGGGGGGAGACATGGAGGTTCTTGTTGCAATTTTGAAAAATAGTTTTTCAAATACGATTTATGTACGTTTTCAGATGAAAAAACCCATTCCATTTATACTACTTTTGCTGCTGCTGGTACGGATACTACCACTTCTGTAACTTCTTCTACTGCTGCTACTACTAATACTACTACTACTACATTTTCGTAGGATTTTTTTTTCAGTTTGTGATATATCATTTATTTTATTTTACTTTATTTTACTTTACTTTTTTTTTCTTTTTTTTTTCAATTTTATTTATTTATTTTATTTTATTTTCAATTGTGTTTTTTTTTTTTTTTTTTGGAGGGGGGGTTGCCCCCAGGAAAACATTGGGTGATTTAGAGTTAGGGAACCCTAATTCATTGCCAAAAAAGAGAGAAAAAAAGAAGAGGATTTTATGGTGAAATGTAAATGGTTTTATCCCTACAATTATCTCAGAGTAGAAAACACACCAACGCCGCTCCACCCCCAAAACACGCACATTCTAAATTTTCTTATAACCTGTCATTTGATTTTTTACAACGTCAAATATGAACTCATATAGGTGCCCCCCCCCCCCCCCCCCCAGTTGCTGCCATCTTCCGACGCCTGTGCTTTTGTATAAAATATTTAAATACTTCCATACGTTCACTTACTATACACAGGAAGGAGTGTTTTAACGACGTAGGCCTACTTCGCATAATGAGCGAGAAAACCCCATACCGCCATGTCGCAGACTACTCTATTGAATTAATTAGTAGCAAGGAATATTTTATATTCTTCATCCCGCAGACAAGATTGTACATACCAAGGCATTTGATACCCAAACTATGGAGTATGAATGGACCATGGCCACATCATTATATAAACGATACGGTATTCTTTTAGCTCTATCTCGACGATCACATGACAATACAAACATAAGCAATTTGACTCCGATCGCATACAAGCATTCATTTCTGTACAGCATTTATTGTTCTGAATGAGAAAGTGCCTATGATATTCATATACAAAAATTGTTCTGGTATTCTGTCAATTTTTTTCAGTAGCAATTTTCTGTTGTCATTGTCTAGACTGCGTTATGTGCTAGCACTGAGCTTTTTCTCTGTACGAATTCAATCAAACATTCAGTGGCGGAAATTACCAATCTCAGTCGATAGTAAAAGGGGAAAAACTCTTAAGTTGTTATCAAACTTTTCAACACAATTTTTGTTTTGGTATGTTAACACACTGGCAATCGTTCCAGCATTCAGGGTTAGGATTACCATAGTTCTCCTTAGGGCTATGTAACTCCTCAAATGATCAGAACTCTCCAAAGGATTTACCGAGATTTGTAACAAAATTAAAATAAGTTTTAGGTGTTACATTAGTCACTTGTCATCGGGCATATGCAGTTAATATAATAACTTGCCCGACATGAAAATTCCACTTGGCACAGGCGTTGGGCGGTGGGATATCAGTATATCAGTATTAAAAAAATACACTGTCTGAGGAAGGAAACACAAACATGACTGTACCTGTATGAAGTAATGACTTAATGTCCTGAACATTAGTGTTGGGAGGAAATCCTATATGCTGGGTGTGGGTGTCTTCAAGTTACCAGGTGTGAGAATTTCAAATCCATCAGCCATGCTGATTTTGATAATGAACCATCAAAACCATTGGTAGCCACCAATATTCCTGACTATAATTAATTTATAGCCTACTGTAGTTGGAGGTTTTAATATTTGTGATATCTGGAATTATCATGCAGCTTTCACACATTTATTTTTAAATGACATAATTACCCGAACATCTATTTTCTTGAATTATTTTCTAATCCAGATGAATACAATATGTATATTGGATGTATTCCTACATTCTGTAATCCAGCATTTTATTTAGCTAGTAACATTGGGTAATACAGCTTTAACAATAAAATAAATTATCAACTTAATCCAAGGCAGATAATCAAATCTGAAAAAATTGGTTCTGAATCTAGTATAAACTCAAAATGCTCTTCATAAGAGCAAACAAGTGATTATTAGAAAAATATTTGATCTGGAGATTTAAATATATGTTTAACAAGCTTATTGTTATGTATAAATAAGAACAGAAGACATAATAATGACAACAAATTTAATTATGTTTTTGGTAAAGTTTTTCTTCAAATTTACTTAGCACCCTATAAATATGTTAAAATGACAATAAAATCAAGTTCTTTACAAATATGAGTTTTCAGAATTTCATATATGAAAAATTAACTATGTCAATGAAAACAAAAGACATTAACCCACTATTGGCACATGCTATTTTCAATATAAAAATAAATTGCTATTAAAATCTTAGTTCAGGTTGCCTATATATAATACCATATTTAAGAGCAGTTGTATATGGCAAGTTAAATACCATATAAAATGAAGCTGAAATTATTGAAATCTTTACAGTATGAATTATAGGCCAAAACTAGATAATTAGCTTCTTTGTATGTTCCCTATATCAGAACTACCAACAAGGTCATACATTACCATATAGTGGCTGTTTATTTGATGGCCATCTATTGTGTGGAAGACTAAGGAGTAACATTGTGATATGAAGTTTTATTGTATGGTATGGTGCATCTATCTTTTGGTGTATTGTTTAGAGTTCATAAGTTACACTGGTCTAGTATAGCTTTTCATGGTGTAAATGACCCAAATTATCAAACTGACTTCAAACCAAGTTTGACAAAGTCTGTCACTAGACATTAAGGTCTCACTACACAGATCACTTCTGGGTCAGAGTTGATTGATCACGGTCCACTATAATTCCTAATTGTGACACATGGTATGGTTCACATATTCACTTCTAGGAAATGGTGAAGAATTAAAACAATATATATGTTTAATGGTAAGCCTCCTGGCTGTATTTTACTCCATGTTATTTTGTAATATTGTGCATCGACCTTTTGGGACATGGATGTACAGCGCAAGAGACAGCTGGAGTGAATCGGTTAATGAACCACCTGTTCGGACCGGTACTACAGCCAGAAAGAAAGAAAGAAATGTTTTATTTAACGACGCACTCAACACATTTTATTTACGGTTATATGGCGTTGGACATATGGTTAAGGACCACACAGATTTTCAGAAAAAAACCCGCTGTCGCCACATAGGCTACTCTTTTACGACAGGCAGCAAGGGATCTTTTATTTGCGCTTCCCACAGGCAGGATAGCACAAACCATGGCCTTTGTTGAACCAGTTATGGATCACTGGTCGGTGCAAGTGGTTTACACCTACCCATTGAGCCTTGCGGAGCACTCACTCAAGGTTTGGAGTCGGTATCTGGATTAAAAATCCCATTCCTCGACTGGGATCCGAACCCAGTACCTACCAGCCTGTAGACCGATGGCCTACCACGACGCCACCGAGGCCGGTGGTACTACAGCCAGATGCGGTTATATAGCAAAAAACTGAGACGAAAATTTTCTCAATTTTGGAGTGAAAATAAATACTTATATAATGTATGTTCGCAATGGTGGATGTTGTTAGAGCCAATGAGAACCCATTCTATTGGCAATCTTCTTTGAAGTTGAGCAATTTAACATGGGTTTCAATGGCAGATGACATCTATGTAGTGAGACCTAAATAACTGCTAAATATGATGTCATACATATTATGACGTTACTGTAGTAGAAGGGGATTGATTTAATTATGTCATTGTTGCTTTTATCTAACGAAGAGCATTAAGAAGTGGACAAAACTTTGTAATAAAATACATTTCCTTTGTCTTTCTTTTCATTTCATCATTGGTATCTATGTGATAAAATGGGAAAGTGGTGAATTTTATATCTTTTTGTGCCGTACATGTATTTATATATATATATATATATATATATATATAGCCTACTTTTTATGGTTCTAGGTAATACACCAGCTAATACTATGTAGCAGTGCTGGTATAAAGTGTTTCTACTGGAAATAGCTGGTGCAAATTTCCCTATTAGTGCTGGACTCTTATATTCAGACTGGCCTCGGTGGCGTCGTGGCAGGCCATCGGTTTACAGGCTGGTAGGTACTGGGTTCGGATCCCAGTCGAGGCATGGAATTTTTAATCCAGATACCGACTCCAAACCCTGAGTGAGTGCTCCGCAAGGCTCAATAGGTAGGTGTAAACTACTTGCACTGACCAGTGATCCATAACTGGTTCAACAAAGGCCATGGTTTGTGCTATCCTGCCTGTGGGAAGCGCAAATAAAAGATCCCTTGCTGCTAATCGGAAAAAGTAGTCCATGAAGTGGCGACAGCGGGTTTCCTCTAAAAAAATCTGTGTGGTCCTTAACCATATGTCTGACGCCATATAACCGTAAATAAAATGTGTTGAGTGCGTCGTTAAATAAAACATTTCTTTCTTTCTTTCTTATATTCAGTTAAAGTTTGCTTTGTATAACGACACCACTAGACCACATTGATTTATTAATCATCAGCTATTGGATGGCAAACATTTGGTAATTTTGACATATAGTCTTAGAAAGGAAACCCGCTACATTGTTCCATTAGTAGCAAGGGATCAAGGGCGATATGCACCATCCCACAGACAGGATAGCACATACCACAGCCTTTGATATACCAGTCGTGGTGCACTGGCTGGAATGAGAATGGGCCCACCGACGGGGATCGATCCTAGACCATCCGCGTATCAGGCGTGCACTTTACCACTGGGCTACGTCCCACCCCCTCATATTCAGGGTCTGTGGAGGTTGATTTGGTTGATAGGTTTCTTTGTTCTAGACAACTACCCTATCGCAGATAAATCACATTTATTTATCAATTTTATAGTCTGGCATCACAATCGCCACACCCAGTCCCAGCTTCGCTCCAAAGACCAAACAGACATACGTAAATGCCATGGAGGCAGGCTGTGCCCCTACACTAAGACGAAAATGTATATTTTGTGTCCTACTCTATATAAATGAAAATTAAAATATGGCATGCCAACCGGCATGTCAACCGATTCAGAACCAAATGAAACATAAAAACACAAAACACATGATTAAAAACAATATGAATTTTATTTAACAACAATGTACGAAATGTACGTACATTTTACAACTTTGTTATTATCTCTCCAAAATAAAGTTTCAGTGTAACCTATTTGATCATATTATTAAAGACATTCACAAACAAGTGTTATGATTACAACAGATGATTAAAATGACATTTTAAAAATTATATTATCCAATTAAATATTTAGCCACAGGTCCACACTATACCCATACCCCCCCCCCCCCCCCCCCCCCCCCCCCCATCCCAACCCCGAATACACTGGACTGGGATCTGTTGTTGGGTAGGTCTGAGATTATGGGAAACAATTGTGTAGGATACAGGTGGTGGGCTCCAAGGTCCTCAAAAACATGGAAAAAACCCTTCCTTTTTAAAATTATAAACTATTGTTGTCCACCACCATCACTGTCGTTATCTAAGAGGGAAAAACAGACCAGTCTTTAAAACAGCCCTCAGTATTAACTGGGTCTAAATAGGATACGGTATTCATAAAGTGGTGGGTGGGAAGAGGAAGGTTAGAGGTCAATAAATGTGTCCTGGGTAACGGGCGGGACTCCAGTACTTTGGTGTCGGGCAGGACATGATGACTATGATCACCCTAACTAGCCAAGTGTCCATCTAGCTCTCTTACCGGCACAGTACTCGGGCTACTTGATGGGGGATTGTGGGGAGGGGCCTTTAAAAACGGGTATTTATGCCCCCTCCCCTAAAAAGCAATGTTGTAGTTTGTTGTAGTTCAATAATCATGCTAATGCCAATACATTCATAATTATGGTGAAAATTAATGAGTATATACTTGATCTTGCCATTTTTTCGTCACCGACAAACTAGAATCGTAAGAAAGTACATCATATATTCATCAAAAATAACAAATACAAACAGATGACCCATTTTACAAACCCGGCTTTAGACTTAGACGCGTGTGTAACATTTACTAGGCTTAAACATCCGCGTTTAAGAAAAACCGGTGTCCAGTGATATAGCTGCAATAGTTTAAAGTAGTTGAGGGCCGGAGCCAGAACTGACACGGGTTGGCGACGGGTGGGTTTTGTTTTTCTCCTCTTTTTGTTTTTTTGTTGTTGTTGTTTGGTTTTTTGGGTTGTTTTTTTTTTGGGGGGGGGGGGGGGGGGGGGGGGTGGTGGTGAAATTTATAGCCACTACACACAAAATAAAGTTTCATTAGGGAAGGAATGTGGCAGACTCGCTAATAATTTAAGTGCCTCCCACTCGCCCCCTAGCATCAGTTCTGGCACAGATCTAATTTCTCTTTAACAAAAATCAGTTGTTTTATAAGTTTAAAATAAACATACATTTCTTATTGGTAAACCTGCTGCTTTAGTTTATTGATGACTAAATCCCCAAGTATAGGGTGTCCAACAAATTTCTCTGAGGAAATAAATTTATTATTATTATTAAACCCACCCATCCCCAAAACATTTCCTAAATGTATCATATTAATTTAATTTTAAGGTCACTGACTTTTAGTTTTCAAGCTGTGTAAACTATTTTCAACTGTCACAGTTTTTCTTTAATGTCAGTAAAAATAACATACTAAATTTTCATCCAGTATTTTTTATATATTTTTTCAAAACGGGGGTAGGGTGTGTAGAATTTTGTGTTTATTTTTTTATTTTCAGGAAATACTGCACATCGAGTGGATGAAAATCTAAGTTTTATTTAATATTGGCCTAATGGCGACGCCAAATGAAACGAGTGTCTCAGACGACAATAGCCGACAGTGACAAGACAACATTGCGATGTCACCGGTTGATACGCAATCTGCTATTATCGTGCGACGCACATGTATCGTGTGCAGTCTCTGTAACTGTTAAGTGTTTAGCTTAAATTATTAATTTTGGCAAGTCCATTGCGTTTATGGCTTCCTGATCTGTATAGCAGCTACAAATACAGTCTATGCCAATCAGAAATAAGTACGTACCTCAAGAACTATGTTTCATTTTTCTTCTTCACTAAATGGCAATATGAAAAACATATATTTTATTTCTTAACAGTCATGGGTGTAGTTTAATATTGATATTCTAAATACAGTGTAATATGTTTGACAAATAGCAGACAGCTTACACAGATAATATCACAATTACACGGTAAACTAAACACGTGATGTAGTGGACGCCCTATAGTTTGTACAATCATCGTGCTTTTAACATATGACACAATGTTTGCAAAGCGGTACCGAAATACGTACCAAAGACTACCTACATATAATATAAAGGAGCTTTCTACACCGATACGTCTACTAACGATTTGTATCAAACGTAAAGCCAGTATTTGTGCCCACGACAATCATGTTTGAACCATCAGGATGCATGTAAGCACGTCTAATACTTTATTTTGATGGTTAATTCACTAATGCTTTGAATGCGCAGTTGAAAGAATTAGAAGATTACCGAAGTTATACTAATGAACTGGTTTATGTGTCCATATCTACTTAAAGTGGACCTCTTTACAGGAAGCGACCATAACACCACGACCGTCGTAAGTAACAATAATGGCGATCATAACTTACGAATGTCGCGCACTTACGACCGTTTCGTGGAACCATGCGCTTAAGGTAATCTTAGGGCTAAGATCGCTTCGTAGAACGGGGCCCTGGAGCTTAAATCACAAAACGCTCTTAAGCAACATCGCACCGTCCTTGCAACTCTTTTGGCTTGAACTGCGAGATCGGAAAGTTAGAGTCTTCAGTCTGCCCAGGAATAAGAAAATAACTCTAAGCTGTGAACCAATCAGACTACATGTTACAAATCTTTACTAGACGTCTGATCGAGAGAAAGCACCTGAATTATTCACATATTAAACGACAACTGCATCTACCCACATTGATAAATATATATATGAAATTACGAAACCTGTACATATACATGACGTCAGAAGTATGTTATAAAACTCACTGAAAGAAAGCTGTATACAATTATTTAAAAGTCGGAAAGCCAATCAGACTCGTTGCCAGCAATAACATTTGTATATGCACGAAACAAAATTGTCTTTTTTTTTTTTTTTGAAAAATAGAAGTGTATCGGGTGACAAAAAATCAGAAAATTTTGTATACGTACAAGCATATACTGCGCTCAACTGGCAGCGGGCCTGAAGCCAATCAAATTGCGTGTAACAAATAAGAGTCCAACAATAGGCGATACCTCCGGTGTTTTGTTAAAATCCTATGTACTGGCTGGATATGTATTTGATCCTTTTATGTGTCCTTTGTGACGGTGTCCTTATAAAACTGTCTTGGTTCTTGCCGTAAACTATTCTAAACTCTAAATACAACACAAATTTCGTGTAGTTCTTGACGTCAGATATTGTGCACGTGACCGACGTGTCTGAACGTTACGGACACGTAGCAAAGTTTTAGGCGTTGGAAGATGACATCAACAAAAGGGACCAGGGGCCTAATTCACAAAGCTCTCTTAGGCTCTGCTAGACACCAAAGCAGCCTCTCCGCAAGTTTTTTCGCAAAGTTGCGAGAGTTTTAGTGAATTTGGTCCCAGCAATATATGAATCAGTCTTTCAACTGAGGTGTGGGGGTGGGGGTGGGGGGGGGGGGAGGGGCATAATCGTCAGCTGGGGATTAGTGTCCCCTGCACCATACCTCGTCTCAGTGTTAAGGTGATACCACACGATACGAGTGCCTCGTATAGGAACAGCCACGAGAATAACCGACTGCATAGCAACTGATGGAATCGTAATGTTTGTTCCGTCAATCGGCTGTTCTCGTGGCTGATTTCCGTACAAGACACTCGTGTCGTGTGACGTGCCCTTGTTTGTTGAAATGAGACAGTTTTATAAAGGTTCCTCGCCACCTTGTTGAACAATATGAAACAATACAGATTTGAATGACTATTCATGCACTAAAACGCAAAGAAGTATAAACAGCTCCGGGGATCTGTACATAATACACCAAATAAATCTCAAATTAAATGGTATGCCACAGACATTAAAAAACTCAGTACAAAATGGATCCAAGTATTCTTGGGAGCGTGTGCTATTTTTTAACATGCTTCCATCATAAAATTGTTCAAGCAAGCCTGTCGTGGTCACAAAGTCCGACTTCGCCAGAGATAACTGCCCAAGACGGGTCCAGTATTCTACTCTTAATAATCGAACCTATTAGAGTGCGTGTTCCAATCATGCTATTTTCTATACAACATATCTGTTTTGCTATTGAGTTTTTGGCTGAAAGAATTTATTAAACATTTTAAAACAAGACACGTGGATCCATTTTGAATTCAGATATTAAACTGTGTATTTTTTGCAAAAGCAAAAGACACCTTTCAATCAAAATATGTAGCAAAATATATATATATATATATATATATATATATATATATATATATATATATATTTGTAACGAAAGACATAAATAACTCCATTTAAAATAATAATGGAAAGCACTTATAAAACAAACTACACAAACTAAATGGAAAAATGACAACTTTCATTTGCTTTTTTGTTTTGTTTTGTTTTTCTTTCTTTCTTTTGTTTGAATGAAGCCTTCGGAAATATGGATAAATTATAATGACGTGCTATATCACGTTTACATTTTGTTGCAAACATGCAATGGTCTAGATCTAAAAACAAGCAGTGGTTTTGATCTCAAGTTGTGGGACCCACGTATGACCATCTTTTGAGTACGATCACAGTTTTCCTAGCACTTAAAGACATTTAAAATTATCAACTCTTTTTCTGAATATACGTAAAAACTGACAAAAGAGAAACAAATACAATTAAGACAAAAACACTTAGCAGGGCCATCAACCATTTTTTGCCTCAGTCTGTAATGGCAATTTGCCCATGATTAGATTCTTGATATAGATCTGTATATCGACTCCTAAAACACACACGCACGTACACACACACACCAAAACAAAACAAGTTTCCATAACCATCTTTCCAAGTGTATGCTGTCTGATTTTAACAATATCAATAATTATATCATACACTCATTTTTGTTACAAAACGCCCCAAATTATCACCATAAATTGAACAAGATAGGACAGAAAGAAAGAAGAAAAATTAGAAACTTATTTTAATGAAACATTTTAAATGTTTTTAAACTTTGAAATAGTTTGTATGAAAATCACACCCGCCTGTCTGTCTGCTAGAATTACTCGACTCTGTTTAAGACCAATCCAGACTAATGACAATAGCATGTACACCCCCCCACCCCCCACCCCAATTTCAGTTTTCTTAACAAAACGGAGACATTGCTTTATTTAATATTGTACACTGTTCTATCAGTCAGTTGTGATAAACGTTTGTTTTGTTTAACGATACCACTAGATCACATTGTTTAATTAATCACTGGTTTACAAACATGTAGTCTTCAGGGGAAACCTGCTACATTTGTTTTTGTTTTATTAGGAGCACAGGGTTTTGGACTTGATACAGCATTAACAAAATAACAACAACAGAAGAAGAAACAAAAACAGCACCAAAACCCACCCCAAACCGACAAACAACAGAAAACCCCCAGAAATCATCGCAATCTGGTTGATGCCCATTAACAAGCTCCATTTTGTGTTCTTTTAAACAAACATACAAAAGCATAAACAAGTTAAAGTTAATTTTTTCGAGGACACTGGTTCCCTCTTCTAGTACCTTGTCAACATCACAAGTTTTATTTTTCAAGAGAAAACCATTTTACTATTAATCCTGAGTACATAAGAAAAAAGCATCGCTTGAGATCCGTTTGAGGCAGTCGGAAGGCTGCTCAACCAATCACATTTCACTATTACGTGTCAATCAAACCACAGAACGTTAAATCAGCCAATCACATTTCACCCTTAGGCGTCAATCAATACAAACCACGGAACGTCGGTGAAATCAACCAATCAAATTTAACATTGTCATCACATATATCAAGATGATCACAGTGCTTAAGTCAGCCAATTACAATCCTCGTACGATTTGTAGTAGGCCTTTCATGTTATATAGACACAGATAAATCTCTCCGTATAAAGTCTGTGGCTGTAAATGGTACTAAATGGCACTTGTGATAACAAGAGTTCTCTCCCTTGTGGCAGCAGACGTCAAAAGTGGAAAATGATTCCTGAATATTTGACGATGACCAATGTTACGAAATGCTCGAACCGATTATTGTGCTAGTTGTTAAAACATGAACCAGTGCACACATTAATCTGATATACTGTTTACTGTCATTGGCTACAACGACCACTGTTTCTAGAGAACATGTATCTGTTTAAACTGGCACTTTGGTTAATGCCAGGAATGCACACAAATATTAATACACGTTTAACGTCGAATCAGAATGACCAAACCGTATTTCATGATCAAAATCATATCTCTCCACAATGCAGAGTTAAA
The DNA here is from genome assembly GCF_016097555.1 of Gigantopelta aegis. Taxonomy (NCBI): domain Eukaryota; kingdom Metazoa; phylum Mollusca; class Gastropoda; order Neomphalida; family Peltospiridae; genus Gigantopelta; species Gigantopelta aegis. Next base: position 19,146,723 of record NC_054710.1, on the reverse strand, counting down.
AGGATATGAGGCAAAGTCGTGATTGCTTCCGTGACCCACTATCACGCACACACTTTCCTAATGGCGATTTTTATTAAGCCCATTACATGACTGTTATAGAGATGTTAAATAATATTGTTATAATTTATTTTTGTTTAACGACACCACTAGAGCACATTGATACATTTAAATATCTGTCTCGGATTTTTAGCACGATGTAGACGACTGGAAGTGAGGCTCCACAGAAGAAACAAACTTGGGCCATGTTCACAAAACATTGTAATGTTTACAGTTAAAACGAAACAAAATTATTTATGTAATTTTGAACTCGCTGTATTTATAAGGATTACTTTTAACCATACATTTAGTAGCGTAGTTTTGAACAATAAACAAAGTTATGACTGAACACGTTATGACTGCAAACAGTACAAATAATTAATACAGTTCAAAATAGACATTAATTGCATTCTTTTATCTTTATCTTGATCAGTGTTCCATATTGACGTAACTTCCTACGTGACACAGATACCAAATACTTGTAGATGTCCTACTGCTAACAGTAATTTGCATCAATAAAAAGAGAGAGTTGTTTTATCTGCCATACTGATACTGGTCTCAACCCGCACTTGCAATTTCATCTAAAGGTCAACAACCCTCACATGTGATTCACTTAGGTAGTTTCAAACCTCTTTTGTGAAAAGTCAAAAAGAAAAGAGAAAATCTTGTGGTATCAACCTTGAGTTGTATAAAATCACACGGAGGTTTCACCCACACTGTCAGAATTCACCTTGTGGTCGTTCCACCAACCATTGTCCAAAATTCGGTAGTCTAAACCCAAATCACTTGTGGTCTTTCCACCAACCACTGTAGAAAATTCGGTAGTCTAAACCCACTGTTGCACATTAACAAAACTCGCACATCTAGCCTGTCGATCATTCCTTTCAGTTTGTACTGTGGTCTCGCAGCCCCATGTACTTTCATGAATTACACTGTCGGTTTTAATCCACACGCGTGTATTTCACATCGTCGTCTCAAACTGTTCGACTTTCAGCGTCTCATTGATGGGCATTTCCTCCGGCAGCGGGTCAGGCCGTTTGCCGAGCTCCCAGCGTTTTAAGTGTCTGAGAGGACAGCTGAGGATGCCCGACAGCGCGATCAGCGAGCCCGCCATGTAAAAACATGCAGCCACGTCACCAGTACTCTCCAGGAGTCGACCTGCAAAACACAAATGAAAAATAAATAAAGTACTTAAAAAAATGGTAGTTTTTTTGTTTAACGACACCACTAGAGCCCATTTATTTATGTATCATCCGGCTATTGCACGTCATACATTTGGTCATATAGTCTTAGAGGGGAACGCCTAAGGGATCTTTTATAAAGTTTATTTTATTAACAACACTACTAGAGCACATTGATTAATTAATCATCGGCTATTGGATGTCAAACATTTAGTAATTCTGACACGTAGTCAACAGAGGAAACCTGCTACATTTGACCTAACACAGTAAGGGATCTTTTATATGTATTTTCCCACAGACAGGATGGCACCATGGCCTTCGACCAGGTGCGGTGCATTGGTTGGAACGAGAAAAAAGGAAAATAAAGAAAGCACTTAAAAAAGATAGTTGTTTAACGACACCACTAGAGCACATTGATTAATCAATCATCAGCTATTGCATGTCAAACATTTGGGAGTTTGGTCTTAGAGAGAAAACCCTAAAGGAACTTTTATATGCACCATCCCACAAACAGGGTAGCACATACTACGGCTTCGATATACCAGTTGTGGAGCACTGTCTGGAACAATAAAAAACATAATGGGCCCACCTACAGGGATTGACCTAAACCACTTAAAGGATAACTCTGTAATAAAATTATTAATAATTGGATATACATAGTTTGAATCTATTATACTGTATACTTTGAATTTCCCATAGACAGGAAATATTGTTCTTCCTAATTTTGCTTCGACTAAGTGCATCTTGCACAATACCTATGCTAAGTCTTGTAAACTCTTCAAAAACAGGATGATTTGTCATCATTAATACGTGATGTTGTTCCAGATCACTTGTGGTATATACACTAAATAGCAGACTTGTGGAAATCACACAAATTATGTCACTATTCGAGGAAGTTACAATAACCACACATAATAAACATTAGAAAGTTGCCTTTTACAGTTTGTGTTTCAGTTGGTTTGTACACTGTACAGACAGAGACATGTGACAAACCTGCTAGAGGGCTGCCTGCCATCGACGCCACTCCCTGGAACAGGATGAGGATTCCAAACGACTTTGTCAACATGTCAAGACCCAAGAGGTCAACGAGTAGTATTGAACGAAGAGAGACAAACACAGCTGGAAATTAAAATTAATTAATAAAAATATAAATATTTGAATGAATGTTTGTAGACCAGTAGTACTGAACGTATGAAGAGAGACAAACACAGCTAGAAATTAAAATTAATTAAGAAAATTATAAATATTTGAATGAATGTTTGTCGACCAGTAGTACTGAACGTACGAAGAGAGACAAACACAGCTGGAATAATAATAATAACAATAATAAAACATACCCATTGCATTTGGGTTTACAAGCAAAGCAATATAAAACCAATAAGACAAAAAGAGGTAAATTATTAATTAAAATAATTAATTTTCTAACGAAATTGGTTTTTAAAAAATCCTAACATTTGAGGTAAACAAAGTGCATTCTAGAAAAATCAATTAAACACTTTGATATTTTATCCACCTTGGCTTTATCACAATAAATGCAAAGGGTCCAAAATGCTTCAAGACTATGAAAACCTGGTATTAGAAATACAGATTTTTAAAAATGTATATTAATTTTAACATATTTTGAGTTGAACAAATGCAGTAAAACAGAAGCTGAAGCTAAAAACCGGTTCTCTTTTTTGTTTGTTAATACCCGCTATTTTATTTTAAGCATCTTTTAAATTTACCTTTTTTACTGTGGGTGCGAACCTGTGGCTATGGATACGGTATAAAACTGCGGCCAATTCTGTTAAAGGTCCACAATCATGGCACATTATTAATACACAGTATATAAAAAAACCACATAAAGATTACATTATTAACCATAAAAAACAAAGATACCACCCCAATTATTAATAAAGCGACTTTTTGTAAAACTCTCGAGGAAAAAGTTGTTTTGATTTTTGTTCTGAATTGCAGGTGAGAAACTGTGGCTATAGATATGTCATAAAAAGTACATGGCCGATTCTTTGGAAAGCAAAAACCACTTACCCACACAGAACCCAAATGCTGCTGCATACAAAGCAAGTGATAGAAACGTTTCACAAAATGGACACAGCATTGTAAACACTCCCGCTGCAACAAGGGCTAGATTGTTCAGTACTAGTGGGTCTGCCCAGGGGCGGTCTGCGATCCACCCACAAATGATTCGCCCAATGGTGTTGGTTGTACCAATGATTGACAGGAGGAACGCAGAATGGGTTCCTCCTATTCCGATTTCGTCTGCCTTAATCCCAATGAAGACGAACGGAATAAAGAACCCTGAAAAAAAGGAGTCAAAGAAAATTGACACTAGACACTATGGTATCTAATGCACAATTGTAGTATTCTAAAAACAATATACATACCTTCAGAAAGTCGAAAAGACATTTACGTTTTGCCAGTAAAAAACGTATTTACAGAGCTTGTACTTAACTTAATATTTCTTACACACTAGTTGGTGAGGACATCATTCGTTATTTTTGATAACGCATACTTGTTTCCATGTGTACGTGTGTTAACAATTTCAAGACATACGACTGGCTGCTCCACTGTGACATACAGCTAACCTGACAATCATGTGTCTGTAACGCGTAAGTTAGCTACAAGTGCAATGGCTGTAAATAACGTTTAGTCGAAAAAGATGTCAAAATTTGTGTAAAACCTGGTTTTTGAGGATATGTAACAAATAGAATAATACATTCGTGTCCGTTAAGATACCATTTATCTTACAAGTCGTTGCATAAAAACGTATCAAACTTGTAATGATTATTAATCAAATGCACCTACTGCTTATTAATAAAATACCTACTGATTATTAATGAAATGTATCAGCTGAATATTAATGAATGTATCTATTGATTATTAATGAAATGCATAAGTTGAATATTAATGCATAAGTTGAATATTAATGAAATGTATCTATTAATTATTAATGTTGATTATTAAAGAAATGTATCTGTTGAATATTAATGCAATGTACGATCTACTGATTATTAACGAAATGTATCTATTGAATGTTAATGCAATGTATCTATTGATTATTAATATATATATATATATTGGTTATTAATGAAAGGTATCTTGATTATTAACAAAAGGTATACATTGATTATTAAAGAAACATAATACGTGTGTGTGTGTGTGTGTATGCGTGTGTGTTCGATTTCATGATCATTAATGAAATATGTCCTTTAAAACATAAATTGATTAGTACTGAAATGCATCTATTAATTATTAATGAAAGGTATCTTTTGATTATTATATAACTGTGCTTACTACTATGCATGTTAATATGTATGTATGTATGTGTGTGTGTGTGTGTGTGTGTGTGTGTGTGTGTGTGTGTGTGTGTGTGTGTGTGTGTGTATATATATATATGTATGTATTCCCTTTAACGTATCAACAATATATACTAGTAATCTATTTTACATAAGTTAAAGTTTGTTTTGTTTAACACTCGTTTACAAACACAAACAACTCCACCAGTGTTAACTTACCTAACATACTCCAACCATGTTTTGTTTTGTTTAACACTCGTTTACAAACACAAACAACTCCACCAATGTTAACTCACCTAACATACTCAGAATACTGGCGAAAAGAAGCAGTGCGAACATCGGACTTTTTATAAGACGGAAATCAAACATGTCTTTGAGGAAGAGGAGCACCTTGACAATGGTTGACCGGTTGCGTTCCAGCTCGAGCGACTCCACGCTGGCATCGTATTGCGGAATGCACATGACGCTCGCACCCACAATCGACGCCGGCATGCTGCGCGTCCCCATCGTGCTGTACAGCGACCGACTCGACCCCCCGGCGCGGTGCCGCTGCCGCATGCTGCTCCTAGAGTCGGTGGGTACGACCTGGATGCTGATGACGCTGGCACCAGCCCCTGTGGGAGGCCCGACCCCGTTGATGTGGTGCACGCCCTGGCAACTGAAACTGCGCGTGTTGAGAGAGTTCTCCTGGGACAGCCTCAGCCAGGGGTCTCCTTGTGGCAGCGTGTTCAGACTTCTCGCCTTCTGAACCTGCTCCCCGCTCTCATTTAGCAACGGCACGTGTCCATTTTGAAGTCCACCGTTTTGTATTTCCCTGTTTGGTAGTCCGATATTTTGTAGTCCAATGTTGTGTAATCCAGCACCATTGGGAAGAGTGGAACACTTGTCGTTTGTCGAGGACAGCGTCATCATTGTCTGTGTTGATGACTTCACTGACGGTTTGTAGATGGGACTCGAGTTGACGGTGGACGAGGACCCGTTGGACGGGCTGATCACAATGTGCGGGATGACTAGGCTTTGCTTGCTGTTGTTCAGCGACTTGGTGCTGAATCCGAGAGACTCCTTGAACTTGGCGATGAACGAGTTGTGACGGCCACCGCGACACTCGAACAGAGCTGGGTCGATTTTGATCAGTCTGTTGTCCTTGGTGATGATGCAGTTGTCCAAAGACCCGTTCGAGATGGTCCTCTGACGTTTCTTCTCCTCGATCAAAGCCTTCATGATGGATCCTCGCTGGACCACGATCTCCTCGTGGTAATCTCGTCTGGGTTTCTTCTTATCCAGCGGTCGGAACACGGCACCACACACCACACAGTTGAGAATGATTCCAGCCATAAGCACATTGCATCCTTTCCACCCATATTCCTCCAGGAGGTATTCTCCGAGTGGGGCAAATATAAACGTTCCTATTCCCGAACCACAGACAGCTATTCCGGTGGCGAAGCCGCGCTTCTTGTCGAACCAGTAGCCCACGGTAACGATCGCTGGGAGATAGATCATTCCAAATCCAATACCTGCAAATGCAAGTAAGACTGTTAAACTTTAACAAATCCTCATTAACCATTTATATTAACTTTTTAATGTTACTACTTGTTGTTATATATTTTTTAATTTCTCTTCAACTTTCCAATTACGTTTCAAGCATATGAAGGGTGGTGAAATAAGGGTACCATAAAAACAATTGCAGAGCACATTCCTTCCCAGTGAATACCCATGTTATGGTGAAATGTTGTTAGGGCGAAACATAAGTGTGTGTTATCAGGAAGTTTCCAAATAAAATTAGTTTAATAAAAATTAGTTCCAAATAAAATTAGGTCGGGTAGGTCGGCTTTCATCCCTACAGGTGCATATCAAATATTATATTAGGATCATATACTGAGGCATAAATAACGCAATGGGTATTTCACTGAATAATCTCTTATAGAAATGTCAAATCACATATATTAAATATGTGGACAAATAACATATTGGTAATAATTGTAAGTGAAAGAGGATTTTGTTCAAATCAGAAAAAATTTGAATAAAATGAGTTTATTACAACAATACAGCATTGCTAATGAAAATCTTTTTGCATGTGCATTGCCTGCTCTCGTCTCCCTATAAAAGCAAAAAAAAAATTGTATTTTCTGTCTTTTTTTAATATGCTGTAAGTAATGTTAAAAAATTGCTGTTTTATTCCCCCCCCCCCCCCCCCCCCAAAAAAAAGTTGTGTTTTTTGTTTAAAACCACATTTTATTATTTAAAAATCCCGATTTGAACAACATCTTCTTTCAGTTACAGTTGTTACCAGTGTGTCGTTTGTCTGCATGACTAATATTGATGACATAATATTTCTATAAGAAAATATCGGTGAAATACACATTGCGTTATTTATGCCTCTCAGTATATTATTAAAAACAATATTTTTAAAAATCCAAAATATTAAATTGCTGCAAATCTAGTGTAGAATAGTAATACTGATTCACCACAAAATCGACACGCAGACATAATGAACGAAAAGGAATGACGTCACGTGTTTACCTCCCACGATGTTCTAGAGCCAATACCATACTGCTCTAGAGCCAATACCACGATGTTCTAGAGCCAATACCACGATGCCCTAGAGCCAATACCGTGATGCTGTAGAGCCAATGACTGAAAAGGACTGACGTCGCGTGCTTACCTCCCATGATGCTGTAGGTGAGGATGAGCATCTCGATACTGCTCGACTGGGTGCTGACGAGGAAGGCGACCGAGGAGAGAATAGCGCCGCAGATCGTCACCCGTCTACAGCCATACCTGCTGGCCAGCGCGCTCACCAGCGGACCTGAGGACAGAAAGAGATCACTTCTAGTCAGCTCATTATAACAGCAGGCGCGTGGAAGAAAACTGGACGGGCCACTTATTAACTAAGGTCATAAATACGTAACAGCTATAAAACAATTTAGAGTGGTCGTATTAAAACAATCAATCATCGGCTAATATATGTCTGACAATTAGAGCTAAGGCCGGCGGTACAGGAGTAATAGTGTCGTGAGGTTTAGAACGAGTGCGTGGACCTGTACGCACACAAACTTGAAAGTAACACAGATAGTGGGGCTCTTAACGAGAAGGATTGTGTGTGTGTGTGTGTGTGTGTGTGTGTGTGTGTGTGTGCGTGTGTGTGTGAAAGTAATACTGTATAAAAATGGCAAAATTTGCACATATACGTGTTGAACTGCCCTATACTCAGCTGCGGATCCAAGATAATGTAGTGTGTGGGCGGGGAAGGGGGTGGGGGAAGTTAATAAAATTCTAAAACATGCAATTTAAATTTGTCGAAGGCAAATGAGCCGCGGGGTCCAAGTGACACCCCCCCCCCCCCCCCCCCCACTCCTTCTTGATCCGCCAATTGATACTTACCCACAGTAAGGTAGCATCCTGCTAGCAGCGAGCTAACAAAACCTCCCTGGACCTCGGAGGCGCCGAAATGCTTGACGAAGTGAGCTTTTGAAAGACTCGAGGTGAAGCAGAGGCCGTCCACAATGATGTTGCAGGTGAGGGAGGCCAGTACGACCACCCACCCCCAGCCGCCGTCCTGCGGACCACTGCGAACCGATCGGTAACAGCAGTCGTCATCGTCATCAGCGGTCGGTTTCTTGATGTCGTCGTCGACGTCTTTGGCTCTAGTCATGACTGCGCGACGAACTTACATTGTAATACCTGCAACGAGACACCAATCAAATGATGTACTTTCACTTTCATTTTCATTCATTCCAAAGCTTGGCCTTTTGCTTATAAAACTTTTAAAGTCTAGAAGACTAAAAGCGAACATGTTAAAAACTCAAAGACCCGACAAGATACAAAGCGACGACATAGTATTATCTATAATCATATCGCACGTATCATTATATGTGTCATTCTTTAGGGTATGGTACTGAAAAAAACGTTTAGAGCACATTGATTTTTTTTATTAATCATCGGCTATTGGATGTCAAACATATGGTCATTGTGACACAGTCATAGAGAGGAAACCCGCTAGTTTTCAACTAGTAGCAAGGGATCTTACAAGACAGCACATACCACGGCCTTTGATATAGATTGGTACTGAAATCTACCGTATATTCCCATATCTAGGTGGTGTTTTCAGACAAAACTAAATATATAGTGGAAAAGGGCATAACATAATTATTTGTTTGTGAAGCAATACAAGCCAGCCAACTCATGTTAGTGTTAGGGACCGTTCAAATATTACATGACGCTATTTTTGTCAAAATTAGACACACACACACACACACACACACCCCTTGTAACGCCCCGTAACGCTAGGCCATACACCCCCCCCCCCAAAAAAAAAAAAAAAAAAAATAACAACATATTACGTAACGCTCGGAGATCCACCCACCCCCCCCCCCAACACACCGACAAAGCAACGTGGCAATGTTTATTTATACCTATGTGGAAATTCAGTTCTTCCCACAAGAGCAAAGAACAAGTTTGCTTTAGGAACTGCCATATGCCCGTGAAATATACAGCATATCAAAATATCGGTAACAAATAGACAATCTATATAGCTGGTTGAACAGTAAAAGGTTAGTTTGTTTTGTTTAACGTCACTGCTAGAGTACACTGATATATTGATTAACTGACCATCGTCTATTGAATGTCAATCATATACTAATTCTGACAATCTTCAGAGAAAACCCGCTGCGTCAAAACACACTGGTTGGAACGGGAAAAACAATCCGCCGAGAAATCTGGCTTTTTTTCTTTTTTTATAAATTCCATTCAGTGCCTCAGGACTTGCATATTATAAAGTGGTTATCGGATTAAAGGAATCTGTTCCTAGCTGTTAGATTTGAGTAGGCCGGGTCAATTGGCGCGCCATTCTCGAAAACAAGCCACAAGCTACGGAAACGTTTACCGGTAATCGACTTGTTTTCAAGTCAACTTCAGTGAAGCGTAATATGACAACAACTCCAGTCGTGTTTCGGATTAGCGCTGTAAACGTTCATTGCCTTACTGGCGAGTGCGGTTAACAACCACAAAACGAACATCATAATAATGCACAGGACCGTCAAAGGTGGGGCAGCGCAGATTAAGCGAGACCATCCTGTTGAATATGTATTTATCTAGAAGTTGTTGAATGAGAATATATCTCAATATAATTATAGGCCCCTAATATTGAGTATTAAATGAATAGACTTTAAGGCTCATATGGACTGGATGCGAAATACATTAGTTTCAATCAATCAACCAATCAAACGCCTAGACTGGATACGCCTGCAAAACGCATGCGGCCAGCCGTACGGAAACACTCGTACACCATGTGTCTAAAACGCACCCGCATCCGACGCATCTAGTCTATCCAGCCTTTAGGCCCTGACTAAATACTTGATCGCTGTCAACTTGTCCTCCGCTCAACCAACACCAGAATTCATTGTAGAGTGATCCGACCCTTAAAAGTGTTTATTTATTATTTCCACTTATTTTCGCGCTTATATCCAATTAAGGTTCAAGCACGTGGGTTAGTTATTAATCGTTAGTGACTAGTGAGAGAGAAGAGTGTGTAGTAGTCTTACGCCTACCCACGGAGTAGTTAAAACTCGCTCTGGGTGGGAGTCGATAACCTACCGGGCTGCGAACCCAGTACCTAGCAGCCTTATGTCCGATAGCTTAATCTCGACACCATCGTGACCGAGGCCGGTAGTGTTTATTAACAGACTCCCAGACAAGCTGATTAGACCCACTTGAACGATCAACTGAAAGGTGCTTTTCCTCGAATACCCGTCGCGAACGCGTCATAAATACACTGGCCCGCCATGACGTCACAGCTGGACATTCTGCATGTGAACTCGTTGCGTCCGATTATAAGGGATAAACTAACGGACGAAGAAAGACGGCAATGACGACGCCACGCGCCGCGAGTCAACGACCGAGCGGTGTTCAGTCTAGTCAGGGACCTGACCAATACACGAAAAGCAGTAGAAGAAAACAACCAGGGCCGCGTCCAGAAAATACGGGGGGGGGGGGGGGGGGGGGGGGACTGCAAAGCAGGAGGGTGGGTTCGAATATGAACCTAGCGGACCCTTTGGTCGAATTCTGCTTGGACACCTATAATACATGGATAACTTAACACTGAACTGTAAAATATTGTTTTAGTTTCAGCGGTGTGGTGGGCCAGTCTACGTCTCCGTTAAGAGACTTAGAAGAAACTATCTACTGAATCAATTCGTGCCTAGGCTAGACAGATTCCCTATCCATATCGTAGCACATTCAATATTTATATTTACTTCGAACTACCACATACTGTCATTAGTTCAAAATACGTAACGAAATTCCAATCTGTATGATACAGACTGGCTTTTCGTTATATAATTTAAACTAATGATAATTTGAAAATCGTATTTTCATATATAAATACAATTGCTGATTGCCGCTGATTACAGGAAGGAAGGAAGGAAGGAAGGAACTATTTTAACGTGCCCATATCCTTGCGGTTCAGGCACGCCAGCCGTGGATTCATGTACTGACATAGCCAGCTCACGACTCCACGGCCGGATGATTACAGGTTACCACACGGAGTCTTTAAATCGCTAATTAATGGTTGTGTGTGCCCCACAGTTAACTATAAATCAACTTTTCACATTACGCCTCCTTCATAAATAAAATAATTGGAATGTACTAACTTAACCATTCTCAATAAGTTTGTTTAATTTTTCCATTTAATTATTTAATTCCTACTTCATGCAGTATCATAGCAAGTGAACCTACAAACGTCAAGCTCAGCCCACCCAGAGACAATTAGATGCCTTCAGACTCACACTTTCTTAAATGATACACAGTAGAGATGTCGGGACATAATGGGTACTTGTATTCCTTAAGGTATGAAAATCGGTTATTTCCTGCACCTGGTCACTGTTGGTAAAATATCTCTTTTATATAATAGTAAACTACTCTGGCCGCTTAATACAGGTGTTTTAGTGATTTGGGATCCGATTTAGGTGGCCGCGTTAGACAGGTGACCGATTATTACAGGTGCATTTACATTAAAAATCGTTTGGGAGGTTAAAAAGTTTCCGCTTAAGGCAGGTGACAGCTATTTACAGGTGGCCACTAGGACAGGACATATATAATGTTCATGTTGAGTCCCTAACCCCGATTTATGTATTAAAAAAATGTCATGGTGCAATATCAGCCCCCAAATTCCCCCCTTGGATCCGTTACTGAGGAGTAGCAGACGTCACACCCTTTGTGAACTTTTAAAATAGCTTTGCCCACCCACTCCTACCCTTTACCCTCTGAATAAGAGTATTTCATTCAAACCAGTCGGACCATTACTGTTCTTTGGTATCCATTTCCCCACGTCCTAGCCATCCCCCCCCCCCCCCCCCCCCCCCCACACCGTCCCAGCCAGCACCCAACAACGGGTATACCAAGGACCGTGGTTTATGCTGTCCTGTCGTGGAAAAGTGCATATAAAAGATCCCATGCTGCTAATGGAAAACATATAGGAGGATGTATTTTAGGAAGGGGACCACGAGCAAAAGGGCACATGGACGAACTCCCTGAAAGGAGCCCTTCAGTAAACGTTTGGCATAAAACAGCAATTACGGTAACCCGTACACCCGCACCACCCGCCAGCGATCAGATTGTACGGATCCGTCATCACAACAAGTCATGTTCCCTCATATGCACTATCGCTATGCCTATATATTGATGACGTCACTGGTATATTAGTCATTTGTGCAGCTCCCATGTTACTATATAGTAATACACGGAACAAGAAACAGATACAATCCTTACGAAACACGTTCCACTGGGTCAGTGAACTCACACTAATTCGCGGCTAGGCGTTAGTGTCACACACAGCGGACGTGTATACATATAGAATTCAGGGGAGGGGCCCGAAATATTGGTGTATATACAATAGTATTAAATTATATCACAAAAGGCTGACAGAGAGAGAGAGAGAGAGAGAGAGAGAGAGAGAGAGAGAGAGAGAGAGAGAGAGAGAGACAGACAGAGACAGACAGAGGGGAGGGGGAGGTATGTATGTATGTATGTATGTATATATGCTACTCAAAAGAATTTAAGGGTCAAAAATTTATAACCAAATAAGTTTCAGAGTGTATTAGATTGATGATGTAAACTACATCAAAAATTTAATTTATTGTTCCATATTTACAAAAAACCCACAAATAAACGTCACTGTATACAAGAAAGTCACATGACATGCTGTCAAAGTTGAAGGTTGTCAAACATGGATTTTACACATTAGACATTCGTTTAATAGTGTGTAAATCCACCCTGGCGCGAATACACTCGACACATCGTTGCCTCATGCTGTTTATCAGACGTCTGAAGAACTCTTGGAGAATGGCCTGCCACTCTGCCATAAGAAGTTGACCCAGATCATGAAGGTTGGCCGGAGGGGCATGGTTATCCCGAACTCTCCTGCCTAATTCGTCCCAGGCGTTCTCTATTGGGGCCAAGTCAGGCGAATATGCTGGCCAATCCGTCCTGGCGATATCTTGTTGTCTGAGAAAGTCCGTTATCACCCTGGCGCGGTGGGGTCTGGCATTGTCATCCTGCAGAACTGCCCCGCCGCCAATCTGCTGAAGGCCTGGGAGAACCAACGGCCGGATAATCTCATTCAGATAGCGGATTCCATTCAGAATGCCATCCACCACTTAGAGGGGGGTCCTGTGGTGGATAGAGATGCCGCCCCACACCATGACGCTGCCACCACCGAACCGGTGACGTTGTCTAACGTTTACGTCAGCGAAGCGCTCCCCAGGACGTCTGTAGACACGAACCCGACCGTCGTTGAACTGGAGACTAAACCTGGACTCATCAGTGAACATCACTCGACCCCACTGATCACGTTGCCACCGCAGATGACGCGTGCACCAGTGACGTCTGGCCGTTCTGTGACGTGGTAGGAGTGGTGGTCGAACAGCCTGGCGACGGCAGCGTAGATTATTGGCTCTCAGACGATTGCGTATGGTTTGATCAGACACTCGAGTTCCAGTCGCAGTCCGCAGATTGTCACGTAATCGGCGTGCAGTGGTTGTGCATTGACGTAGAGCCATATTGGTGATGTAGCGGTCCTCTCTATTTGTAGTGCTTCGGGGTCTTCCCGAACGTGGACGATTTCGAACAGAATTCGTTGCTTGGTACCGTTGCCACAGTCGGCCAACGACACTCTGACTGACACCAAGTCTCAGAGCAACATTTCTTTGCGTATTGCCATCCTGAAGCCAAGCAATAGCCCTTCCTCGATCTTCGATAGTCAGTTGACGTCGTACCATTGTCGAATTTGGAGTGTGCACCGTACATGAACGCAAGCTCCAATTATACGGAAATTCAGCATTGGGAACATGGAATACACATGCAAAGCGTGCAAATGAAGCGCTTTGTGAAAAAGCAAGTTATGGGCACTTAGCAGACCTTTCGCTTTCGCCCTAATTTACGTGCAAATGTAAGCATGTTTTCGCCATTAGAACTAGTCGACAGTGTCAATGACAGTGGATTTTAATTCATTTATGGGTTGCTTAGACCCACTTTCGTCAAAATGGAACAATACCATGCGTGACATTATGGTCTAGCTAATATAATTGACATTCAGAAAATAATGTCGAAAATATCGTCTGACCCTTAAATTCTTTTGAGTAGTATATATGTATGTATGTATTAGGGTTGGGGAAATAGCGTTCCTTGTTCGTTACAGAAAAAAAGAAATAGGGGAGAGGGAAAGAGGTGGGGACGGGAAGGGAGAGGATCTTCGCCACCCAACCCCTGGTTACTACAGCCCTAAGTTCCTTAGCCTGTGTACTCTGCCATTCGAGAGCTAGACGGATATTTGGACGGTATGATCGCCCTCTGCCGTCAGAGATCACTCTATAGCGAAAACGCGGAATGGCCGACTACCACACGGTAGACGGCTACAGGCCACAATTATTTACACTATATGTTTCTATATAGCCTTAGTGGCTATAACATTTTTATTAATATCAGCAGGCCCATGGAATTTTATATGTACCTTTGCCTGCCTGGAGGACACATACCCTGAAAAGGACAACCCCTGTTGTCCAGCACTTTCTCCCAGGATATTGGTTTAAACAAACTCACCCACTAAACCTGGTCGGAGTACACCCATTTTACACAAAAAGCACTACTTTTGCATGGGCCTACTTTTGTACTCTCCACACAGAACACACTCTCCACAGAATACACTCTCCACACAGAACACACTCTCATACAGAATACACTCTCCATACAGAACACACTCTGATACAGAACACACTCTCCATACAGAACACACACTCATACAGAACACACTCTCCATTCAGAACACTCTCTCCATACAGAACACACTCTCCATACAGAATACACTCTCCACACTCCACACAGAACACACTCTCCACACAGAATACACTCTCATACAGAACACACTCTCCATACAGAACACACTCTCCATACAGAATACACTCTCCAGAACACACCTCCATACAGAACACTCTCCATACAGAACACACACTCTCCACACAGAACATACACTCTCCACACAGAATACACTCTCATACAGAATACACTCTCCATACAGAATACACTCTCCACACAGAATACACACTCCATACAGAATACACTCTCCATACACTCTCATACAGAATACACTCTCCATACAGACTACACTCTCATACAGAATACACTCTCCACACAGACTACACTCTCATACAGATTACACACTCCATACAGAACACACTCTCATACAGAACACACTCTCCACACAGAATACACTCCATACAGAACACACTCTCCACACAGAACACTCTCTCCACACAGAATACACTCCATACAGAACACACTATCCACACAGAATACACTCTCTATACAGAACACACTCCATGCAGAACACACTCTCCACACAGAATACACTCTCCACACAGAACACTCTCATACAGAACACTCTCCACACAGAATACACTCTCCACACAGAATACACTTTCATACAGAACACACTATCCACACAGAACACACTCTCCACGCAGAATACACTCTCATAAAAAACACACTCCATACAGAACACACTCTCCACACAGAATACACACTCCACACAGAACACTCTCTCCACACAGAATACACTCCATACAGAACACACTCTCCACACAGAATACACTCTCATACAGAATACACTCTCCATACAGAACACACTATCCACACTCCACACAGAATACACTCCACACAGAACACACTCTCCATACAGAATACACAGAACACTCTCCATACAGAACACACTGTCCATACAGAACACACTCTCCATACAGAACACACTATCCACACAGAATACACTCTCATACAGAACACACTCTCCATACAGAATACACTCTCCACACAGAACACTCTCATACAGAACACTCTCTCCACACATAAGTACACTCTCCATACAGAACACACTCTCCACACTCTCATACAGAACACACTCTCCACACAGAAGTACACTCTCCATACAGAAGTACACTCTCCATACAGAACACACTCTCCATACCGTGTCGTACGGTGTACGCGCACTTATTTATTCATATTATATCATTCTTTCTGCCGTACTTGAATGCCAAACATATCACACGTTGATCTTAGAATGAGAGAACCAACGCTGCGTTTCAATAACGTACTTATATTAGGTGTACAAAAGATTAGCACAAGCCACAGGCAGAGTACAGGGGGGGGGGGGGGGGGGGGGGTGTTTCCCTGCTGAAGTTGTTTTTCAATATATAAAGCGGAGGAGAATAACTCCACCCCCACCCCCACCCTATAAAGTTTGCTCCAGTCTAGACCACCCTGCTAAAATTCTGCAAACACGCCCGAGCCTGTTAATACTATTTACTCTTCTATACCACCTCACCCCACCTATTTATTTCTTTACCCCTCCCTGAATATTCAATATTAATGTAGATAATAGCCAATATCTCGCTATTTCAATAGTACAATACATGATTTATTACAACACAATTCTGATTAATACAAAATAAAATTTACTTGATGGTGAGGGGAGGACGAATGTGCTTTCAATATGGTTTACATCCCTGTCTCCTCCTCTCAAAATGTCTTTCTTTTTAATTAACTAGATGTGTATTTATGTATACACATTGTAATGTATGTGTGTGTGAAACATGCTACGAAACGATCGGCAATCCTAATACACATATTCGTATTCGTATTCATATTTTTATTTTTTCTAATCGATAAAGGGCACATGGACCAACTCGTGAAGAACCCCCCAACCCAATATTATTTTAAAGGTAGAAAAATAGACGCACGTTTAGAGAAGACGTGACATCATCTCCCACCCCACCCCATGCTCCCCACCCCACCATATGCTCCGCGTACGGAAATATAATCCAGATATTTAAATAAGTTAATACTTCGTGGATTTTTTTAAGTACAACAGTCAGTTTCTCCCTCTTTTCCTCTCCCATTCCGTCTATCTCCCCGCCCCCCTTCCAGTAATTCTGAATCAAATATATTATTAGGGGCGGGACGTAGCCCAGTGGTAAAGCGTTCGTTTGATACGCGGTCGGTCTAGGATCGATCCCCGTCGGTAGACCCATTGGGCTATTTCTCGTTCCAGCCAGTGCTCCTGTCTGTGGGATGGTGTATATAAAAGATCCCTTGCTGCTAATCGAAAAGAGAAGCCCACGAAGTGGCGACAGCAGGTTTCCTACCTCAATATCTATGTGGTCCTTAACCATATGTCTGACGTCATATATGTAACCGTAAATAACACATGTTAAATAAAACATTTTCTATTTTCTTCAAATATATTATTGGTAGTAAATCTTACGGTATACCCCCCCCACCCCTGCCCCCTCCCCCACCGAAACTGTCGACCGCAACCCCACCCCCACCCACCCCCGCGTGTACTTGCAAATAAAATTGACTAAATACTGTTAGTTCACAAAAGTAATGTTACGTACGTTAGTCATCATACGACATGACGCGTAACAATATAGGTCAACCGTTTTCTATACACACTATTAAACACGTTCTCGTTGGATATCGCTGTTATCACACAAGTGTACTGTTCCGGTTTCAATACCGTGGGGAGTTCACAGGTTTTTTGGGAAATTATATTTAACGCTATCAACTGTGACGGTGCTGTTGTTGTTTTGTTATTGTGTTTTCATCAAAGCAACGGGGGGGGGGGGGCGGGGGGGGGGGGGGGGGGGGGGGGGGGGTGCACCGCACTTCACCACAAAACTGTAGGTTTCGTTTTATTCCACTCCATATAAAAAAAGATAAAAATCTGGCCAGTGTCACAGACTAGAGATTGTGCCCCTACTTCAGATATCGTGCCTACAGCAACCCATTTTGAAGCCACACACCCACATCACGACTAATAATATACACCTAAACATCTATGGTACAAAAGTAAAAATAAAATTTATAAATTTATTTCGTTTTACAAAGTTAAAAAAAAGAAAAGAAAAAGAGTTTGTTTTGTTTAACAACATCACTAGAGCATATTGATTAATTAATCGTCGGCTACTGAATGTCTAGCCCGAGTACTCTGACTGTAAGAGAGCTAGACGGACATTTGGACATAAACACGCTCTTGTAATGAGAGCGTGTTTATGTCCAAATGTCCGTCTAGCTCTCTTACAGTCAGAGTACTCGGGCTACTGAATGTCAAACATTGATCATTCTGACACGTAATCATCGGAGGAAACCCGCAACATTTGTCCTAATGCAGCAAGGGATGTTTTATATGCATTTTCCCACTGACAGGAAATAAGAAAGAAAATTATTGAATGTGTTAATAAAACAAACTTTTCTTGCTTGATACTCTGTGGAGGTAGGTGTGTGTGTGGGGGGGGGGGGGGGGGGTACTTACCGATTCCTATAGAAGATATATACGATATCCGTAGTGTCGTGTTAAATATACATGTATACACACTTACATAGGTATTACTATAGGATATCCGCAGTGTCGTGTTAAATATACATGTATACACACTTACATAGGTATTACTCTAGGATATCCGTAGTGTCGTGTTAAATATACATGTATACACACTTACATAGGTATTACTCCTCAAACTTTTAACAAGTTCACCTCATTGTATCTCAACTCCAAAACGAAACACTTGAAAGAAAACACGTTGTATCCAGGTCATATTAAAAACAGTGGAAGCAGTGTTAAAGTTTGTCGGTGTAATATTCTCCACAAGAAACCGAAAAAGAAACCAAAAACAACTAAACAAAATGAACCATTTCCCCAGCCACCAACTACTTCAGCCTCTGTGTACTAGCCTATATTAAAAGCGAACAGCAAAACCGCATTGCACTGTAAACAGGTCGACCTTGACCTTTGCCTGAAAAGCGGTTAATAGAAGGGGTTGGCTCGAAGGTCAGTTTTTCCAGTGCGCGCGGAATGGATCGCTAGGCCTCTGTTGTGATCGTTTTGTAGGTCGCGATTCACATATCGGTCGAGTCACGTGACATGGATATTGTTCTTCAAAATCATTCGAAGTAAACGCTAGCGCAGATTTTTTTTTCTTGGCGAGCTTCATCAGTATACAGTATTTTTATAACCTATTCATAGTCTGTTTCTTCACAGTTTTTCTTTCTTGTTTTTACTTTAAATATTAAGCAGGGGCGTAGGAAGGTGCCAAAAAGTGTGTGTGTGTGGGGTGGGGGGTGGGGGCACACACAAGTATATAAACCATCGGTGCTGCTACTGGATCAATTCTGTCCTGGACGGAGAAGCCGGCCAAGGCCGATACCTGTGCCCAGGACAGACGTGTGCTAAAACAGCCTGCTTTGAATGTGCACGATAAACCCTATTGGATTGGATTGGTTAATGGACCAAGAACAATATTCCCCCCCCCCCCCCCCCCCGTGTGCTACGTCGGTGTTGAACAACTAAACAATTGGGGGGGGGGGGAGAGGGGTGAAAGAAAGAAAAAAGATATGGATTAATTAATTAATGGTACTTTAAGACGTGTTTTCTCAAATAACTGTAATGGGGGAAATCGACTTTACCGGCCATCGGACGTGAGGCTGGTAGGTACTGGGTTCGCATCCTTGTACCGAATCCCAACCCAGAGTGAGTTTTAAAGATCATCTAGTACTAAAAATAACAAATAACTTCAAATCCAATGAGTTACTTAAATTTATACTACAGAGGTAATCATCAAAGAAACAATATTTCTTGTAATCATCAGAGAAACATTTGGAAAGGTATTGATATCCAGGCGCGTGTGCAAGGGGAGGATTCTGGTGGTCGAACACCCACCCCAACCACCTCTCGGGCAATTTTTTTTGTTCAATACATTTTCCGGTGGAGCATAAACACCCACACCCACAAACACACACACAACACACACACACACACACACACACACACACACACACACACACACCACTGCCAAATTTTTGCACACGCGCCTACTTTAAAACTAGAAGGAAAGAAAACTTTCCTAAACTGGACTGTATTAAGCTTCTATAAGTAACGACACGACAATCGTTTCACAGCGGCATAAAAGTCAGGATAGTCCTTTTTATAACCCAATACGTGTTTGCACAAGACTTGGGCGGGGATTTAGCTCAGTCGGTTGAGTGCTCGATTGAGGTGTTTGCGTCGCAGGATCGAACCACCTTGGTGGATCCATTCAGCTGAATGGGGTTTTTTCTCGTTCCAACCAGTGCACCACAACTGGACAAAGCCGTGGTATGTGCTTTCCTGTCTGGGAAAATGCATATAAAAGATCCCTTGATGCATTAGAAAAAAAATGTAGCGGGTTTCCTCTGATGACTACGCCGCAAGGCTCAATGGGTAGGTGTAAACCACTTGCACCGACCAGTGATCCATAACTGGTTCAACAAAGGCCATGGATGTGCTATCCTGCCTGTGGGAAGCGCAAATAAAAGATCCCTTGCTGCTAATCGGAAGAGTAATGGCGACAGAGGGTTTCCTCTCAAAATCTGTGTGGTCCTTAACCATATGTCTGACGCCATATAACCGTAAATAAAATGTGTTGAGTGCGTCGTTAAATAAAACATTTCTTTCTGATGACTACGCATCAGAATTACCGAATGTTTGACATCTAATAGCCAATGATTAATTAATCAATGTGCTCCAGTGGTGTCGTTGAACAAAACAAACTTTTTTTTGCACAAGACTTTTTCTTGTTTATAAAATCAACGGCTAATAAATAGCAGAAGAAAGAAAGAGTCAACAGTGTGTGATCAATGGCAACTCAGCCAAGGTCGTAGCTAGGTCAAACAGCTGAGAACGCAGGTCAAACAGGGACCAGCATGGTAGTGTAGTGGTTAAGCCATTGGACTTAAGGCTGCAAGGTACTGAGACTATGTGTCAGAATTACCAAATGTTTGATATCCAATAGCCAGTGATTAATAAATCATTGTGCTCTAGTGGTGTCGATAAACAAAACAAACCAACAGCCGATGATTAATAAATCGATATGCTCAAGTGGTATCTTAAAAGGAAACCTTTAACTGTAGGTTGGTGTAAGACCACTGCGTCGAATCCTGTCTCACCGGCCCACTGTCCTCAACACACCGCCCAGATAGCTGATTTAAGACCACTGCGTCGAATCCTGTCTCACCGGCCCACTGTCCTCAACACACCGTCCAGATAGCTGATGTAAGACCACTGCGTCGAATCCTGTCTCACCGGCCCACTGTCCTCAACACACCGTCCAGATAGCTGAAGTAAGACCACTGCGTCGAATCCTGTCTCACCGGCCCACTGTCCTCAACACACCGTCCAGATAGCTGACGTAAGACCACTGTGTCGAATCCTGTCTCACCGGCCCACTGTCCTCAACACACCGTCCAGATAGCTGACGTAAGACCACTGCGTCGAATCCTGTCTCACCGGCCCACTGTCCTCTACACACCGTCCAGATAGCTGACGTAAGACCACTGCGTCGAATCCTGTCTCACCGGCCCACTGTCCTCGACACACCGTCCAGATAGCTGACGTAAGACCACTGCGTCGAATCCTGTCTCACCGGCCCACTGTCCTCAAAACACCGTCCAGATAGCTGACGTAAGACCACTGCGTCGAATCCTGTCTCACCGGCCCACTGTCCTCAACACACCGTCCAGATAGCTGATGTGGGTGCCAAGGGCAGCGTGGTCGAATCCTGTCTCACCGGCCCACTGTCCTCGACACACCGTCCAGATAGCTGATGTAAGACCACTGCGTCGAATCCTGTCTCACCGGCCCACTGTCCTCGACACACCGTCCAGATAGCTGATGTATGTGCACAGGGCAGCGTGGTCGAATCCTGTCTCACCGGCCCACTGTCCTCGACACACCGTCCAGATAGCTGATGTAAGACCACTGCGTCGAATCCTGTCTCACCAGCCCACTGTCCTCGACACACCGTCCAGATAGCTGATGTATGTGCCCAGGGCAGCGTGGTCGAATCCTGTCTCACCAGCCCACTGTCCTCGACACACCGTCCAGATAGCTGATGTATGTGCCCAGGGCAGCGTGGTCGAATCCTGTCTCACCAGCCCACTGTCCTCGACACACCGTCCAGATAGCTGATGTATGTGCCCAGGGCAGCGTGGTCGAATCCTGTCTCACCGGCCCACTGTCCTCGACACACCGTCCAGATAGCTGATGTATGTGTCCAGGGCAGCGTGCTTGAAACTTAATTGGATATAAGCACGAAACTGACTGACTGAATGAAAGGGCCGGTTGCATGATTTCGCGAGGTAGGGTGTGCCATGCTTCACTGCGACGCCTACAAAACGAGTTTTGATGTAAATAGTCTTCAATATGAAAGGCAGTGAAACATGGCATTTGCTTGAAACTGTTTCCATATACGTTTTCTGTCTCTTTAAACAAACCATATACTGGCTATATCATTGGTACAAATATGCGTTATAATTGTTATCAGTGAGAATTTGGTTTAGTTCAGGCACGCTCAAGAGTTTGGAAACAGCTGGCAGTGACTACTGTTACTGGTATTTTTATCCCAAAAGATCAAGGCCGCACATAACAGAACACAACGAGTGGAATTATAGAATATTATCCCCCTAAAATAATAGATTGTGTTAAACCAGAGAGATAATTTTTGTTCACATTTTAAGGGGATGGACTGCTCCTTGACCTCATTTGGAACAAATCTCTTTGATTCGTGGAAGTGTGCGCGTGTGTGTGTGTGTGGGGGGGGGGGGGGGGGGGTGTCAATATACTGTTATAATCATCAACACCGCCTACACTCATTCCGCAGCTGGTAAATGCCAACTTCCTGTTGGGGACTGTGACTGTGTTAATATTGTCATTGTTTGACGTCCAGCTGAACTATTTCTGACGTGACATGTCGCCACCAATATTTAGTCAATACCCCTCTACAGAGCACGACGCGGGGATTGGCACAGCCAAACAGCGCTGTTTTCAGACCAAAAGCTATCATGAAAAAGGTGTAATAACATTATCATGGACGGATAAACAAAATAATATACACTTGGACATTAACTGAACGCCAGTTGTTTTCACCATGTGACTTGTACTCCGCAAGTAATAATGACCAATTCGAATCGTGAACACCAAACACTGAAATTAATGTTTTCTATATACACAGGGAATTTTGAAAAAGATTGATAGCAAGTAAGACTTTCATTACACAAATAGTTCATGTATTCAAGGGAAAAAAGACAGAAACCGTAAATATGCACGAACATGAATCACTTTGATGTGCTTCTGAGTGTCATAAGTAATTTATTCCTGCAATATCGGTAAATACTCAGTAGACAGAGAAACTGTTTCTCAGTATCAGGTTTAAAACTCGTTGACACGGACAACTATTTCGTGGCGACATTTTGGCTGCAAAACAGTTCAGGCGGTGCTTAATTAATGTCCAGGTGTATAGTATACCACGTACACAATTAACTACATTAATGTCCAGGTGTATAGTATACCACATACACAATTAACTACATTAATGTCCAGGTGTATAGTATACCACGTACACAATTAACTACATTAATGTCCACAATTAACTACATTAAAGTCCAGGTGTATAGTATACCACATACACAATTAACTACATTAATGTCCAGGTGTGTAGTATACCACATACACAATTATCTACGTTAATGTACAGGTGTGTAGTATACCACGTACACAATTAACTACATTAATGTCCAGGTGTATAGTATACCACATACACAATGAACTACATTAATGTCCAGGTGTGTAGTATACCACGTACACAATTAACTACATTAATGTCCAGGTGTATAGTATACCACGTACACAATTATCTACATCTCATGGTTTAATTAATGTCCAGGTGTATAGTATACTAAGTACACAATTATCTACAGTTTATGATTTAATTAATGTCCAGGTGTGTAGTATACTAAGTACACAATTATCCAGGTGTATAGTATACTACGTAACAATTATCTACAGTTTATCATTTAATTAATGTCCAGGTGTGTAGTATACTACGTAACAATTATCTACATTTTATCATTTAATTAATGTCCAGGTGTGTAGTATAATAAGTACAGAATTATTTACATTTTATCATTTAATTAATGTCCAGGTGTGTAGTATACTAAGTATGCAATTATCTACAGTTTATCATTTAATTAATGTCCAGGTGTATAGTATACTACGTAACAATTATCTACAGTTTATCAATTAATTAATGTCCAGGTGTGTAGTATACTAAGTACACAATTAGCTACAATTTATCATTTAATTAATGTCCAGGTGTGTAGTATAATAAGTACAGAATTATTTACATTTTATCATTTAATTAATGTCCAGGTGTGTAGTATACTAAGTACACAATTAGCTACAGTTTATCAATTAATTAATGCCCAGGTGTGTGGTATACTAAGTATACAATTATCTACAGTTTATCATTTAATTAATGTCCAGGTGTGTGGTATACTAAGTACACAATTATCTACAGTTTATCATTTAATTAAATGTCCAGGTGTGTGGTATACTAAGTACACAATTATCTACAGTTTATCATTTAATTAATGTCCAGGTGTGTGGCATACTAAGTACACAATTATCTACAGTTTATCATTTAATTAAATGTCCAGGTGTGTAGCATACTACGTAACAATTATCTACAGTTTATCATTTAATTAAATGTCCAGGTGTGTGGTATACTAAGTACACAATTATCTACCGTTTATCATTTAATTAAATGTCCAGGTGTGTGGTATACTAAGTACACAATTATCTACAGTTTATCATTTAATTAATGTCCAGGTGTGTGGTATACTAAGTACACAATTATCTACAGTTTATCATTTAATTAATGTCCAGGTGTGTGGTATACTAAGTACACAATTATCTACAGTTTATCATTTAATTAATGTCCAGGTGTGTGGTATACTAAGTACACAATTATCTACATTTTATCATTTAATTGTCCCTTTAAGCAGACGTCGTCGTGAAAACAAATTGAGGGGAGCCATTTAAGGTATTACCATATTGATACCATAAATATAAATTCATATGCTAAGGGGAGTAATGTGGAGGGAGTAATGTGGAGAGAGAATGATAGCTCCCATTAAACGGCGAGATCCAAGTACTTTATTCCACCAACTATACACAGCCGATAGGGCGCTATCTAAGTACTTTATTCCACCAACTATACACAGCCGATAGGGCGCTATCCAAGTACTTTATTCCACCAACTATACACAGCCGATAGGGCGCTATCCAAGTACTTTATTCCACCAACTATACACAGCCGATAGGGCGCTATCCAAGTACTTTATTCCACCAACTATACACAGCCGATAGGGCGCTATCCAAGTACTTTATTCCACCAACTATACACAGCCGATAGGGCGCTATCCAAGTACTTTATTCCACCAACTATACACAGCCGATAGGGCGCTATCTAAGTGGGTGGCAGCACAAAACGCTCCTAATCTAGGTACGTAATGGTCTGCTCAAATTGTCCCACAAAACGCTCCTAATCTAGGCACGGTAATAGTCTGCTCAAATTGTCCCACAAAACGCTCCTAATCTAGGCACGGTAATAGTCTGCTCAAATTGTCCCACAAAACGCTCCTAATCTAGGCACAGTAATAGTCTTTTCAAACTGTCCTACAAAACGCTCCTAATCTAGGCACGGTAATAGTCTGCTCAAATTGTTCCACAGAAAGCTCCTAATCTAGGCACAGTAATAGTATTTTCAAATTGTCCTACAAAAAGTTCCTAGTCTAGGCACAATAATAGTCTGTTCAAATTGTCCCACAAACTGGAGAAGTAAATTACTTAAGAGAAGGCATGTCCGTCCCCCTGATCCCCACCTTTGGAACCGTCCTTATAAAGAAAACAGCAAAACCACGAGACAGGGGCTGCATGATGTTTGTTATGTTTACACAGGCTTTTTGGGACACGTTTGGATTCTAATTGCCCTGGACCCGCGTCTATGAGACATACAAGCCAGTAATAAACTTGAGAAAGTCCCCGACGATCCCACTAGCGGATAGAATGCGTACTGGTATCCTCCGCGTAAAAGTGGAATCTAGGTTGATAGAGAAAAAGCCGTGAAAAAATACACCTTCCAAACGATTTGTGTCTGCGCAGAACGGAACACAAACAGTACTATCTGGGTGATCTACATTAAGTACATTGGAGGCTAACAGTACGCACAAAGGGCCGCGGTTTACGAAGCGATATTAACGCTAAGATCACCTTAAAGGTCAATTCATATTTTGATTGTCGACCTCATGCACAACGGAAATTTAATATTTTTTTATTAGGTAAATTGAACGAACGCGCACTAAAATTTAATATGAACGGTGTTAAACTCTGTTAAAATCATACTGAATTGACTATAAAATTGAATGTGAACGGTGTTAAACTGTGTTAAAATCATACAGAATTGACTATAAAATTGAATATGAACGGTGTTAAACTGTGTTAAAATCATACAGAATTGACTATAAAATTGAATATGAACGGTGTTAAACTGTTAACTATAAAATTTAATGTGAACGGTGTTAAACTGTGTTAAAATCATACTGAATTGACTATAAAATTTAATGTGAACGGTGTTAAACTGTGTTAAAATCATACAGAATTGACTATAAAATTGAATGTGAACGGTGTTAAACTGTGTTAAAATCATACAGAATTGACTATAAAATGAGGATTAGGTTTGAACAGGAGAAGGACTGGTCGAGTCAACTACTCGGTGAAGTCTAAATCTAGTGGTATACAACTACAAAAGTACACGCAGTATTCAAGCGTAGATTTAGGCGTCCCATGATCCCTCCTTTTAAAGTTCAAGTGTGTTTTGTTTATATAGAGTACATTGATTTATTAATCATCGGCTATTAGATGTCAAACGTTTTGTAATTATGACATATAGTCTCAGAGAGGAAACCGACTACATTGTTTCATTAATAGGAAGGGATCTATTATATGCAGCATCTCAAAGACAGGATAACACATACCACGGCCCCTGATATATCAGTCATGGTGCACTGGCTGGAATGAAAAATAGTCCCATAGGCCCACCGACGGGTATCGATATCCTATATTGACTGAATTTATTTTTGTTTAACGACACCACTAGAGCACATTGATTTATTAATCATAGCCTATTGGATGTCAAACATTGGTCATTTTGACACAGTCATAGAGAGGAAACCTGCTACATTTTTCCATTAGTAGCAAGGGATCTTTTATATGCACCATCCCAGAGACATGATAGCACATACCACGGCCGTTGATATACCAGTTGTGGTGCATTGGCTGTGACGAAAAATAGTAAAATTAGCCAAAGAAAAGGGATCACACCAACACTAACATGAAAGAGTGACTGTAACAAAACCCCTCATCCACAGTGTCAGGACGTTTGCCGTGTTGCTGACATTCAGTCTCATGTTATATATATAAATCCTCATCCATAGTGTCAGGACGTTAGCCGTGCTTCTGACATTCAGTCCCATATTATATCTTTAAACCCTCATCCACAGTGTCTTGTTGCTGACATTCAGTCCCATATTATATCTTTAAACCCTCATCCACAGTGTCTTGTTGCTGACATTCAGTCCCATATTATATCTTTAAACCTCCATCCACAGTGTCAGGACGTTAGCCGTGTTGCCGACATTCAATCTCACGTTACTGACATTCAATCCGATATGATATCTTTGTACTTTATACAAACAATACGATACTAATAGTCAATGAAAATTAGTCTACAATATCAAGTGTCCCCTTTTTTCTTTCACTCAGTATAAATACGTAACGCCCAAAGAACTAGAGTATATAAATACAGGCATGAACTGGCAACACTAATTTCTAACTTTTAACTGCGTTAGCATTTTATATATGACCGCTTAGATCCAATTTGCAGTAAGTAAGTACACTCTTTCATGTTAGTGTTGGTGTGTTCCCTTTTCTTTGGCTCATTTTGCTATTTCTCGTCACAGCCAATGCACCACGACTGGTATATCAACGGCCGTGGTATCCAAGTAATTTCAAGAGCGGATGCAATATTTTTCTAGGGAGGGGGTGCAACGTTTAAATGGGAAATCTACAGTACTCAGAGATGTGAGTCAAGGTTAAAAACAAGCACATGCAATAAGGGGCGGGCTTCTAGCTCAACTCATAGAGCGTTCGTCTCGGGTACTTGGGCCGTACAACTCATAGAGCGTTCGTCTCGGGTACTTAGGCCGTACAACTCATAGAGCGTTCGTCTCGGGTACTTGGGCCGTACAACTCATAGAGCGTTCGTCTCGGGTACTTGGGCCGTACAACTCATAGAGCGTTCGTCTCGGGTACTTGGGCCGTACAAAAGAACACCTCGATGGACCAAAACTGGTATATCAAAAACCGTGTTATGTGATGTCCTGTCTGTGCGGAAAATGCATATAAGAGATCCCTTTGGGCGCGTGTGCTTGAATTTATGCAAGGAGGGATGTAGTTAATATGCTCTCCCGGAAAATGTATTGAAGAATAATTTGCTTAAGCAGGGTAGAGTTTCGACCCCTCAAACCCTGCACACGTCCCCGCCCTTGCTGTTAGTGAAAAATGTAGCGGGTTTTGTCTGAAGAGAGACGATTACGTACAAATGAATAGCTAATCGGGTGTACAGCTAGTTTGAATAGCTAGTCGGGTGTACAGCTAGTTTGAATAGCTAATCGGGTGTACAGCTAGTTTGAATAGCTAATCGGGTGTACAGCTCGTTTGAATAGCTAATCGCGTGTACAGCTCGTTTGAATAGCTAATCGGGTGTACAGCTAGTTTGAATAGCTAATCGGGTGTACAGCTAGTTTGAATAGCTAATCGGGTTTACAGCTCGTTTGAATAGCTAATCGGGTGTACAGCTAGTTTGAATAGGTAATCGGGTTTACAGCTCGTTTGAATAGCTAGTCAGATGTACAGCTCGTATGAATAGCTAATCGGGTGTACAGCTAGTTTGAATAGCTAATCGGGTGTACAGCTAGTTTGAATAGTTAATCGGGTGTACAGCTCGTTTGAATAGCTAGTCGGGTGTACAGCTATTTTGAATAGCTAATCACGTGTACAGCTATTTTGAATTATGTGTGTACCTATTGTTGTCATTTTGCCGTTGTAAATATCGAGTGCGGGACGTAGCCCAGTGGTAAAGCGCCCGATTGATGGGCGGTCGGTTTGGGGTCGATCCCCGTCGATAGGCCCATTGGGCTATTTCTCGTTCCAGCCAGTGCACCACGACTAGTATATCAAAGGTCTGGTCTGTACGATGGTGCATATAACAGATCCCTTGCTAATGAAAACATGTAGCTTGTCTCCTCTCTGAGACTATATGTCAAAATTACCAAATGGCTGACATCCAATAGCCAGTAATTAATAAACGCATAGGTGATAGGGAAAGAAGAAAAGTGTTTGATTTTACAAAGTATAGTTTTTTTGTACACTGTTGCTGAATGACCATGTTTTTTAATGTTCCTGGAATGGGGCAGCATGCCCAAATACACCCTAAAACAAATTTAACGCACGTTGTGGCACAATCACGTTTCCTTCTACAGCGAGGTGATTGACGACAACGTGTTTACAGACGCCGTAATGGACGTTTTGCCAACAACTGCGTCGCCCAAGTTGACAGATTCGGTGGAGGGAGTGTCATGATGTGGGGAGCCATCTCATACACCGGCAGAAGTTAACTTGTGTTCGTACAAGGCAACCTGACAGCTGTACGCTACCGGGATGCAATTCTTCGCCGTCACATGTTTCCCATTTTGGATCGACAGAGAACTATTTCAGCATGACAATGCCAGGCCGCTTACGGCACGTGTAACAATGAATTTCCTACAGAATGAGAACATTAATGTGCTGCCATGGCCATCAAGATCGCCAGATCTCAACCCCATTGAACATATATGAGACGAACTGGACAGACGTGTACGCCAGCGTGACCCGGAGCCTCGGACGCTTCCGCAACTGTCACATGCACTGCAGGGAGAATGGGCTAGGATTCCACGTGCCCGGATTCAGAGACTCGTTCAGTCTATGCCAAGGAGATGTCGCGCAGTGATTGCTGCTGCTGGTGGCCACACAAGGTACTGATTTCAGCGCCCTCGTGCGACGCTGTTTGACGCATACACTGCAGTCAGTCCATAGCAAGAACATTGTCACATGCTCATGTCAAATTTTACTGTGATACGACCATAAATAATGAAATTATGCCACTTTGTATTAAAGAGATATTTCCTTGAATAGTTCGCGTATGCGTTTCTTTTTTGACAGAGTATATATCAATTTGCTACAGTGGTGTTGTTAAATAAAACAATCCTTAACTTTGTAAATATACTAAATATCGATTATACGACAACTCCTCCCATGCTGTTGTTTGACAACCTGAATGTATTCTAATAAAGTTCCATGATTCAAGTCATGTAATAACTGTTGCTACTGTACTATACATAATCTATTAAAAAGCTATATGACCTTCTTTAGTAGATACAATGTTATGTCAATGACTGAAACATTATATCCAATGAACCCTTGAAACATACCCTCACCTGAACCTATATATGAACCTATATATTTATATTTTATTATCTTATATGGCAATCGCCCTTGATGTGATAACATGTCTGTTTTTGTATAAGCGAAACCATCTTGATGGTTGAAAACATATTTATACCCCGATAGTGCGTCGTTGTTTTTGTGTCATTACTCGTGACGTCCTCGCATTGTTTGACAACGTCTCGCTATACTATGACAACCGGCTCACTCAATCGTGACCAAAGTTAAAATATTAAAGTTCGTTTCTTTAGCGACACCACTAGAGCACGTTGATCTACTAAATAATTATCGGTTATTGTATGTCAAACATATTTGGTAATCTAACCCGCTATATTTTTCCATAAGCAGCAAGGGGTCTTATTATATGAACTTTCCCACAGACAGGATAGTACATAACACAGCATTTGATATACCAGTCGTCATGCACTGGTTAGTGTAACATACTGAACTCTCGGTACTGGCTCCTATATAGACTGGTTTTTAATCTATCAGATCAATAGGGAGGCGTTAGGCTAAGTGATGATCCAATGATTATATATATATATATATATATATATATATATATATATATATATATATATATATATATATATATATATATATATGTATATATATAAACTTTATTTGTATTACAGTTCATGTTCATGTTTAAGAAGTTTTTTATAAACTAGTTAATGAAAGCATCGTTCGTTATTTATGGTATATGCGATATCGATTCAATGACATACGATTGGCTGTTTTTTTTTTTTTTTTAACGACGCCACTAGAGCACACTGATTTGTTTTTATCTTATCATCGGCTATTGGACGTCAAACATATGGTCATTCTGACACTGTTTTTTTTTTTAGAGGAAACCCGCTGTCGCCACATAGGCTACTCTTTTACGACAGGCAGCAAGGGATTTTTTATGTGCGCTTCCCACAGGCAGGATAGCACAAACCATGGCCTTTGTTGAACCAGTTATGGATCACTGGTCGGTGCATGTGGTTTACACCTACCCATTGAGCCTTGCGGGTGCTCCCAGATGATGACCCGTTTGCAACAACCATACCATCCAATGAAAAAAGGCACGATCAAAATTGGTATGTTTATTTGAAACTGATTAATCCGTGATGCACAATTTAACTTGAAGCATTAAGCACTAACCACTAACAACTAACCCGCTGTCCTGGACAGACAGCCTAGGTGGCTGAAGTGTGTGCCCAGGACAGCCTGCTTGAACCTTACTTGGATATAAGCACGAAAATAAGTTGAAATGAAATGAAACGCAAAGACCGTGAACAGGTTTTAATTTATTTTAAACGTGGATTTGGAGGTTACCGAGGAAAGCCTCCAAATCTACACTGTGTCCGATAGACTACTATTTAACTCATCGTTTAAACACGTATTCACTTTTTGAAATAATTCGTTGAGATACAGATTGGTATGAATGTGGTCACTATCCAGGTGTATATGCGTGTTGTGTTGTGTTTGTGTGTGTGTGTGTGTGTGTGTGAGTGTGAGAGAGAGAGAGAGAGAGAGAGAGAGAGAGAGAGAGAGAGAGAGAGAGAGAGAGAGAGAGAGAGAGAGAGAGAGAGAGAAATGGGGGGGGGGGTGCACTAACTGGAACGAGAAATAACCCAATAGGCCCACCGATGAGGATCGATCCTAGACCGACCGCGCATCAAGCCAGCGGTTTACACTGGGCTACGTCCCACCTCGGAGAGAAAGAAAGAGTCCCAAGGTAGAACAGATAGGTCGTCTGGTCTCAGTATGTCACGTGAGGTAGATTTATCAACAAGAAGACATACAACAATGCTGTTCGCACTTTACGAAACCGCATCAGATAAAGAGCCGAGTTGTCGACTGGGAACCCAATGTGCGCCGCCACCCGACCCACGTGACCCTAGAACGTGCCCGCAGTCTTCTTAACCTTTGTCATGTCTGTGTAACTAATCTGTTTAAAACAAATCACGTGACCACTAGAAAAACGTAATAAATCGCGGTGTCAGTCTTGTCACCGTAATCTAGGCCAAGGTCGGACTGATTATCGTGAAGTGCTGCGGTGACACGTAATTCCCAGTTTACTGTTCATCATCAGCAAATATTATGAATTGTTTTTCTACAGTATGTTTTGCCCCATCTTTTTGGTGTGGTCAGGAAATGTTTACTTTATATTATTTACTTACTAAATTACGTCTCAGTGGCAACACACTGAAAATAGACACTGGACGCCATAAAAAAAAGTACAGTATGATGTTTGTATACACACACACGCGCGCGCGCGCGCTTCCAGTTCCTATGTGGAATGTTAATATGTAATAAAGTCTTTATCACTAAACGTTCTTTAACTGTATATTACAGTTCGGGTGGGTATTTTGGTACCTTTGTATAACTGTGTACATTTCATGCGAACCGCCGTTCTGTTCGCGCGTTGGTTACGCAAAATTAAATTTACGCGAACCGCAAATCGGTTACGTCATGACCTGTAGACGTTCAGAAATTAAAACTTGCAAACTTCACGATTACTTCACGCAGATATACTACTAGCATTACGACAAATGTTTTAGACTGATTTTTAGATACTTGATGCGCAACAAACCAGTAAACAACGTTACATTGCAACAGTTGTAACTTGCGACCAGTCTAAACTAAATGCTCAGTACAGAGTCGAGCCAAAAGTTTTAAAGAAATGTGCACACACTGCAGTGAACAGCTGAATTATCTGCTGCTTTTTTCTTTTTTTTTCTCTAAAGGAATATATATGTAGACATAATATTGGATTGCCTATAATTTGACATATGTTGAAAACATTTTTAACGTAAACAGGAATCCAAGTATCACAAAAATTGAAAAATACTAACATCGCATAATGAGCTTTAAAAAACAAACATTTGGAACGTCACTGTAGTATAGAAGTACCATCGATAAGGTGAAAAAAGGAATCCGTTCAAATAATTATGTCTCTATTTTGTTTCAGTACTCGGGCTGATATTCATTCCTTTTACAATATTGTTAACTTAAGCAAACATTAAAGAAATGGTTTTGTAATGTTTTCTTTTGTATTTTGT
The DNA here is from genome assembly GCF_016097555.1 of Gigantopelta aegis. Classification (NCBI taxonomy): domain Eukaryota; kingdom Metazoa; phylum Mollusca; class Gastropoda; order Neomphalida; family Peltospiridae; genus Gigantopelta; species Gigantopelta aegis. The sequence goes on along the minus strand of NC_054710.1, from coordinate 19,113,146 downwards.
TTTAACTTTTTGTTTGACCTAAAAACTATGTATTTAAAATATAATTTCAACGCAACTTTGAGGTAACAACCGATCAGGTAACCCACGGGTTATGCAAATATAATTCACGTAACAGGAACAATCGGTTACCTAGGTAAAAACCACGTGAATCGACTTCTGGTTACCTCGGATTTCAAAATATTGTCCCCTGTGTAGCGAGTATTTGAAACATTGTTAACCCATTTTATGGAAAACATGCAACAAACTTTTTAAAAATCCTGAATTAGTTAAGTTATTACTTAAAACATGAAATATATCGATCTCTAGAACAGTTCACTAAAACATTATTTATATAATATGAAGCCCTTTTTTATTGAATCTTTGAATACAGTTAAAGTGATAGACCCTAGTTTTTTAAGCATTACGACATATTTTTCTCTAGTAAAGCCGTTTTAGATAATAGTTATATTTTATTGTTACGAATATTCATTTCCGTACACCCGACTGTTTATGGCCATCCTGGCGTTGGCAATATTATTATTCTATATATGTAAGTTGTCAAGTTCACGATAATAAAGAACTTAGCCGACTGTCGACCATTCCATTCTCAACTGACCTAATTATGTAACGTTTGAGGCGAACATAATTCTGCTTTTGCCAGCTGGATAAAGCCTCGTTGATCCTGCGCTAATCGGCACCATTCCATGTTCGTAATTACCGGAGTGGACACTCAATAGGTATAATAATAACGGCAGACCTATACGGAAGTTGGTCGACGAATTGCCATTGGTCGAAAATTATCTAGGCCACGTCAACAAGCGACGGTACATTGACCGATGACGTCAGCACTCAATTCGTGGTCAGTTTTTATTTGCCAGGTCAGCAGAAATGAAAACAGTTTTTGTTTAACGCCACCACTAGAGCACATTGATTTAGTAATCATCGGCCATTGGATGTTAAACATATGGTCATTTTGACAGTCATAGAGATGAAACCCGCTACATTTTTCCATTAGTAGCAAGGTATCTTTTATATGCACCATCCCACAGACAGGATAGCACATACCACGGCCTTTGATGTACCAGTCGTGGTGCACTGGCTAGAGTGAGAAATAGCTCAATGGGCCCACTGACGGGGATCGATCCTAGCAGCAGAAATGATTCGTCTCTTTCAATTGAAATCAAAACTCGTTACCACTGTTATGTGTTACTAAAGTAATAATTTATTATTATTAGGAACTTTAGCAGGAGGGGATCTAGATTGTGTTGAGTCAAGTTTATATGAGGGTCGAGTCATGCTCCCCCGGAAAATATTTTTTAAAAATAGGAAGAAAATGTCAACCCCCTGCACCCGCACACGCGCCTTCCAACGACTACACCATTGAGTTTCGTTTCATAATGGAAAGAAGGAAGGAAATGTTTTATTTAACGACGCACTCAATACATTTTATTTACGGTTATATGGCGTCAGACATATATGGTTAAGGACTAGGCCCCTACACAGATATAGAGATAGGAAAGCCGCTGTCGCCACTTCATGGGCTACTCTTTTTCGATTAGCAGCAAGGGATCTTTTATATGCACCATCCCACGGCATTTGTTATACCAGTCGTGGTGCACTGGCTAGAACGAGAAATAGCCCAATGGGCCCACTGACAGGGATCGATCCTGGTCGTTGTATGTACTATCCTTGCTACTTATGGAAAAATGTAGCGGTTTTCCTCTCTAAAACTATGCCAGAATTACTAAAATGTTTGACATCCAATAGCCGATGATTAATAAATCAATGTGCTCTAATGGTGTCGTTAAACAAAACAAACTTTTGTTTCGTTGAACATGAGGAAACAAAATATGGAAACAGTATTTTGCCGTTTGAAACAAAAACGGTCAGTGACCCCGCGCGTGCTTTCGTTAGTAAGCAGACGACATCTCGCGGAAAGCGCTGACACAGGTGTTTTTTTGTTTGTTTTACAGTGAACATCTGAGTAGACGCACATCCACAACATCGATAATGTAAAGAAAGATAAACACCCGAGTTAAAGGTACTCTATCTCGACCAGGTACTTTCCAGACTTATTTTTCATAGCTGCTGAACATGGCTAGGCCAAAATAGCCTCGAATTGAGGGGTTTTTTTTGTTAAATATTTGTTTATTTACTTATTTATATATATATATATATTTATTTATTTAAATCTGTATCACTAAATATGCTACTTCCGGCCAAACTTGAGTAGGAGGAGCAAGTGAGAAAACTACAAGACGGTTGGCTCCAGTTACAACGATTCTTTTCTTAATTCTAAATGTGTATGCTTTTAATTTGTTAACCTGTTGTTAGTACGTGTTGAATGAATGAATGAATGAATGAATGTTTAACGACACCCCAGCACAAAAATACACATCAGCTACTGGGTGTCACAAATGGTAAGTATATGAAAATATTATTTATATATAATTATGTAAAACCACAGTGTAAGGAGCTATTGGGTGGGGAGAGGGGGGGGGGGGGTATAATACATTACGTCAATCAAGGTAAGTATATTTTATCATATATATCATTTCTAGTCGGCTTGAGGTACTCCACTAAAATGTGGCGCACAGTCAGTGTACACTGACAACGTTCACACTGAGGAGGGTCCTTCTTTAAAATAAATGAATGCGTCAAATATGTATGGCCGATACGGACACAGCACAAGACTACGTCATCCTTTCTGCATCGCCTGTAGGATCACTGCCACTCTCCCAGGACTGGCTTGACTTGTTCGCAACCGCACCGTCCCAATCATCTTGTCAAGTCGAAAAGATATATTGATTAATATGGAATTTAAAATCACTGTAGGGGACACCAACATTGACATGGGGCAAGTTCAAAGCAGACTTGGCAGCAACATCTGCCTTTTCGTTACCCTTAATGCTAACATGGCTGGGTACCCAACAAAATATAACATGTTTATTGGCAATTGACTTAAAGACACACTTTCGTATCACCATTCCAACTAAGGGATGTTCCATTTTCAGGTAAGGTAAAGCTTGGAGACACGAAAGTGAGTCTGTAAAAATAATATATTTGGATGTACATGAATCCTTAATCTGTTCCAGGGTTTTAATGATTGCCCAGGTTTAAGCAGTAAATAGAAGGTAATCACAGTACCTTTCTTGGATTTCCATTAAATGTTGTTTATAAATAACTGCATCTGTGCAATCTTTCTTTAGATGCACAAGATCAGATATAATTTTGTTGGTGGTTTGATACACCAAAGTGGCAAAATAAAATATAGCGGCGTGGTATGTGTTGGTGCTCCAGATATGTACATTTCCTAACCCTAACAATAACTCGAACACTGGCTCATATTGTATGACAATGTCCCTTTAAGAGAGTTTACCATATCCATTTACAGTGAAAATACTTGAGTTCGGAATATACTTATTGATTATTTATTTTATTCTAAAGGAAATATACTCAACAAAACTAATTATGCGCCAGTTTTTGGTAAATTTTTGCTAGTATTATAATATTATGTTACAAAGGTTTGGTCACTGTGTGATAGTATTACAATATTATGTTACCAAGGTTTGGTCAGTTTTTGCAAGTATAATAATATTGTGTTACCAAGTTTTGGTCACTTTGTGATAGTATTATAATATTATGTTTCCAAGGTTTGGTCACTTTGTGATAGTACTATAATATTGTGTTACCACGTTTTGGTCACTTTGTGGTAGTATTATAATATTGTGTTACCAAGGTTTGGTCACTTTGTGATAGTATTATATTGTGTTTCCAAGGTTTGGTCACTTTGTGATAGTATTATAATATTGTGTTACCAAGGTTTGGTCACTTTGTGATAGTACTATAATATTGTGTTTCCAAGGTTTGGTCACTTTGTGATAGTATTATAATATTGTGTTTCCAAGGTTTGGTCACTTTGTGATAGTACTATAATATTGTGTTACCAAGGTTTGGTCACTTTGTGATAGTATTATAATATTATGTTTCCAAGTTTTGATCACAGATTTTAAAATATTTACGTAATCTTGTTTCAGACTACCAACTACCAGTACGAAGTTGTCCAACTTTCGGATCTCACGACTTTACGACTGTCCAGTTGCTAGTCTGAGCGCTCTTAAAACTGGATTATCGTCGTATAACCCATTAGTTGTTAATCTGAGCGCATCCATCGGGAGTTTGGAAAATTACAAGGCAACCATCGAGATAGCCAACTTCGTTGTGACAGTTGGTAGTCTGAACCTGGCATAAATACTGACACACATTCAAATACAACATTCAAATTTTGTATGTATTGTAAGACCAAGCAGATGCACCGGTCCAACCACCCACCCACACGCAAGCGAGCAGAGAGAGAGAGAGAGAGAGAGAGAGAGAGAGAGAGAGAGAGAGAGAGAGAGAGAGAGAGAGAGAGAGAGAGAGAGACACACACACTCACACGGGGTACACACACACACACACACACACACACACACACACACACATACACCTCCGTTCAAACGACGTAACGTTTTTCATGTCTACCTAAGCTACCCTGTAACATAGTGCCATTATAATATTATGAATACTTATTACTTTTCACCGAGTTTTAGTTAGCGCGATTAGATGGAAACACGACACAGACATCCATGTACTGCCAATATATCTTTCAATTTGACCGATTTATTTTTCTCATTAAGTGATATTGTCGGTAACAAAGATATCGATGTCAGCGAGTCCTTGTGTACTGTGCTGAATATAACCGATAGCAGCGTTAGTGGACTCGTCTCGGTGCTGTCGTCGTTAAGCCATCGAACTGAAGGCTGGTAAGTACTGTGTTGAATATAACCGATAGCAGCGTTAGTGGACTCGTCTCTGTGCTGTCGTCGTTAAGCCATCGAACTGAAGGCTGGTAAGTACTGTGTTGAATATAACCGATAGCAGCGTTAGTGGACTCGTCTCGGTGCTGTCGTCGTTAAGCCATCGAACTGAAGGCTGGTAAGTACTGTGCTGAATATAACCGATAGCAGCGTTAGTGGACTCGTCTCGGTGCTGGCGTCGTTAAGCCATCGAACTGAAGGCTGGTAAGTACTGTGTTGAATATAACCGATAGCAGCGTTAGTGGACTCGTCTCGGTGCTGTCGTCGTTAAGCCATCGAACTGAAGGCTGGTAAGTACTGTGCTGAATATAACCGATAGCAGCGTTAGTGGACTCGTCTCGGTGCTGTCGTCGTTAAGCCATCGAACTGAAGGCTGGTAAGTACTGTGTTCACAACCCGGTACCGGAAGGAAGGAAATGGTTTATTTAACGACGCACTCAACACATTTTATTTACGGTTATATGGCGTCGGCCCGGTACCGGCTTCCACCCAGAGTTTTAACGACTGAATGGGTAGACCACTACACCAACTTCTCTCTAACTAACCACTAATCTACTGTCCTGGGCAGATAGCCGAGGTGTGTACCCTGCACAGCGTGCTTGAACCTTAATTGGCTAAATGCACGCAAATAAGTTGAAATGAATTAATGATCCCACACTCCCGCTAGGCGCTAGTGTGTCTGTATGTGTGATTATGTCTGTCTGTATGTGTATGTGTGTATGTATGTATGTATGTATGTGAGCGTGTGTGTGTGACTATGTACGTTTGTGTATGTGTGTGCGTGCCTCTCTCTCTCTCTCTCTCTCTCTCTCTCTCTCTCTCTCTCTCTCTCTCTCTCCGTCTCTCTCTCTCTCTCTCTCTGTGTGTGTGTGTGTGTGTGTGTGCTGCGTAAACTTGGACCTGCCTCGCTGAATTTACTCCCGAGGTCTGTATTCAGGAGGGCAAGCGCTCGCCGTCGCTCACTAGACTAGTTTTAGCGCCCAAGCTTATATGAATGTGATATGATAGAAGACGACGGTATTCCAGTCAAATAATTCACGATGCGCTCAGCCTCCTGAACACGCCTCTGGTCTACGCCTCTCCAGTGTTAAACGTTCACGATGCGCCTCCTTCACATTCCACTGCGCATATCCGTGTCGCGGAGCAACTCGTGGACGCTAACCGTGAACTCACGCGAGATCTATGTGAGGTTGGGTTTTTTTTTTTTTTTAGGGCGTGGGAGGGGAGGCATATTTTATTAAAATTTAAATACTGATACATACATGTGGAGAATTAAACATCACTGAAAAACCGCGTGAATATTTAACTATAATTCTAACTGTTAAAAGTAGCACATTCCACTTAAGTTATTTTTATTGTATGAATCTTTTAATTCTGCGTTGTTAAAACCCTTGACAGGCAGCTCCAGAGAGTTCGTCTAAATTAATGTTTCACTGCTTTTGGTCTTAAACCATTCCAAGTAAACTTTAGTAGACCGTTTTTCGCAGCCATTTTACCATCTGATAAGAAATATGTACGTTAGTCGCTAGAGATTCACAGCTCCTACGAAGGTATTCATGTCAACTGTCGACCATGCCCCCCCCCCCCCCCCAAGTTATCAATAGCCTGGATACAGTCTAATTTGGCAAGGGACGTTACCCTTCGCGCACATGCGCAATGGGAATGTGAAAGAGGACTAGTTCCCATGCGCACGAGGGTGACATCCTATCTGATTGCGCGTGAAGGCGAAGTAATCCACATGCACATTGGTTATAGTTCTTTTATATCTCCTTTCTGCACTGCAAGAAGCCATCGCTAGACGGCAACGTACGAGCGTCAAGAATACACTTTGGACAGCGATCAGAAAGAAGGGATTAAAAAAGATAAAACCGAGGGAAAAGAAGAAGAAGCCCTAAATGAGGTTAATAATGGCTTTGTGTTTTAATCTGGGATTCGTTAGTTAACCAAGTTATGTGCTGCACTTACGAAAGGTCTAGGCCTACTCGGCTGGTTTCGTAAGACACGAAGCTTCCATTATATGGTCCGTAGATCAGAAAGTAATTTGTTATTGTGACACTCCCTCCCGTTTGAAGTTCTCTTTTTAAAGTTTGTTTTGTTTAACGACGTCACTGGAGCACATTGATTTATGTATAGTCTTAGAGAGGAAACCCGCTACATTTTTCCATTAGTAGCAAGGGATCTTTTATATGCACCACCCCAAAGATAGGATAGCGCATACCACAACCTTTGACATACCAGTCGTGGTGCACTGGCTGGAACGAGAAATAGTTCAATGGGTGCTCTTTTTAATGATTTTGTTGTTTTATAAATTCATCAACACTAAAGTGCCGAGAAAACGCGTGTCTCGATATATTGATTTCTAAATTTCCCGGAGAGTATGCTCCCACCCGTACCCCCTATAGATCTCCGTCCCTCTGGGAGTTCGGCTCATTTACCTTTGACAAACTCATCTTGCCCTTTTTTTAAAGTGTGTGCCCCTCCCCCCCCCCCCCCCCCCCAAGTAAAATCCTGGATCAGCCCCTGTTGCGATACGTGCTCTTAATTTATTTATGTATCGACGGTTTAAATACGCTACTCATGGCACGTACTAAACAGCTGAATTTTCTAGGATGGGGAAAAAAACAACACAAAAAAACACACACCAAAAGACTCAACTCTGGGCGAAAGAGCAGTTGATAAAAAATAAAGAGGGGCGAGTGATTAATATGATAAACAGCAGACGTCGCGCCGTGACATTTCCCGACATGCAACGCAAGACAATATTATCTACGCAACCAGACACTTATCACATTAATTAGTAACTCGAAGATAAACCTTGTCTAGTTATAGAACCCGCAGCTAGATGTAGCTTTGTCGGCTTCGGTGGTGTAGTGGTTAAACCATAAGACTTAAGGCTGGCAGGTACTGCGTTCACATCCCGGTACCGGCCCCAACCTAGAGCGAGTTTAACGAATCACTATAACGACGTTTGCCTCATTAAAATTTGTTTTGTTTAACGACACCACTGGAGCAGACTGATTTATTAATCATCGGCTATTGGATCAAGCGAGCACATTACCACTGAGTCACATCTCGCCCTTTGCCTCATCAAGCACTAACGGTTAATCGAGGTGCTACTCTGGACAGACCTTCCAGACTCACTTATATGTGTGTTTTTAACAGTGTGTGTTACCACGCATAGTCCGTCATCTTCTCGCCGTGGCTATCTACGAAACTGCTTTGTTTAACGACACCTCAAATTAAGGAATCATCAGCTATGGGATGTCAAACATAATTGCGGCACGTGGTCTTCAGAGAAAACCCGTTGTATTTTTCCATTGGCAGCAAGGGACCTTTAATATGCACATTCCCCACAGACAGGGCAGCACATATCACGGCCATTCATATACCAGTCGTGGGGTACTGGTTCAGGCCGGGTTGGGGGGGGGGGGGGGGGTCAAATCGGAGAATAAGTCCACCGGCAGGATTCGATCCCAGATGACGGATAGCTCGAGTGCAGTGCAGACAAAGTTCGCTGACCGCGTTTAAAGAGACAGCAGGCGCATCCAGGGGTGTGTGAAAGGAAGCAGACAGTCAGGCATGGTAAGAGGTGTTTCAACAAGTTCTTATTTATTTTATTTTGTTTTAACATCGGCAGATGGGGGGGGGGGGGGGCGCTCCTCGGCGCACTGCTCCCACCCCACTCCTGGATGCTCTCCGAGACAGCATCAACATCATATTTGGGAGAGGTCCCTGACCTGCCCACCAGTCCAAGTGATTACCACCTGTTGCGATGACGCACTGTATGATTTTGTTTTCACGACAACCACAATAACACCTCACAGTTCATTACAACGAAGGGACGTGTCCAGGGCATCACCGGGTGTCAGTATATGCACGATGTATTAATTAAGTATGCCAGCTGAAATCAGGCACGTGTGCAGGAAAGGTGGGGAGTGGATCTAGACAATAACGAGCAAAGTGGGGGATTTTGTTGTTGTTGTTGTGTTGGGGGGGGGGGGGGTTGGGGTGTGCGTGTGTTTGTTTTTAGGTCGGATTTTTTTTTTTTTTTTTTAGTGGGAAGAGGAGGTCGGGTCATGCTTCTCCAGAAAATAGTGAAAAAAAGAGAAGAAAATTCGCTTGGAAATGTGGGTATCCACCACGCGTGATAACTGTCCAAATGTCCGTCTAGCTCTTTTACCGTCAGAGTACTCGGGTTGCAGAGCGTGATAACTGTCCAAATGTCCGTCTAGCTCTCTTACCGTCAGAGTACTCGGGCTATGTTGTGTAGTACTAAACACCAGTGTACTCCCAGTCAAACTTTACAAAAACTATTAAAATTTATAAAATCATCCATCCATACATACATAGTGGGTTGGCTCCCCAATGTGGGTTGCCCCACCCCCACCCCACAATATAAAATCCTGGCTACGGCTGTACTAAAAACGTGTAAATATCACCCCCCTAACAACTGCATTTATATATAATCATGTTTTGAAATTCGTTCTTGTAAGTTCATTTAAAACAATTTGATGTTTTTCCTTCACATCGTCGTCGTTTTGCGTGTATCTGGTCATTCCAGGTGCGTGTGCTGGAGGGGCGATGAATAAAAACCCTTCCCGCTCAAGCAAATGTTGTTGTTGTTTTCAATATAGTTTCCGGGGTAGAACGACTTTAGAGAACCCTTCAAACTTAGCTCACCGCTGTCTAGACCCACCCGTATAACATTCCTGCAGAAGCGCCTGCATTTATTATAGTCAGGGTTTTTTTGTTGTTATTCTTCGTCGTCTTCTTTTTGGGGATGGTGGTGGGAATTTTTTGGAGGTATTGTTTGTTTTTTAACGACACCACTAGAACATATTAATTTATTAATCATCAGCTATTGGATGTCAAACATTTGGTAATTTTGACACAGTCTAAGAAATGAAACCCGCTACATTTTATTTTTTTAAACTTTTATCTGCACCATCCCATATACAGGATATCACATATCACGGCCCTTGATAAACCAGTCATGGCGCACTGTCAAGAGCAAGAAAAAGCCCAGTAGGCTCACCGACAGGGATCGATCCTAGACCGACTGCGTATCAAGCAAGCGCTTTGCCACTGGGCTACCAACCCAACATTTGGTAATTCTGACAGTTTTAGAGAGGAAACTACAATTAGTAGCAAGGGTTTGTTTATATGGATCATCCCACTGACATGATAGCACATACCATATCCTTTGATAGACTAGTTTTAGAGAGGAAACTACAGTTAGTAGCAAGGGTTTGTTTATATGGATCATCCCACTGACATGATAGCACATACCATATCCTTTGATAGACCAGTTTTAGATAGGAAACTACAGTTAGTAGCAAGGGTTTGTTTATATGGATCATCCCACTGACATGATAGCACATACCATATCCTCTGATAGACCAGTTGTGATGCACTGGCTGGAACGTCCACGTATTAAGCGAACGTTTTACCATTGGGCTATGTTCCCCCCCCCCCCCCCCCCCCCCCCCCGCCCCAACACCTCCATTATAGTCCATCTGCGTCAAAAAGCTCTATAATAAATTTATCTCGGCTGTCCATTCAAAACATAATATTCAAATTACCTACCATTCTAAGAACGCGATCAGCACAGCAACTCGGCTAACCAAATTTTAAATGTATTTCTCAACATGGAACACGGCGAACTCCAAACTATTATCGCCGAACAAGTATTATAGCACTCGTATTATAGTAATGATACAACATTTCTTATAATATCCATCCCTTAAGGCTCATACAGACCGGATGCGACGTGTGCGTGCGGTCCAGATAAAAAAAAAAAAAAAAAAATACATTATGCGTGCAATGCGATGCGATGCGTGTGTCTGCAGAACGCATGCGACCAGCCGCAGTGATATTATGATCATCGTATATGGCGCAGACATACCAGACGAAAAGTCGGGACCGCACGCACGCGCAGCATCCAATCTATATGAGCTTTGAACCCTTGTATGCAGTATCTATCGCCATACTGCAACTCGCGACATCAAGAGTGATGGCTGACAATGTCATATTGGAACACGTGGAAATCAAGTTTTCTCGGGTGAGTATGACTCACTGACGTAGCCAGGATTTTATATTGGGGGGGGGGGGGGGGGGGGGGGGGAGAGCAACCCACACTATGATTTTATCAAATTTAATAGTTTTAAAAAAAAGGTTTGATTTGGTGGGGGGGGGGGGGGGCATGGCCCCCGTGCTTCCCCCTGCCTACGCTACTGGTTTGACCGAATTTCTCAAACATCTAACCCCAACCTTCAATTACAACCGCAGGTCCTGCAACAATGCGTTTCTTAAATATCCCAGGAATAAATGATAACAGATCAATCATTCAAAAGTTCAGTAGTACTTCAGTTATAACATAGATATGAACAGCAGTTAATGGACTGTAAAAACAGTTTTCAAAAGAACAGCACGGAGTAAAATAATCTCGAGTGGCAAAGAAATAATCGGAAATATTCCTAAAATAACATGTTATTGAGACCAGTAAATTTCCACTTAATAGTCCGAAGATTTCCGAACGGTTAGCGAAAAAAAACAGAAGGATAAAAAGAAAGAAAACCTAACAGTAACGATGCTACGCTTCACTGGAAACACTTAAAATGTTTACCGCGGTACCAAGTAGAGCAAGACGTAAAATTATGAAGGAAGGAAGAACATGGTTTATTTAACGACGCACTCAACACATTTTATTTACGGTTATATGGCGTCGGACATATGGTTAAGGACCACACATATATTGAGAGAGGAAACCCGCTGTCGCAACTTCACGGGCTACTCTTTCCGATTAGCAGTAAGGGGTCTTTCATATGCACCATCCCACAGACAGGATAGCACATACCACGTCTTTTATTACACCAGTTATGGAGCACTGGCTGGAACGAGAAATAGCCCAATGGTATCGCTGACGGGGATCGAAAGACGTAAATGAGAAGATTAAAAATGATTAGCATGCCAGTATAAGAGAGAGAGAGAGAGAGAGAGAGAGAGAGAGAGAGAGAGAGAGAGACTTTTTAGCATACCCCTATACCACTAAGGTTTCGGGCAACCAGTATAACACGAAGTCCAAATGATGTTTTACCAGTAGAGAATATGGCTTAAACACAGAATACTATTGAGTATGAACAACAACAAAAAATCTTTAACATTATTATTATAGCTCAAATAAGTGTGGGAAGCTAATCTTTCTTTCTTTTAAATTAGTTTCGTGTCTATATCCAATTAAGGTTCAAGCACGCTGCCCTGGGTACACACACACACCTCAGCTATCTGGGTTGTCTGTCCAGAACAGTGGGTTAGTTGTCAGTGGTTAGTGAGAGAGAAGGTGTAGTGGTCTTCCACCTACCCATTGAGCCTTTAAAACTGGATGGGAGCTGGTATCAGGATGCGAAACCTGTACCTACCATCCTTATCTAAGTGCTTGATGTTAATTAGATACTGTTCCTTTCTTGCCAAAAGGCATGGATGGCCCCCTGGAGACCCCTCTGTTTAGGACCAAAAGGCATGGATGGCCGCCTGGAGACCCCTCTGTTTAGGACCAAAAGGCATGGATGGCCCCCTGGAGACCCCTCTGTTTAGGTCCAAAAGGCATGGATGGCCCCCTGGAGATCCCTCTGTTTAGGACAGTAAATGCAAAGTTTGGGTAAAGTGGCGAGTAGAGATTGTAGCAAGATAGAAAGAAAGTAGAAAGTAATAATAATAATAAATTATTATTAAGAGTGAAAGTGACACCAGTCAGGTGTCCGTGAGACAGAACCAAATGACCAGTGTAGAGTGAAGGGGGGGTGGGGGGGGGGGGGTGAGACTATCAGGGAGAGGGTGCGAGTGGCCCTGTGCTCTTTCAATATTACTACATGTATAAATACCCCCCCCCCTCCCTAACCCACCCGCAGGAAGTTTTTAATGCACCTTTACCAATAAAAAGAACAAATTATCAAGTTCCTTGCACCTACCCTAACCCTAGCTTCTTGTGTCGTCTGGCCCTGTCATGTTAATATATGATATTTATATGTGAGAATATAAATATGATTGGGTCAGACGCAGACCCGTATTTAGGGAGGGTTCGGAGGGTTCGTCCGAACCCTCTCGCAAAAGCTAAGGTCCACTTTTTTCTTCTGTTTTTAATATTGCATAAATAGTTGGCTGTAACTTTTGCAACCCTCCAATAAAACAAAATCTTCTTGTCTTCCTCATTTACCAATCCCCTTACCGAAGATGCTGTGTACATGATTCAGAATTTCTAACTAATCTGGCAAAAATAAATAAATGAACGTACATGTAGCAAAACTGCTCAATTGTACTTTCTGCTATATTGATGACCTTGTAGCATTCGATAATTACATGACAATGACAGCAGTTCACCTTTCATTGACCGGCCTCGGTGGCGTCGTGGTTAGGCCATCGGTCTACAGGCTGGTAGGCACTGGGTTCGGATCCCAGTCGAGACATGGGATTTTTAATCCAGATACCGACTCCAAACCCTGAGTGAGTGCTCCGCAAGGCTCAGTGGGTAGGTGTAAACCACTTGCACCGACCAGTGATCCATAACTGCTTCAACAAAGGCCATGGTTTGTGCTATCCTGCCTGTGGGAAGTGCAAATAAAAGACCCTTTGCTGCTAATCGGAAAGAGTAGCCCATGTAGTGGCGACAGCGAGTTTCCTCTCAAACTCTGTGTGGTCCTTAACCATATGTCTGACGCCATATAACCGTAAATAAAATGTGTTGAGTGCGTCGTTAAAGTGCACATTCAGAACAAGCTGTTGTAGCACACGCCTGTCATGGGCGCAGGTGTCAACATTCGCCGGCTCCTCCGTCCACGACAGGAAATGGTTTGGGGTGGGTGGGAGAGAGGGTGGGAGAGAGGGTGGGAGAGAGGGTTGGTTTTGGTGGTCTTGAATTTGAAAAGGTCCCATAGGATTATGGCCAATTCAAAAATGTTGCTTACTTTCTTGAAGGTATTTCAAAATGTTTTATAGCCAACATGTCGATGCCATTTTGATGACATGACGCATCAGTGACAAAAATGAAATGGGATGCAATACCTTATGCAATACCGCTTGCTAAAAACGTTTGATGACTACACCTGTACTCTTAACAAGGGATGCACGTGTTGGTGGTGATTGGTTATGATACAATTATTTTAAGAACGTAATGTGGTTCGTTTTTTCATAAATATGTTCATTATTAAGGGAACTCAGGCAACTTCATATTCAAAAGGCCTCAGCAAATACAGTCGAACCCTCCCACTCAAAATGCTGGCTACGTGCCTGAGACGGTCGACCCCCCCCCCCCCCCCCACACACACACACACACACACCCCCCCCCCCCCATCCCCCTCCAAGAATTTTGTTTTTCTTCAAGTTATATTCTGTGGAAGCATGACAGTGATCCTACCTAACAACTTCTGCCATAGACTAGAACTCCTTGTACAACTTCCTGAGCTGGAGTAACTTGGCAAAATATTCGCAATGTATATTACTTCGCGAACCATGACGTCACGACAAATAAAGCGATCAGCTGGTTTCTGAGTTTCGCGCAAACATCGCAATAATAGATCTGACATCACCGGCCTCGGTGGCGTCGTGATTAAGCCATCCAACATAAGGCTGGTAGATACAGAGTTCGCAGTCCAGTACCGGCTCCCACCCAGAGCGAGTTTTAACGACTCGATGGGTAGGTGTGTAAGACCACTACACCCTCTTCTCTCTCACCACTAACAACTAACCCACTGTCTGAACAGACAGCCAAGATAGCTGAGGTATATGCCCAGGACAGCGTGCTTGAACCTTAATTGGACATAAGCACAAAAATAAATTAAATGAAACGAAATGATCTGACATCATGCTAGTAATTGACGCTTTCCTACACATCAAATTCGGACTATTTCAAACCCAACCCTAGCGTATTTACGGAATTCATTATTCCGTTTTATTTAAACAGATTAGTTCAAGGTAATATTATGTATTGTTTAGGTATAAATTCTCTCTACAAATCGTAATATCTGCATAAAAGAGGAATGGTTGTTTAAAGACCCACCTCCTTCTCTCCCCACTCCAAATAAAATACAAAACAAACAAACCTTCGTCTAATGAAAAAAGAAAGAAATGTTTTATTTAACGACGCACTCAACACCTTTTATTTACGGTCATATGGTGTCAGACATATGGTTAAGGACCACATAGATATTGAGACAGGAAACCCGCTGTCGCCATTTCATGGGCTACTATTTTTGATTGGCAGCAAGGGTTCTTTTATAGGCACCATCCCAGACAGGATAGTACACACCACACCACACCACAGCCTTTGATATACCCAGTCGTTGTGCACTGGCTGGATTGTCTAATGGGTGCAGGCATCTAAAATTTGAATATTTGTGTAAACCATTTATCAGTTACGCAAAAATGATTGCAGGTAACCCATTTTCTTTTTGCGTAACTCGTTAGGTCCATGTCAGTAATGTCCTAAATTTAATGCGCGAACGGAAAATAGGTTACGATTACTTAGATTTGCGTGAACGACGCGCGAACGAAACGATCGTTCTCGCAGTTTTCAAAAGCCTGTCGGGTGTCAAAGTTAAGTATATCTGTATGAGTATTTGCATTGGAATATTAAAAAAAGTATATGTAAATTTGTTAAAAATACAGTGTACAGATGTGTGGAAACAAAATGAGTAAATATCACAAATTAATAGGCCGAATTTTCAAAGCCTGTAACTTAACTACATACATTATACATACATACATACATAATGATCTTTAAAATGAAGTTTGTTTTGTTTAACGACACCATTAGAGCACATTGATTTATTAATCATCGGCTATTGGATGTCAAACATATGATCATTTTGACACAGTCATAGAGAGGAAACCCGCTATATTTGTTCATTAGTAGTAAGGGATCTTTGATATGCACCATCCCACAGACAGAATACAACATACCACGGCCGTTGATATACCAGCCGTGGTGCACTGGCTGGAACGAGAAATAGCCCAATGGGCCCACCGACGGGGATCGATCTCAAACCGACCGCACATCAAGCGAGCGTTTTACCACTGAGCTTTAAAAACACCGAAGTTTAAGGAAAAGGCTTCGTAAATTTGACCAACAATCTTTAAAATTTTAAGTTAACTAAGGACATTTAAAATTGTGTTTTAAAATCACAATGCTTAAAAAAGTAAATGGACCATTTAATGTTTCTACTCCGGTTATTTCTGTATTAACCACAGACGTGGAGACGAGGGTGGACCTAGGAGGAGGTGCACTGGCCCCCAGTTGATAAACATAGCAATATTAACTCACCCCAGATGCTATTATCTTCCTATTGTCAGGAACGGGGTTTGGGGGGGGGGGGGGTGAAGACACTGCCCTCAACCAGTGTTGAAACGTATAACGATACACTCATGCCGTAAAACGCCAGCATTCTGAGGTATTGGTGAGTATTTACTGGGGTGGCCTTACGTGTTACCTTCTCAGTTAAAAGGCAAATTAAACTGCCCCTCTCCAGAGGAGTAGGCTGGGGATTTCCAACGACACACCCTCTTGCTCAGACAAATTTATTTTTATTTTTATTTTATTTTTTCCTCACAACTTGCGCTTGATTTATATTCGACGCCCACTCGACATCCAAAGCCCAAACAACGCTATATTTATATTTTAAAACATTTACATCAGTGTTTTTGTATTTAAAAACACATTTCAACACCTGTTCTTTTTACACTATAATTAAATATACATGAGAAGCGGTTGTGGGAGGGGAGGGGGGACGGGTCAGTGACAACCAAGTCAAGCCGAGGAGGCCAGAATATAAACTGCCTTCTCCCCTTCCGCCAGTTAAAAGACGTATTAATAACATTCAGGGCCGTACCCTGATCAAAATCCAAGGTGAAGGGGCACTACTTTTTATAAACAAAGGAAACACTATACAAATTAAAACCTGAGATGTGTATGCTATTTTCTGGAGTAAAAAAAAAAGAAGAAAAAAAAGTGAGATTCCCCCCTGCCCCCCGGAGGGTACGGCATTGACATTCCCACCCCTCCCGTTACTGACACTGTTTAACGCCTATGTAATATTAGTAATAGTGCACGTGTCTTTTTGCTCGTTTTACAAATCAGCTGATCGTGTCAATCTTGTGCAATTTGAATAATAAATATAGTTCACTGATGTAATGGTATGTAATCATTTATACAGGGTAACAGGCAGGCTTTTCTTTTTCTATCTTTTTTTTCATAAGAAAATAAATAAACATTATCAAGAAGCGGTATTTCTAATTATGCATATTTAGTGAGTTTCAAAAATAAAATAAAACAGATAGTTTAAACAAGTATTTATATTCGTAAGATTTCTTGTAGCTTCTAACCTCATGAATTATTCACTATAGAGAATTGTGGGTAAAATGTCGTCATTTGACCTCGATCGCGCTCTTTGTCAGAAAATTGTTACAAATAACGCAATATCTTTTTTTCTACTTAATGAATATCCACCAAACTTAACAGGCATTTTGTTCAAATATAAAGCTATCAATTACCACCGTTGGTTTTGTGACTTGTGGCCGTTTTACCGTCTTATAACGGTAGATATCCTAGCCTGCAATACCACTGTAAGGTTACCGATAAAAAAAAAGGGTGATGTCAGCAACACTGACATTTCGAAAAGAAATATCCATTTAAAACTTACCTCGTTTACTCATAGAGTCCAGTATAGATCCTATCCCCTCAAAACAACCTCCTTTTCAAAGGGACATCCCTTACTTTTCATACAAAAACGTAATATCCAAATCCACTTTTGCCTTTCCACAATCAGCTGATCGTACCGGCAACCTAAATGCTTTAGGAGGGAGTGAGCAAGATAGGAGCATTTTCATTGGTCGACGGCCCGTGACGTTACGGTATGCAATGAACATTGCCCTAGATACGAACTGCATGCGATGCAAGCGATTCGGGAATCAAACGGGAGAAAAATAAAGGAAACCAAGAGAAAGAAGAAAAAAGATGTGATTTTGCGAAGTTATTTTTGGATGCATTTTATTATTTCCATACTTTATTACTAAGAAAAGCGTAGCGCATGTTCAGTAGGTGTGCCGTTGTCGTATCGTATGCGTGGCTCGGCTATGTGGTGTCCTGCAAGCACGCGCCCAAGTCGTGCCGATACCTCTGTGCGCGCCGCGAGCATGGCAACGGTAGTTCCGATCAGCTGATTCTTCCTTAATGGATCGGGGAGCGAGCCAAGAATTATTTTTAGTTGTAGTATTTTTTTTATCCTCTGCAACTTCACTTGAGGGTGGATGGGATGAGGTTTTTTTTTTCTTTCTTTCTTCTTCTTTTTGCTGCAAGAGAATGGATTATTATAACAATGTTAGTGGTTTATATTTAGTTCCTTATCACACACGCATGCCTGTTTAGTGGATCTTCAAGTGGGCGGGGTGGTGGTGCGGGGATGGGGTGGTGTTGCGAGTGGAAAATGGCAAATATTTTGTTTTGGTATTAACATCTCTACGTAGCGTCTACCAGTTTATATTTAGGCCTACTTAGTTTGTAAACCTAAGTAGGCCTAAATATAAACTGGTAGACCTTAGTGTATTGAACATTTCTAACATAACAATACAGACATCGACAATAGTTTTAAGGATTGTCTGTTATTTCTTTTACGTTCATCGGTGTGTGAACAACAAAAAATAATCCGCAAACTGTGTGAACCGGCGAAGCCGTTCTCACATAAGTTTGCGGTTTTTGTTGTTGTTGTTGTTTGTTTTTTGGGGGGGGGGGGGGGTGTTTTCACACAGATGAACGTAAAAAAAATAACAGACAATACTTATAATTAAATTTGAAACATACTTACTAATAATAAAATTAAAAGTTCATATTTTATTTTGAATTATTATTTTTGGTTAAAACAAAAACGCATACTACGGCTTTTGACCAGTTACGGTGCACTGATTGGAACGAGAAAACACTAATCAGTTGAAGACATCCGCTGAGGTGGTGGTTCGATCCTGCGACGCAAGCACCTCAAGCGAGCACTCAGCCGACGCGCGTGTATATTACTCTACCCTAGTTCTTTTATTTATTTGTTATTTTTAACGCTCCCTCCCACAAACCCTTGAAGATGAAAATAAAATCCCCTATGAGACCGTGTCTCTCCCCCCCCCCCCCCCCCCCCCCAAACACACACACACTCCATAAGAGATTGTGCCCCATTTCCACTTCCAACAGGTTTGTTATTTCAGGGTTTTCGTGTAGGGTTGTTTGGGTTTTTTGTTGATTTTTATTGTGTGGGTTTTTTTGGGTGGGTTTTTTTTTGTATGACCGTGCTATTACCTTTGTGTGAACGTGTTTACAAAATAACGAGTCATGACGTACAATGTTGTCAACTGGTACTGTACCGAGTGAACTCCTTCGACATATGGAAAACATATCTGAATACATGTACCAACACCGCCTGCACTCAGCCGCGGCGTAACGTGAACATAGCACAATCTAACAGACACGAGGGTTACTCAGTGTAATCACAGTTAAAGGCCACTGGCTTATTGGGGGGGGGGGGGGGGGGGGGGGGGGGGGGGGGGTCAAATGGGAGCAACGACAACGGATTTTCCATCTAATCACACAACTACAAAAAACATCAGCAACAACAAAAACACCCACCAAGAACAACAGATATTATATATATATATATACTACTCAAATGAATTTAAGGGTCAAAAATTTATAACCAAATAAGTTTCAGAGTGTATTAGATTGATGATGTAAACTACACCAAATTTTTTATTTATTGTTCCATATTTACAAAAAACCAGAAATAAACGTCACTGTATACAAGAAAGTCACATGACATGCTGTCAAAGTTGAAGGTTGTCAAACATGGATTTTACACATTAGAACATTCGTTTAATAGTGTGTGAATCCACCCCTGGCGCGAATACACTCGACACATCGTTGCCTCATGCTGTTGATCAGACGTCTGAAGAACTCTTGGGGAATGGCCTGCCACTCTGCCATAAGAAGTTGACCCAGATCATGAAGGTTGGCCGGAGGGGCATGGTTATCCCGAACTCTCCTGCCTAATTCGTCCCAGGCGTGCTCTATTGGGGCCAAGTCAGGCGAATATGCTGACCAATCTATCCTGGCGATACCTTGTTGTCTGAGAAAGTCCGTTACCACCCTGGCGCGGTGGGGTCTGGCATTGTCATCCTGCAGAACTGCCCCGCCGCCAATCTGCTGAAGGCCTGGGAGAACCAACGGCCGGATAATCTCATTCAGATAGCGGATTCCATTCAGATTGCCATCCACCACATAGAGGGGGGTCCTGTGGTGGATAGAGATGCCGCCCCACCACAGAAACGGGGACGTTGTCTAACGTTAACGTCAGCGAAGCGCTCCCCAGGACGTCTGTAGACACGAACCCGACCGTCGTTGAACTGGAGACTAAACCTGGACTCATCAGTGAACATCACTCGACCCCACTGAACACGTTGCCACCGCAGATGAAGTGTGCACCAGTGACATCTGGCCGTTCTGTGACGTGGTAGGAGTGGTGGTCGAACAGCCTGGCGACGGCAGCGTAGATTATTGGCTCTCAGACGATTGTGTATGGTTTGATCAGACACTCGAGTTCCAGTCGCAGTCCGCAGATTGTCACGTAATCGGCGTGCAGTGGTTGTGCGTTGACGTAGAGCCATATTGGTGATGTAGCGGTCCTCTCTATTTGTAGTGCTTCGGGGTCTTCCCAAACGTGGACGATTTCGAACAGAATTCGTTGCTTGGTACCGTTGCCACAGTCGGCCAACGACACTCTGACTGACACCTAGTCTCAGAGCAACATTTCTTTGCGTATTGCCATCCTGAAGCCAAGCAATAGCCCTTCCTCGATATTCGATCTTCGATAGTCAGTTGATGTCGTACCATCGTCGAATTTGGAGTGTGCACCGTACACGAACGCAAGCTCCAATTATACGGAAATTCAGCATTGGGAACATGGAATACACATGCAAAGCGTGCAAATGAAGCGCTTTGTGAAAAAGCAAGTTATGGGCACTTAGCAGACCTTTCGCTTTCGCCCTAATTTACGTGCAAATGTAAGCATGTTTTCGCCATTAGAACTAGTCGACAGTGTCAATGACAGTGGATTTTAATTCATTTATGGGTTGCTTAGACCCACTTTCGTCAAAATGGAACAATACCATGCGTGACATTATTTTCTAGCTAATATAATTGACATTCAGAAAATAATGTCGAAAATATCGTCTGACCCTTAAATTCTTTTGAGTAGTATATATATATATCAGACATTTTAGCTTTTGGAGTGGCGTCGTGGTTAGGCCATCGGTCAACAGGCTGGTAGGTACTGGGTTCGGATCCCAGTCGAGGCATGGGATTTTTAATCCAGATACCGACTCTAAACTCTGAGTGAGTGCTCCACAAGGCTCAATGGGTAGGTGTAAACCACTTGCACCAACCAGTGATCCATAACTGGTTCAAAAAAGGCCATGGTTTGTGCTATCCTGCCTGTGGGAAGCGCAAATAAAAGATCCCTTGCTGCTAATCGGAAAGAGTAGCCCATGCAGTGGCGACAGCGGGTTTCGTCTCAAAATCTGTGTGGTCCTTAACCATATGTCTGACACCATATAACGTAAATAAAATGTGTTGAGTGCGTCGTTAAATAAAACATTTCTTTCTTTCTTTTTTAGCTTTTGGCGTCGCATTTTTTACTCACAATTTGGAATATGTTGCTATTTTAACAATACTTGACCTATGGGTCTAAATATTTTACTGAAGGTGATAAATATACCGGTGTGAAATATAAAAATGTCAGTGCTCATACTTTGAACAAATAATTCTGTGCTATCGGTTATTTTGGGCAATCCGTATGGCCTCAGACCACAATTAATTTCGCTATATGTTTCTATATAGCCTTAGTGGCTATAACATTTTTATTAATATCAGCAGGCCCGTGAAGTTTTGTATGTACCTTTGCCTGCATGGGGGACACATACCCTGAAAAGGACAACCCCTGTTGTCCAGCTCTTTCTCCCAGCATATTGGTTTAAACAGACACACCCTCTAAACCAGGCCGGAGTACACCCATTTTACACAAAAAGCACTACTTTTGCATGGGCCGGAATTACCACAAACAAGTCTTCAATGTCAACAAGTTACACATGTTTACAAACTACATGCTATCCCCTGTCACTTCAGTCAAACAGTTGCCACTTCATAGCTGTCTGCCATGAAATAATCACAGTCAAACAGCAGACTACTTGCGCGGTGAAACTTCCGGATTTTGGACAACCAAATGGGAAGATAACTGTAATCTGAGGCCTATCAGTCCATTTTTTCCCCTAAAAACTGGCCCACACTAATGCATTCCAATGATATACATATTAAAGCAATGCTCGGTAAGTATCGGTATGTCACCTTTAAACTGAGAGTATACAGAGGCTGTGTTAAAACACCTACCACAGTGCCTTGCCATGGCCAATTTTAGCAATGGAAACTTGAGGGACACCAACTTCAAAATGTAATAACTTTATCAAATTTTGGAATTTCTTCATACAATGAGCAGCTATTTTTTTCTTCTACATATGTTCTATCTGCACAGTGTTGTCTTGGAAAGATTTTGAAATATTTAAAGGAAAAAAATCAATCATTAGATTTTACTTCATTTTTAATTAAATATTAAACTTAAATTTAAATTTTTGAGAAACAAAAAAATCTAAAACTGTAAAATTTTGCATTTTAGATATGATAAGTGGAGGCTTAGTAAAGACATGGTGACTGAATTCATGATACATTATTAGAAATGTGTCAGAGGGATGGTGAAAGTCACAAAATTGGGGCCATTTGCAACAAATGTTTACACACTAATTTCAGGGAAAATTAGACATGATAGGCCTCATATTCAATTTTGACCTGCTGTATTTACTTAATCTACTTCATTTACTTGTATTAGACATGTAGCCACTTTGTAAAAGGCAAAACAGTCTATATAAATGCATATTAATATGAATATGCCCTACAGATATTACTTAGGTATACACCATAATATCTTTTTTGTTGACGACAACTTTGAAAATGAAGATTTTGTCACAAAATGCTGATATAAATCCTACCAAGAGTTACTTGCACCATATTTTTCAGTTTCCAGTGATAACTGTTAACAAGTGTAGTCATGTGCCAGTGTCTGGGATACCTCAGTGTAGTATTTCTTGATTGGAAGGATGTTTGTAGTAATGACCACTGAATATGCATTATGGATTATTCTGCCATATGTATTACAAGCCAAATGTTAACCTTTTTGGCACATTTTCTGCAATAAACTTGACAAGTATACCAGCATCTGATTACTGAACACAATAAATACATTCAGACAGCATAGAATATTAGCCTATTAGATTTTCTAAGGATAAAAGACCATTTTTGAAAAATGACTGAAGTGTGTAATTTACATAAATGTAGGTGAAATGTATTATTAGAGTACTTAATCTTGTTAAAAACTGTATACTATTTATTTAAAGTGTTTAATTACATTTAGTAGTGATATATTCATTATATTTAGATCTTCTGTCCAATTGCAATAATTGAGAAACTCATTAAAATTCAATATGTAAAAAAATTTAAAATCTCAATATTGACTAACAAAATCCAACTTTTGCTATTTTTTACCAAATTATTAGCTCAAAACTGTTTAAAAATATTGCAACAACCTGTAGTAACATCAGAGGTCATGTTATGCTATTTTGGAGGATACTGAAATTTAAAAGTTGAAAATTTTAATTTTAATTTTTAATAAATTCAAAAAAAATGTTTTTTAATTTAATAAAATATTTAGAAAATAAATAAATTAGTTTTCATATTCCTTGTGGTAGGCACAATCAGTCTGTGTAATTTCACCTCTCTGGTTATAATACTTTCATCAGAATCAAGCATTTAACCGGTGTAATGTGTGAACTATATCAGGCCTCAGACCACAATTAATTTCGCTATATGTTTCTATATAGCCTTAGTGGCTATAACATTTTTATTAATATCAGCCCCGTGAAGTTTTGTATGTACCTTTGCCTGCATGGGGGACACATACCCTGAAAAGGACAACCCCTGTTGTCCAGCTCTTTCTCCCAGCATATTGGTTTAAACAGACACACCCTCTAAACCAGGCCGGAGTACACCCATTTTACACAAAAAGCACTACTTTTGCATGGGCCGGAATTACCACAAACAAGTCTTCAATGTCAACAAGTTACACATGTTTACAAACTACATGCTATCCCCTGTCACTTCAGTCAAACAGTTGCCACTTCATAGCTGTCTGCCATGAAATAATCACAGTCAAACAGCAGACTACTTGCGCGGTGAAACTTCCGGATTTTGGACAACCAAATGGGAAGATAACTGTAATCTGAGGCCTATGTATAGGCGGTCTCTGGTCATTGGCCGTGGTTTCTTCTCAATGTCCGTGGTTTCTTCTCATTGGCCGTGGTTTCCCCTCAATGTCCGTGGTTTCTTCTCATTGGCCGTGGTTTCTCCTCAGTGGCCGTGGTTTCTTCTCATTGGCCGTGGTTTCCCATCATTGGCCGTGGTTTGTTCTCAATGGCCGTGGTTTCTCCTCATTGGACGTGGTTTCTTCTTATTGGCCGTGGTTTCCCATCATTGGCCGTGGTTTCTCCTCATTGGACGTGGTTTCTTCTTACTGGCCGTGGTTTCCCATCATTGGCCGTGGTTTCTTCTCATTGGACGTGGTTCCGTGGTTTCCCCTCATTGGCCGTGGTTTCTTCTTATTGGCCGTGGTTTCCCCTCATTGGCCGTGGTTTCTTCTCATTGGTCGTGGTTTCCCATTATTGGCCGTATGGTTTCTTCTCATTGGCCGTGGTTTCCCCTCATTGGCCGTGGTTTCTTCTTATTGGCCGTGGTTTCCCACCATTGGCCGTGGTTTCTTCTCATTGGCCGTGGTTTCCCATCATTGGCCGTGGTTTCTTCTCATTGGCCGTGGTTCCCATTATTGGGCGTGGTTTCCCATCATTGGCCGTGGTTTCTTCTCATTGGCCGTGGTTTCCCATCATTGGCCGTGGTTTCTCCTCATTGGCCGTGGTTTCCCCTCATTGGCCATGGTTTCTCCTCAATGGCCGTAGTTTCTCCTCAATGGCCGTAGTTTCTCCTCATTGGCCATGGTTTTCCTTCATTGGCCGTGGTTTCTTCTCATTGGCCGTGGTTTCCCCTCATTGGCCGTGGTTTCCCATCATTGGCCGTGGTTTCTCCTCATTGGCCGTGGTTTTCCCTCAATGGCCGTGGTTTCTTCTCATTGGCCGTGGTTCCGTGGTTTCTCCTCATTGGCCGTGGTTTCTCCTCATTGGCCGTGGTTTCTTCTCATTGGCCGTGGTTTCTTCTCAAATGGCCGTGGTTTCTTCTCATTGGCCGTGGTTTCTCCTCATTGGCCGTGGTTTCTTCTCATTGGCCGTGGTTTTTCCTCAATGGCCGTGGTTTCTTCTCATTGGCCGTGGTTTCCCATCATTGGCCGTGGTTTCTTCTCATTGGCCGTGGTTTCCCCTCATTGGCCGTGGTTTCTTCTTATTGGCCGTGGTTTCCCACCATTGGCCGTGGTTTCTTCTCATTGGCCGTGGTTTCCCATCATTGGCCGTGGTTTCTTCTCATTGGCCGTGGTTCCCATTATTGGGCGTGGTTTCCCATCATTGGCCGTGGTTTCTTCTCATTGGCCGTGGTTTCCCATCATTGGCCGTGGTTTCTCCTCATTGGCCGTGGTTTCCCCTCATTGGCCATGGTTTCTCCTCAATGGCCGTAGTTTCTCCTCAATGGCCGTAGTTTCTCCTCATTGGCCATGGTTTTCCTTCATTGGCCGTGGTTTCTTCTCATTGGCCGTGGTTTCCCCTCATTGGCCGTGGTTTCCCATCATTGGCCGTGGTTTCTCCTCATTGGCCGTGGTTTTCCCTCAATGGCCGTGGTTTCTTCTCATTGGCCGTGGTTCCGTGGTTTCTCCTCATTGGCCGTGGTTTCTCCTCATTGGCCGTGGTTTCTTCTCATTGGCCGTGGTTTCTTCTCAAATGGCCGTGGTTTCTTCTCATTGGCCGTGGTTTCTCCTCATTGGCCGTGGTTTCTTCTCATTGGCCGTGGTTTTTCCTCAATGGCCGTGGTTTCTTCTCAATGGCCGTGGTTTCTCCTCAATGGCCGTGGTTTCTTCTCATTGGCCGTGGTTTTTCCTCAATGGCACGCGCCGCATCCATTCTATACGAGCCTTTAACGAGAGAATGGGCCTACTAAGGGGTTCGATTTTACCGCCAAAACTAGTGCATGTCATGTCATGTCATAGGGTTTTACGTGCACATTCAGAACAAGCTGTTGTAGCGCACGCCTGTCGTGGGCACAAGAGCCGGCCTTGGCCGGCTCCTCCGTCCACGACAGGAAAGGTGGGGGGAGGGGAGAGGAGGGACCGCCTGCACTGGCAGGTGCAAGGGAGCACCAGCAGCCCGATCAAATCGGTCAAAACTAGTGCACTACCGCCTGGCTTTTATACCGATTCACATTGCGCAATAAATATTGCTAATTGCTGAGAACTACTTTTCGTGTCGACGTTCTAGAAAAGTGGGCGAGTTGGGCGGCTCGCTGGTGACACCGATCTGACAGAAATGATTCCCTACAAACTTCACAGCACGTACACGGTTTCCTCTTTTATAGCCTCTCACAATGTGGAACGTAAGTGGAGTCAGCGAATCAGTGGAGGATCCAGGAAATATTTCAGGGAGGAAACCAAGAAACAAGAGCAAAATATTCATGGACCGACACCCTGAAAAGGGCATTTCGATTAAAAAAATGTAAACAAATTGTTAAAAAAAGAGGCACTTTAAGATTTTTTCTTTTTTTTCTTTTCTTGGGGGTGGTGCTGGTGGTGGTGGGCGCCGGCCATCCTGGTCCCCCACTTTGGATCCGTCCTTGAGAAAAGGGCAGAACCTAACTTAAAATAAGTGGGGTGGCAGTACACACATTATAGGGAAACAGCAATTTGGGGTCTTCTTCACAGAAAATTTCTCATTCCAGCCAGTGCACCACGACTGGTATATCAAAGGTCGTGGTGTGTGCTATCCTGTCTATGGGATGGCACATATAAAAGATCCTTTGCTACTAATGGAAAAATGTAGTGGGTTTCCTTTCTAAGACTATATATCAAAATTACCAAATGTTTAACATCCAATAGCCGATGATTAATAAATCAGTGCTCTAGTGGTGTCGTTTAACAAAACAAACTGTCTTCACAGAAAAAAGAAGAGCTTTTTAATCAAAAAAGAACATTTTGTTTTGTATTTTTCTGTCTTGCCCCGTCTTGTCCCCACGTCCTGCTGGGCACAGCCTAAGCGATAATGGTTTCCAGGGTATGGTGAGAGTATGCCTTACGGCTTCCAGTGACGGATGTGGGGTGGGGGTGGGGTGGGGTAGGGTGGGGGTCCCTTAAATTAACTTCTGAATATTCCCTCCCTCAATGAAATAATATAAAAATACCTTCTGGGATCTTCCACTGGTTTCACCCCCTTGCCCCACCCCCACACCCTGCCCCCACACTTGAATGCGTAGCTCGATACTCATGTAGCGCTACTCTGTGTATATGGGACAATAAGGCTAGAGCTTTGTCTTCATAACTGGCAATTTAGAAAAAAATTACGAAAAGAGGATCATTAAGCACTGTTTAAAATGCTCATAGTTTCTTAAATCAGGGCTGATTTCAGCCAGACCGAGCAGAAAAGCGTCCGCTAGACTGGTTTATACGCATCGCGGTAAACCGAATGGCTACGTCGAAAACCAAAGGAAAAAGAAAGAAAGAAGTGTTTTATTTAACGACGCACTCAACACATTTTATTTACAGTTATATGGCGTCGGACATATGGTTAAGGACCACACAGATTTTTAGAGGAAACCCGCTGTCGCCACATAGGCTACTCTTTTACGACAGGCAGCAAGGGATCTTTTATTTGCGCTTCCCACAGGCAGGATAGCACAAACCATGGCCTTTGTTGAACCAGTTATGGATCACTGGTCGGTGTAAGTGGTTTACACCTACCCATTGAGCCTTGCGGGGCACTCACTCAGGGTTTGGAGTCGGTATCTGGATTAAAAATCCCATGCCTCGACTGGGATCCGAACCCAGTACCTACCAGCCTGTAGACCGATGGCCTAACCACTACGCCACCGAGGCCGGTCCAAAACCAAAGGAAGGAAGGAAATGTTTTATTTAACGACGCATTCAACACATTATATTTACGGTTATATGGTGTCGGACATATGGTTAAGGACCACACAGATATTGATATAGGAAACCCGCTGTTGCCACTTCATGGGCTACTCTTTTCGATTAGCAGCGAGGGATCTTTTATATGCACCATCCCACAGACAGGATAGCACATAGCACAGCCTTTGTTACATCAGTTTTGGAGCACTGGCTGGAACGAGAAATATACCAATGGGCCCACCGATGGGAATCGATCGTAGATCGATTCGCGCATCAGACGAGCGCTGTACCACTGAGCTACGCCCCGCCCCACGTCGGAAACCAACTAAATAGGGGAGTTAATGTGGCAGACCTTTAGATTGGTTATGTTCACTAATAACGTTCACTAATGAAACCCCTCGAAACCGGACCCTCCGTGAACCGGAAATCTCTCGAAACCGGACCGTGTGTGAACCGGAAATCCCTCGAAACCGGACGTTTCATGATCACTTGTTAAATTTCAAGTCTAAAAGAATAACCTCTCCAAATTGGATGCCCCTTAAAACCGGACGTTTTACTAGGTGCCTTGGGTGTCCACTTTAGACGGGTTTAATTGTACAGAGGCGGGGAAAAGATACCCGACACCCCTTCTCGAAACACATAGCCAACTGGTTTCGGATAGGGGTGTTGTTGGGGTTTTTTTTATGAAGTGATTGTACTATTTTGTTAGTGACTAGAATGCAAGTTTAGTGTTAGAATTATACTTGGAAAAGATCAAACTAAGGCGTGAATTGCCGTTGTTCGTGATCCGTATGGATATACGTATAAGTAATCCACAATGCATAAAAACGTGGATACGTGCGTAGTGGGGACGAGTAAATGGATTCCACTCAGTCCATTTGCGTAGAAAGTGGTTGATGCGGATTACGCATTACGCATTACGATTACATAAACCCATACGGGTTGTGGACAAATGGTGTTCACTGTCTGGTGTAGGAAGACGCGTGTGTGATAAACTCTGTACTTGGTGACCGGTTGTTGGTGGAACATTGACAATCTGTTACACAGAGATCCCTCTAGCCATATTGTCACCCACAAACAAAACTCGGTTATAGAGGACACTAGTCTTCAACTATTTAATTGCAATTGTTCTGGGTTAAATGTTAAAGCATATTTTATTTAACGATACCACTAGAGCACATTGATTTATTAATCATTGGATATTGGATGTCACTACATTTTCTTCCATCGGCAGTAAGGGATCTTTTATATTATGCACTTTCTCACAGACAGGACAACACATACCACAACCTTTGATATACCAGTCATGGGGAACTGGTTAAGATGGGAAAATCAATTAGAGAACGGACCCACGGAGTGTTTTCGACCGTTCACTGAAATCATCTTAGGCGAGCGCTCTACTCACTGAGCTAGATACCCCACCTTGTTCAGTGAAATCATCCTAGGCGAGCGCTCTACTCACTGAGCTAGATACCCCACCTTGTTCAGTGAAATCATCCTAGGCGAGCGCTCTACTCACTGAGCTAGATACCCCACCTTGTTCAGTGAAATCATCCTAGGCGAGCGCTCTACTCACTGAGCTAGATACCCCACCTTGTTCAGTGAAATCATCCTAGGCGAGCGCTCTACTGACTGAGCTAGATACCCCACCTTGTTCAGTGAAATCATCTTATGCGAGCGCTCTACTCACTGAGCTAGATACCCCACCTTGTTCAGTGAAATCATCCTAGGCGAGCGCTCTACTCACTGAGCTAGATACCCCACCTTGTTCAGTGAATCATCCTAGGCGAGCGCTCTACTCACTGAGCTAGATACCCCACCTTGTTCAGTGAAATCATCTTAGGCGAGCGCTCTACTCACTGAGCTAGATACCCCACCTTGTTCAGTGAAATCATCTTATGCGAGCGCTCTACTCACTGAGCTAGATACCCCACCTTGTTCAGTGAAATCATCGGCTATTAGATGTCAAACATTTGGTAATTCTGATACGTAGTCATTAGAGAAAACCCGCTATATGTTACAATGAATCCTTGTATGAATGCGGATTACGCATTACGCATTACGATTACATAAACCCATACGGGTTGTGGACAAATGGTGTTCACTGTCTCGTGTAGGAAGACGCGTGTGTGATAAACTCTGTACTTGGTGACCGGTTGTTGGTGGAACATTGACAATCTGTTACACAGAGATCCCTCTAGCCATATTGTCACCCACAAACAAAACTCGGTTACTCACTGAGCTAGATACCCCACCTTGTTCAGTGAATCATCCTAGGCGAGCGCTCTACTCACTGAGCTAGATACCCCACCTTGTTCAGTGAAATCATCCTAGGCGAGCGCTCTACTCACTGAGCTAGATACCCCACCTTGTTCAGTGAAATCATCTTAGGCGAGCGCTCTACTCACTGAGCTAGATACCCCACCTTGTTCAGTGAATCATCCTAGGCGAGCGCTCTACTCACTGAGCTAGATACCCCACCTTGTTCAGTTTATGTTAATGTCTGCTTTGTTTAACGAAACCACTAGAACACATTGATTTATTAATCATCGGCTATTAGATGTCAAACATTTGGTAATTCTGATACGTAGTCATTAGAGAAAACCCGCTATATGTTACAATGAATCCTTGACATACATTGTATACACATACTACAGCATTTGATATTCCCATTTATAGGCGTACGAGACAGGACGGCAAAACCTCAAATTCGGGCACAAATGATACAGATATTCGGGCAAAATGTGCTAACCTGAGACTTTTTAACCAGGTATTTCCATAATTCAATCCTCAGAACTAGTTGTAATCCATGTAAAAATTGGTAGTTATTCGTCTCTAACCTTATAGCTGGTTGGTAGTAATGTTATATGCTATGCAGATTTGGACATTGTCGTTGATTTGTGCATTGTTGTTTAATTCGGGTAAAGGCCAGCCTGTAACCCCCCCCCCCCCCCCCCCCCCCCCCCCCCCACCCCCCTACAAAAATGGGAGCCAGTACATCTATGGATATTCCATTTGTGGGGCACTTGTTGGGAGGGGGAACACAGACATTGTTTCCACTGTGGGAGATTCATTCCACACTGCAATGAAAGCTCGTCAGGCGACCTTTCTACCGACTGAGCCCCCACCCCACCCCACTCCACCCCACCCCACCTTGTTCGTGATACAGTGTTCAAAAATATACAAAAACAGCCACTTTCTAGAGCCCATAACTTCTGAAATTAATAATAAATCAACACTATGATTCTGTTTCAACATGCGCAGCTGCTGAAGGTGTGTGTGTGTGTGTGTGGGGGGGGGGGGGTATGTTTAAAAAAAAAAACCGCCCCCCCCCCCAAAAAAAAAAATGAATGTTCCTTTTTAGATACTTTCCCGAGGAGCATGAGCCAAACCCCTCTAGAAACCGCGCCTCTTCAATGGCTATAGATTGTAGTTTGACGAAAATTATCATAAAATCAATTCCACAACTTTTTTAAGGAGTAGAAAATATACGTAAGGGAATTAAAGTTAAAGAAGAATAAAGAAAAAGAAAACCCTTGAAAAAAGCACTTCAAAATAACTTTAAATAGATTTCAACTTCGCAGATGCACAAGTTTATACATCCGGAGTGGGCAGCCAGACATGTTTAGTATCCGGTTGACTTCGTGAAGTGTCA
Organism: Gigantopelta aegis; assembly: GCF_016097555.1. Taxonomy (NCBI): domain Eukaryota; kingdom Metazoa; phylum Mollusca; class Gastropoda; order Neomphalida; family Peltospiridae; genus Gigantopelta; species Gigantopelta aegis. The sequence continues at coordinate 19,081,416 of NC_054710.1, read as the reverse complement.
GTGGGCGGCACTTTCTGTCAGTCCAATCTCTAGATCAGCAGGAAATTGTGTTGACAAGGAATTTAGCGTGCATTGTTTTCATACACATACATGCAATCGGGCAACACGGCAAGACGGTTAAAGTTTGTTTTGTTTTATTTTTTTAAAGCTTAAAAGTGTAATTTTTGTCGAACATGACTTATTTTTTTACCGCCACCGTTACTTTAGGCTAATAAGTACAGCCCTAGAAATAAAGGTACTTTAGGCTAATAAGTACAGCCCTAGAAATAAAGGTACTTTAGGCTAATAAGTACAGCTCTAGAAATAAAGGTACTTTGGGCTAATAAGTACAGCTCTAGAAATAAAGGTACTTTGGGCTAATAAGTACAGCCCTAGAAATAAAGGTACTTTGGGCTAATAAGTACAGCCCTAGAAATAAAGGTACTTTGGGCTAATAAGTACAGCTCTAGAAATAAAGGTACTTTGGGCTAATAAGTACAGCCCTAGAAATAAAGGTACTTTGGGCTAATAAGTACAGCCCTAGAAATAAAGGTACTTTGGGCTAATAAGTACAGCTCTAGAAATAAAGTTACTTTAGGCTAATAAGTACAGCTCTAGAAATAAAGTGGCACTTGCTAAACAAATCGTTACTATATATTTTATCGTGTTGACGCGCCTTTATCTATTTGACTGTTACTGGTAATAGCACGCTGTAGTTAGTCAAGACAATTATCTGATTCTTCATATTTGGGTTATCTAATATCACTAAAGGGCAAAACGTATTCACACAAAACGAGGTCAACTGTCCGTGACAGTACAATTCCTTTTTCTGCGTTGTCTTCTCGGTCAACAATTATGCTTAAAGGGACATTCCTGAGTTTGCTGCACATTTTAAGATGTTATCGACTAACAGAAACTTTTTAACGATTGTAATTACATATCAAATATATTATTCTGCATAAAATATTAGTGGCTATATATTAAACGTGTTTCTGATCGTTCTAATATTTGTATTGTTAAATTAAATTTTATTTGCTAACATGGTTTTTTCGCATGTACGAAATTATTTAAAGACAAAATCCAGTTTGAGCTTCTGACAAATATTAAAACAACCACTGATATTCTAAACCAGAAAATATATTTAATATGCAAGTTTAATCGTAGAAATATTTTATTAGTCGGGAAACGTCTTACAATGCAGCAAAGTCAGGAATGTCCCTTTAATACTGTACACCAAGTTAGATGCAGTGTAGTGAATACTGTGCAGCTCAAAGCGTCCCTATAATATGGTGTATACCACCAAATCAAATCTCACAGACGGAGCCGTTCACAGTTACAAATATTCACACGAATCACACGACCCAGGGCAGTACGTAGCTATAGCACAGTGATAAAGCCTTCGCGGTCGCTCTTGGATCGATCCCCGTCGGTGGACCATTTGGGATATTTCTCGTTCCAGCCAGTGCACTACGGCTGGTATATCAATGATCGTAGTATGTGAAATCCTGTCTGTGGGATGATGCATATAAAAGATCCCTTGCTATTAATGGAAAACAAATGTAGCGGGTTTCCTCTCTAAGACTATGTTAGAATTACCAGATATCTGACATCCAATTGCCGATGGTTAATAAATCATTGGGTTCTAGTGGTGTACACCACCAAATAAAATCTCAAAGGCAACAGTGTCAACGTATGTGATTAAAAACACTATAATATATAGTCTAGACTATATGTAATATATCCACCAAACTACGAACCATAAATACGACTTCTGTAACTTTCCCCCAAAATATTAACTGTTGAAAGTGAACCTCTCATGGCTTATTTTTGATATGATCGGATGTTTTTGCAACACCCCAAGTTTCGCAAAAAAATATATAGTTTTACAGGTACCCCATACATTTCAAGAACACGACTACTCGACACAATGGTACCAGATGAAATAAAATTGCTTATTGCCACAATTTTGTTTTTAAATGTTTGTTTGACTGTCACATTTACTTCGAACTTTGACCCAACCGGATGTTTTTTGGTTTAGTGCTACCATATGCATGGCGACAATAGTACGGACCCGTTTGCATTTATCAACATTCACACGAATCACACGAGCGTTAGGCGCCGATCTAGGCGGGGGATGGGGGTGGGGGGTCGAATGGGTACGGCCCAGTCTGATCACGACGAAAAAGATGCACCCATCACTAAAATACAACTTTGGATTAACTGATTGAAGTAGTTGCATGTAGACACCCTCCCCTCGAACAAAATATCCTGGATCCCCGCCTGAACGTACAGAACGCATTGTCCACCCCAACTCGTGTAAATAAAAACTCAGGCGCGTGTATGGAAAGGGGATGGGGGAGTGAGGTACCCCTAGAACACTTTGGTCAATAATGCATTGGATACTGGATGTCATACATGTTATAATACGCAAGACCGTTTTCATACTTTCCAATCGTTCTGACCGTTTTTCATCTTTTGATACGTACTGTCGACGGCTTTGTACTTACCCAATGCTGCATTTCACAAGGATTCGTGCGGGTCGTAGCCCAGTGATAAATCGCTCGCTCGGTGCGCGGTTGGTCTGGGATCAATCCCCGTCATTGGGCTTTTTCTCGTTCCAGCCAGTGCATATCAAAGGCCGTGGTAAGTACTACCCTGTCTGTGAGATGGTGTATATAAAAGATCCCTTGCTGTAAATCGAAAAGATAAGCTCATGAAGTGGCGTCAGCGGGTTTCCTCTCTCAATATCTGTGTGGTCCTTAAGCCTGTGTGGTCTGACGCCATATAACCGTAAATGAAATGTGTTGAGTGAGTCGTTAAATAAAACATTTCTTTCCTTCCTTCATAAGGATTCTTTTTGCCGGGCCTTATTCACAAAGGTCTCTTAGGCTCTGCTAGACAACAAAGCATCCTCTTGGCAAGTCTTTTAGCACTGCACTGCATTCGTACAAAGATGAATTCCATTAATACAACTGGACATATTTTTGAGTGAAAGCCAAGTGTACGGCCATGACACACTGCCTTAACTTGCCCGTGCGTATCACGGGTTACATCTAGTAGAGTTTATAATTGTCACACGCTGTCTTCAATAACTGTTTCGTTTACCGACACCATTAGAACACATTAATTAATAAGGTAGCAGGAAATTCCCCCCCACCCCCCCCCCCCCCCCCACCCACCCACCCCCCCTCCCACACCCCCCCCCCCCTCAGTCATTTCCCCCGGTCATTTTCCCCCGGTCTTTTCTCTTCTGGTATCCCCCCACCCCCATGTCATTTCCCTCCAGTGATTAGTGGTATAAATAAATAATATTTTATGTGAAACATTGAAAACAAACACATGAACACATTCAACAGTCTACATTTGCAGGTTGTGTGCAATGCCTCGTAAGTAGTCCAGCTGGTTGTTGTATCCGCTGTATTGTATTCGTTGTATTGTATTCGCTGTATTGTGTTCGTTGTATTGTATTCGCTGTATTGTGTTCGTTGTATTCTATAAGAAATAACACCGCCTACAAGATAGTTCTGTTTTACATAAATATAACCCTCATGAATTAGTTTAGCTTTACCCCTGGTGGAGTTAACACTCTCCATGGTGTGTGTATCTAGAACACAATATTTCTAATGTCAGTATCCAGGTTATTGTACAGCTTCAGACTTCACACTAATTGCTTAGGTTGATAAAACCATTTAGTATCCTTGATTGTTTCTTTACTGTAGTCCTTACTTGCTAATCAAATTAAGAGGATTAACAATTAACAAATTGCAACTTCAGACAAGATTACAAGTATAATACATTTACAGGAGAAACAAAACACAAGCAAACAATACAAAAACATTTTAAAATGTCATATATCAAAATTGGGGGGGGGGGGGTGTATACCAGGTGGAATATCCTGGGGGATGTCGGGGGGGGGCGGGAGCGGGGGGAGGAATGTCCTAGAATCATTAATAAATCATTGGCTATTGGATGTCAAACATTTGATAATTCTAACAGTCTTTTTAGTAAAAAAACCCAAAAAAACCCAACAACAACAAAGTTTCATGTAACGACACCACTAGAGCACATTGATTTATTAATGATCGGTTATTGAATAGGATTCGATCCTACGACCTACGCATCTCAAGCAACTGAGCTTCAATACGCCGTATACATGTGTATATCAATATTCTCGGAACCGAACATACGGGTACTTCGGCCCTATCCGCCGTTGTTTATCACGTGACGCGGTGAAGCTTCTCCTTGGTTACGTATGGTTTGATAGTGAATTTAGTCAATTTCAGTCGATCATTTACAACAGTTAACGGCCAAGATGCCTAAAACATGTTGTGCAGTTGGCTGCATAAACCATAACTTGATGTTAAAAAAAATATCGTTTTACAAATTTCGAAAAGAAGAGACCAGACGCCGCTTCTGGGTAGAGGCACTAAAACGTGATAAAACTGATGCAACGCCATGGCTTCCCAAATAGAATATGACTACGTGGAGTTTAATGTTGTTGCTTGTCGACAATAACCGACGTTAATAGCAACTAAAATGGTTAAAGCATGTGCATTGATAACATTTCCACATTATACTGTAAATAAAATGCATAATTCCATCTACTTTCATGAAGAAAAAAAAACCCCGGATGCATCCAGTTCTTGAATAAAGAGTATACTCTTTTTATCATCAAATTTGTGTGGTCTTCATTTTTTATTTAATCTAATTTTAGATTTCAATCAAGACATTCTCTATACTTGTATTTATTTTGCCATCTTCGCCTACTACATCAATTTATTTATTTATTTTTATTTTTAAAATAAAAGTATATGCAGTTAAATTACGTGCACACACACACACACATAATAATAATAATAATTTATTATACAAGTTCTTTTTTAAACTTTTTTTTAAAAATAAAAGTATATGCAGTTAAATTACGTGCACACACACACACACACATAATAATAATAATTTATTATACAAGTTCTTTTTTAAACTTTGTTTTTTTTTGGTGTGTGTACAAATGTGTCTGTAGCAGGCCTGCAGTACGAAAATATAGGTTTTCTACTACTTTATATATAAATATGGCTTCTACCCCTACCAAGATTGTCCCTACTACTCAAGATTTTGCCCCTACCCCACTCCAGATATTGTACCTGCGGACGTGTAATAGCCCAAATGTATAATGTATTAAACAATAAAGGTATACTTGTATCTCGGATACATACATACATATGCTTACATGTGTATAATATATATATATATATATATATATATATATATATACACATATACACACACACACACACATACACACACACATACACACACACATGTATATGTTTCTGGGGTTGTTTTTTTATTTACTCTGTTATGAATCAATGTAATTTGGTGGTTGTGGCACATTTGTGGATTTTGCTTCTGTTCAAGTTAAAGGACTTACCTTTTTGTTTCTACATGTCGTTTTATGGTATTCTGCAGTTCTTCAGATTATGTGTGTGTGTGTGTGTGTGTGTGTGTGTGTGTGCACTTGTGCTTCAGCAATTATCTGCAATAAAATGAATGGTCATAGCCATATTTAATATTTGTTTTCCTTTCTAAAAACAGTTTCACATGGAGAATAATATGGCATTTAACCATCTCATTCATACATTTTCCTTGAATATGCTACATAAGTGCATCTATACAAGAGGTAATTTAACCCTGGTTAAAAGCAACTTAGGTTAAATATGTGTAGTCTAGCAGAAGGCATATTGATACAGATCAGTTTACTAACAGTCATTATAATTGCCCCATCTCCTTTCTCCAGCTGTATCTTATGAAAAATTAGTTGTACTTTCCAATACACACCCGGACCAGGTGCGCAGGCCATGTGGCCGGTAGTTACGTAATACCTCCGCTAGTTCGGTACGTTCGGGGTATTGCTGGCGGACTAGGCGTCAGCAAGTCTAGGCTTCTAAGAAAAATATGCCGGCTTGGTCGCTGTGGAAATATCACTTGATAGGGGGAGGACCGCGTTGTGCCCCCAGGCGATATTCGGGTTTTTGATAAATAGCTAGGGTTTTAGAGATATCGGGGAGAAACATAGGAAGGCTTCCACGGATCGCTGTCCGTCCGGACTGGTAATTATATATTTTCTGCTCTGTGTATAACCTTGATGTGATTGATGTGACTTTAAATATTTTAATACTGCCGGTCATCTGACGCAGTAAACTGTAGGCTCACTGTCTTAATAATTATTAAAGCTTAGCCAGTCATCCTAGAGGACCTAGGTAAACTGTAGGTTATGGTCTTTATTGTGATAGGTACCAGTATTAAGTCTGTATTACACGGTTATTGAATGAGTAGTTAAGGGTTAATTAAAAATTAACCAGTTAGGAATAGAGTTGTAATTCCTTTATTAATTAAGTTCCCCTGGAAGCGTTTCTCAATTATCACACGTGTGGGTGTTGTGTCACGGTGAAGTGATTAGCATATTGTGTAAACTAGACACCTAGAGATTAACTAATTAAGTGATCAGTTCTGGGTTGTTATTATTTGTTGTTGTTAATTAACTACTGCGGCAGTACATTGGTCTGCGTAGGTTAATACAGATTCTAAAGTGTATTGTGTTTTTGTTGTGTTTTCTAGTGAACTAAACGTGCTATAATAATATATACTTTATATAGATCTTATTTCTGATCATACCTAGACAAGCCACACGCGGGTATAACTGCCCGTTACAGAGAGATCTAATAGATATACAGTTAGGAGAGATATTGGGATAATCGTGTTTCATTCAGTTACGGGTATTATAGGATCCCCGTGACAATATATATATATATCTGTGTGTGTGTGTGTTAACCATTATTTACTCAGGAAAGTTTTTGTGTTTTATTAATAAATATACCATGTTAAACCCTATTATTAAAACAGTTGTATGTTTATTCGATGAGGTAACACTATGTTTTAGTAGGTTGTAGACCCCGACATGAAAATAATATGGGAGTTATTAATTGCTACCCTAACTTAGATTGTGGGGGGCAATTTAAAATATTAATATTCACATGCCAAAGGGAGCTATATATTATTCTCCTTGAACTAATCTCAGGGGAGTGATGAGTAGCTAGAGAGATATATAGGCTAACTCCCCTTAGATAACAAGGTCTGAGGTTGGCTATATTTTATTATTGCTATTTTCTTTTCGCCTGCATTCAACCGGTAAGGAAGGCCAACATGAGACAATCTGTAAAAACAAAATCATTTCATTATTTCAAGAAACTGGGTTTTTGTTTTTTTAAAGAATAAAAGAATGTATTCAGTAGAACATTTTCACTGTTTCCAATACAATAAGAATGACAATAATAATACTGTAATTTAAAGTTGTAAAGTAACAACTTTGCAATTGTTTAATTATTACATTCTATTTGGAAATAAAATAATTATGTTAAATCATAAAAATAATTATCTTGAATCATGCATATAAATTTTATTATTATTACATACAAATTATACATTTTGTAGCCCTCATCATAATTATTATATGAATAATTATCTTATCATTTCAAAGTTGTTAAAATTTATAATTAATATTACTTGAAAATTGCATCAACAAAAATTGTTCTGCCCAACCTGCCTCTAGTCAGGTCCCCTCGACAATAAAAAAAATTATAAGCTATACGGAAATAGGTCGGTAATATAATTTATATAGACTACTAACTCATATTCCCGTTGTTCGTTTCTCTTATATGACAACCCAAGCTGCTATAATACTCATAAGACATGCTGCAACTATGTGCTAGCTACAGAAAATAAATGACAATATGCAAGGCATACAAAAAGTTAATATGATAACTTTATTCTATGTAAAACAGTAATCATAAGGCTTTGCTTCACCCCCAAAGACACGGATGATCGGTAACTAGGCCGTGTGACGTCACGCCGGTTCCGAGAATAGTCTTGAGGTCAAAGGTGACCGAAGTGTGTGTGTCAAGCTGGCCCGCACACTGCCCTCGCGCAATGCGGGCTACGGTTTTTGATCGGCGCCACGAATCGCAGAGCCACATGCCTTGGTGTGCAGATAACGCCGTAGCCATGTCGCAGTGATTTCATGGCGCAGCAATGATCGCAGAAATCAAAACAATTTGATATTTGCCGGCGTTGTTTGTAAATGACGCCGGTCAAAAACCGTAGCCTGCAAGGGCTGTGTGCGGCCAGCTTCAGTGTGTTAATGCGTACGTCAATGTGAGCTTTTATCGCCTATCCCATTTTATATTTTATCGAAGTAATACATATCTGTAGCTGTATGTATCTGTAGCAGATATAATATGTGATGCTGAATCATTCGATAGACATTTTTATCTCCGCGCAGGGTCGTATCTAACGGGTGGTGGTGATTCGACATTTTTTTTTCATTTCTTTGTGTCATAATCACTCGGGGCGGGATGTAGCCCAGTAGTAAAGCGTTCGCTTGATGCGCAGTCGGTCTAGGATCGATCCCCGTCGGTGGCATATTGAGCTATTTTTCGTTCCTACCAGTGCACCACGACTAATATATCAAAGTTCGCGGTAAGTGCTGTCCTGTGTGGGATGGTGCATATAAAATATCAATAGAAAAATGTAGCGGGTTTCCTCTCTAAGACTAAATGTCAGATTTCGAAAATGTTTGACATCCAGTAGCCAGTGATTAGTAAATCAATGTGCTCAAGTGGTGTCGTTAAACAAAACAAATAAACGCATTAAACCAAATTAACTTTCTGTCCTGAACACACACCTCATTTAACCGGCTTGTCTATCCAGTAGAAGGTTTCAATTGCATGTGTCGCGGAATGCGGGGGAGGATGCTATGGCCTCAGCACTTTTGTTTCTTGTTACTGTGTCCAGAAAGCTGAAAATGCCTTATTTTCATTCTTTGAGCCATCGCACTACCCCCCCCCCCCCCCCCCCCCCCCCCACACACACACACAACTTTTAAATACACTCCTGCCCTGAAACATTAGTTGTTAAATATTTATTTCAATAAATCCTCTAATGGTGTGATGCTGTCCTGGGCACACACTTCAGTTATCTACGTAACGGTGTGCCTCTCTAATACTATATGTCAGAATTAGGAAATGTTTCACATCCAATAGCCGATGACTAATACATCAGTGAGTTCTAGTGGTGTCAGTTATCTGCACTGCCGATCGAGAACAGTGGGTAAGTGATTAGTTGTTAGTGAGAGAGAAGTCGGCGTTAAAACTGTGCGTGGGAGCCAGCACCAAGATGCGAATACAGTACCTACCTGATGGTTTAACCACTACACCACCAGGACCGCTGTTGGTGAGGGTCCAGCCCCAGCCATGCTCTACGACTGGTATAGAATAAATGGGTGGGGGACCAACTAGATTCGACCCTGTTTGTTAGCTAGAGTAATAGTTTCTGGCACGAGTCTTCTTGTAGACAGTTTTTCTGATACGAGTATTAAGAAAATCAATCCTTGGGAAGAGCTTTAGCGAGCTCCATGGATTGATTTTCTTGAGACGAGTGTCAGAAAAACCATACATAAAAGGACGAGTGCCAGAATAATAGTTTCTATTTCAATCATACTTATAATTTTAATATAAATATTAATAATTAAGTTTCCATTACATTCATTACAACATAAGGAAGAAGAAATGTTTTATTTAACGACGCACTCAACACATTTTATTTACGGTTATATGGCGTCAGACATATGGTTACGGACCACACAGATTTTGAAAGGAAACCCGCTGTCGCCACATTGGCTACTCTTTTACGACAGGCAGCAAGGGATCTTTTATTTGCGCTTCCCACAGGCAGGATAGCACAAACCATGGCCTTTGTTGAACCAGTTATGGATCACTGGTCGGTGCAAGTGGTTTACACCTACCCATTGAGCCTTGCGGAGCACTCACTCAGGATTTGGAGTCGGTATCTGGATTAAAAACCCCATGCCTCGACTGGGATCCGAACCCAGTACCTACCAGCCTGTAGACCGATGGCCTGCCACGATGACACCGAGGCCGGTACAACATAAGGAAGGAAATGGTTTATTTAACGACGCACTCAACACATTTTATTTACGGTTATATAACGTTGGACATATGGTTAAGGACCACACAGATATTAAGAGGGAAACCCGCTGTAGCCACTTCATGGGCTACTCTTTTTGATTTTATATGCACCATCCCACAGACAGTACATACCACGGCCTTTGATATGCCAGTCGTGGTGCACTGGCTGGAACGAGAAATAGCCTAATGGGCCCATCGACGGTGATCGATCCCAGACCGACCGCGCATCGAGCGAGCGCTTTACCACTGGGCTACGTCTCGCCCTTTACAACATAACGTTATCCCATTGGTCCAGACGTAGCAACCGGAGTTTGTTCATTTCTCGATGAACGTAGAAATTAGGGACGTCATTTTTATATGGGCAAGTTGTCTTATTGAGCATTGTTATTTATGGACCAAACTAATGCTAGTGTTATTATTAGCAAGTATGGTTCAAATTTAATTATAAGTTATGTCTGTTATTGTTTTTGTTTTACTTAATTATAGCAGCCATATTAAACGAGCTTCCGTGTGTGTGTGGGGGGGGGGGGGGGGGGGGGGGGGGGGGGGGACAATAATTATATACCCAATTTATACACACATAATGTAGTTACTACTTTATAGGCAGAATTAAATTAAAATAATATATTCATAAGGACCTGGATTTTAACAACCAACTATAGTCCGTCCCACAGGGAATATATATACCATGGAATGCTTAATGGTTTTGCATAATATTAATAACTACAAGTAGATAGTCGATCGTAACTATTAAATTACACATGAAATTGTGTCCGTTACACTATGTCTGTCTGACAATGACACTGGACTCGCTGTTCCGATTTGTTTGCGAGTCAGACAGTAAAAACCTTATCGTTAGGCGAGGAAGTGAATTTCTGTATCGTTAGTTTCATTATTAACTACTGGATAGGTCGTAGTTAATAATGCAGCTAGCTGTACAGAAAATCGCAGCTAGTCATTTAGTCAAGTTAATGTACACTTCCATTTGTACACAGTGATATATATCAGAGATGGAGTAATCGTAATCGATTGTAATCGATCACATTGTTTGAGAATGTCATGTAATCGCAATCGTAATCGATTACATTGCTAATGTAATCGTAATCCGCGATTACTTTCATGATTACTCATAATTATTTACTAAACTTAGATGTGTTTAGCATCAACTCCAGTAACAGTGCCTATAGTTAGAAGCAGTACTGGTCAGTCAGTAGAACTGATCTCCCATTGTCTACTACTCTCATAGTAGAACTATTATTTGCCTTGAGAAACGAGGGATCATAACGTCTGGATTATCAAATGAATGTTACCCAGGGGATGAAGACACACATTCACATAATAGTATCTATCGTGTTTACGTTTACTATAAAACCACTTGAATGAATACAGTGTTCTAGCTAGCAATATATATAAAAGGGCGCTGCACCATGCCCCAGTTTTGTGTCCTAATTCATTGCCGTAAAAAAAATGAATATATATATATATATATTAGTTTTTATAATAAAACACTTGCGTTCCTCTGAATGCATATACAGCGTTATCACGGGTCTGAATTCAACTAAGAAACGCTTGACAATATCTCGTTTTTGTCACAGGTGTGAAACTCCACCAATGGTACCGTGGCAAACTATCTTTTCTTTTGTTAGTGGTTACGACTGCAGACGGGCAGCCAACCAGACGTATCAAGCTTGATCCCATGGGCAGTCGGTGTCGGCCCGGGAAGTCGACAAATCTATTTTGTTTAGTACCGGGACGTAGAATAATAAAAGTCCCGGGACGTAGACATATCCAATTGGTTTGTAAGTTCTGCGCTGCAGTTACGAGCCGACTTTTTTGTTAACAACGAGATGAGAACCCTGAAGTAGACGGATCTAATTGGTTTGCATGTTCAGCTTTGTGGTATGAACCGTGTTTGTTTCAACGGTATAGAATGTTATGTGATTACTGTCCTGGGTAGATTTGTAATTACGCTTCCATTAATTGGAGTAGGTACCTGTGCGTTTTTGTTTTTTGTTTATTTGCTCGTATTATGCTCTACCAATTTAAAGGATTACTGTTTTGGGTAGTAAATTTATCTTTCTCTTATACTGAGCAGGCGCTTGTGCATTGGTCTTTTCCCGGTTTAATCTATATAAAGTTTTATATCAAAATGTAAAACTATTTCACATTTAACATTATGGCAGCTGCACAAGTTAGAGTGACTTTTATTGACACGTTAAGAGGCGGACGACATTTGTATTACAACCAGTACAAATAATGTTGTATTATCAGATGGAACATTTTCTTCAGCACCCAAACTGTTTCGATCAGTTGTACACCATACATGCCGAGTCCCAAGGTCATATGTTTTCTCTTGTGTATTCACTGCTCCCAAACCGCACAGAAGACACATATGTACGGACATTTCAATACCTTCAAGAGGCTTGCCATGATCTGGGTTTCCATTTAAATCCGAGGACCTTTCAGATGGATTTCGAAAGATCGGCCCATAACGCTACTCAGTGTATTTGGCGCCGTACACAAAAGGTAGGCCTGGCAACAGAATATTCTTAGAACGATGAAATAGAAAAAATAGTAAGACGTGCTTCAGCCCTTCCGATGGTTCCATTGGATAAAATTGAGGACGTTTGGGCTGACACAATTGCCGACAGGTGACACAACTGATGGACTATGTTACGAACACGTGGACAGCAGGACCATGGTCACCAGAAATGTGGAACCATTTTGGCAATGATAGTCACCGTACCAATAACCACTTGGAAGGATGGCATCATAAAATAAACAAAATTGTCCAGAAGAGTCATCCGAACACTTTTGAGGTGGTAGGGCCTCTAAAACGTGAGCAGTCTGTAATGGAAGTAAAATTGCACCAATTGGATGGTCACTGGCGAGCTCCGGCACGAAAACGCAAATACCGCACTTTTTAATTTGTAACTACATATATATAACAACTACATGTTTATATTTTTATTATCCTAATTCTTACGTTTAATTTTTTTTTCCCTGTATTTGTATACTGTAACCTATTACACAACTGTTTCTGTTTTATAACTGTATTCTTGTCTGTTTTGTGTTTATAGTCATGCTGACTTTGGCAAATAAATAAACTGAACTGAAATTGAATTGTAGTGCGGTACAGTATCATCTCGTTGTTACCTTTTGACTGCGTACACCGTCAACCAGGTAAAACGGCAATTAATGAGTACCGGGAAATCGACAGATCATCACTGGTACATTTAAGCTTGTCCCGCTAAGTAGATACAATTTTAAGATCATTTATACAAGTTGTCGACTTCGCGGGCCATAACCGGGCAGTCATCCTCACCCTGTCGCAGACACAACCACAAATGGCGTGCGCTACAGCAGCTTGTTCTGAATGTGCACGTAAAGCCCTATGACCTGACCTGACCTGACCTGACCACAAATAACGTAACTAATTAAGCAAACACCCAGTTGAAAGTAGTCTATCAGGATAAACCTTGGTTTATTTTCCTTTAAAATAGCTTAAAATATTAATACGTCTGATAAAAAATCCCGAAAGCTGATTTCAATAGATGTTCTACGAAACGCGGCGCTTCTAATGATACTAAAATAAACACACCAAGATACTTGTAATTTTCACCGATACAATTGGGTCCTTATAATATGGTAGAAAGCAAGCATGACTGCAAATCGATTCATTAATAATCGTCGTTTTGAGAATGTCAACAATTAAATGCAATGAGCAACTTGTGCATATGTATATGTATGCAGATATCAATTTAATTATTTATTTACTTGTTTGTTCTTTTCTTTCATTCTTCATTTCTTCATTTATAGATTTTTAAAAAATAATAATTTATTTTAATTTGTGGATGGTATTAAATGATATACGTTCTACAAACAATAACAACAAACAAGTAATAGTGATGAGAAGACGTTGCATGCGTTGTGTTGCTGCAGATGGTGGTCATACGCGCTATTCACTTTTCATTGTGACTCCACGTGTCTTTCATACGTAGATGAATTAAAAGTAATCAATGATTGTGCATCCTTTTTTGTTTGTTGTCATTATCAATCATCCATCTATTGCTGTTCACAACAAAACATTTATTGCTCAGGTATTCTTTTCGAAATCCAAACATTTCCGCATTTCCGTGAATCTGGACAATCAGGGCCGATATCAGCAGAACCTAAATCGGGCCTCCGCGAGGTCAATTCGTTGACCTTCGGCAAATGATTCACAGCTGATGTCATTTGTTCTTGCGGATGGGACCTTGACTTGTTTACGCCACACATGTTCACAAAGTACTTTGTGTTTTCAAACAGAATTACCACAGTGTATAAATTAAAGTTACAAGTGGCTATTCACAGTCAGTAAACGGCTCGCTATCTCGATAAGCGTCAACCGAGTGAGTTTATTATTTTATGCCATCGCAGCATATTAACCTGACCCAAGCTGTAACCAAGCTGATAGTTCTATTTTTAGACGCAGTTCGCCATCAGCTGATTGTAAGAGAGCGCGCGCTTCAAGGGGAAATCCAGGTTAAGTCGGCCACGTTAATTATTGATCGTACCGAGGCACTGAGGGGTCGTTTCAAGAATTGTTAATAAAAAAAGGAGGAAACTTCATTTTAAAAAAAAAGAAAAAAAAGCTAACCTATAGCTCGAGATGGGGAATGCAGGGCTGTACATACAACACTAACTAAACAGAGGAAGGAGTTAGTTACCCTCCCCCCCCCCCCCCCCCACACACACACGCTCCGCCTTAAAAAAAAAAAATTGTTCTGTTTAACACCACTGGAGCACATTGATTAATTAATCATCGGCTGTTGGATGTCAAACATTTGATAATTCCGACTCGTAGTCATCAGCGGAAACCCTCTGCATTTTTTTCTAATGCATCAAGGGATCTCCCAGACAGGAAAACACATACCACGGCCTTTGTCCAGTTGTGGTGCTGGTTGGAACGAGAAAAAACCGCTGAATGGATATGAACAAATAAAAACAAGACTGTCAGGCCCATGTAACCAGCTGGTGTAATTTAGGAGGGTCCATTACATTTTAAGGAGTATACCTCCCAGATAGCACACCATGGCCCAACATAAACCGTACCGATGGCCCAACATAGACTGCCGACGTTGGCACATGGTCATTTTGTCCGTTGGGCCAACGTTGACTGTTGCCAATTCCACGTTGCACGAACGGTGTACCAACGTTGTGCCAACATTTCCATACAACGTTATATAGTTGGCCCAACATTGTGCCACCATTGGGCCAATGTAATTAAGAATCACAAAAGTACACTTGTAACATTTATTATCGAACTACATATCAATTTTGTTTATCATCTTTTTCGGATTCCGACGACGTCTCCATGGCTGTTGGCCTCGCACGTTGCCTCTCCTCCTCAAGTGCTGCAATGACAAAAAAACAGAAAAGAAATGTTTTATTTAACGACGCACTGAACACATTGTATTTACGGTTATATGGCGTCAGACATATGGTTAAGGACCACACAGATATTGACAGAGAAAACCCGCTGTCGCCACTTCATGTGCTACTCTTTTCGATTAGCAGCAAGGGATCTTTTATATGCACCATCCCACAGACAGGGTAGTACATACCACGGCCTTTGATATACCAGTCGTGGTGCACTGGCTGGAACGAGAAATAGCCATATGGGCCCACTGACGGAGATCGATCCCACACCCACCGCGCATCGAGCGAGCGCTGTACCATTGGCCTACGTCTCGCCCCCTGCAATGACAAATGCAGAAGATAAAAATGTCACACTAAAATGATTTCAACAGTTTAGTCTTAAATATGAACCTGAAAATTAGTTATCACAAAATAACATATAACATTCATTTAGAATGTACTTCAAGTTTATTTATAGAGCACACTGATGATTAATCTTCGGCTATTGGATGTCAAACATTTGGTCATTTTGACATATTGTCATAGAAAGAAAATCCGCTATATTTTGCCATTAGTAGCAATGGATCTTTTATTTGCACCATTTAATAGGCAGGATAGCACATACCACGGCCTTTGATATACCAGTCGTGGTGCACTGGCTGGAACGAGAAATAGCCCAATTGGCTAACCGACGGGGATCGATCCCAAACCGACCGAGCATCAAGCGAGCGCTTTACCACTGGGCAACGTCCCCACATCCCCCCCCCCCCCCCCCCCCCCACACCATAATTCCAAAACTAAACCTAGATATTACATGTCTTGCTACACACAGATGTGATATACCACTAGGCTTTCTCTTATTTTCTTCCATATTGATGGAGATTACTTGTGTCTTAGTTCTTGATTTTTTTTTTTTTTTAATCTTATTCAGTGTTTTGTTTTTAAAGATATAAGGGCTATTTCTTTTTTTAAAATGGGTGGGGTAGGCCTGAAGACTTTTCTAAATGTGGGGTGGGACGTCTTTATACAGATTTTGCGGTTTACCATTATTGAAAAATACTGAAGATGTATAGGTAGGAGTTTCAAAAATGGCCAGGCCCACCCCATCCCACTCACTTTTAAAAGGAATAGCCCTAATAAAATTATAAACTGGAAATAGTCAAATATGATGGCAAAAACTCACTTCCTTTTCTTATCGTGCGTCCTTTTGCGGACTCCACTTCGATCCGATGTATATCTTTATCAATTTCTAAGATACACTTCCGCTTCTGCCTCTTTTATGTTGCAGTTTTTGGCAACATCTTCAGAAAATAAGAAATGGCAAATATTAAATACATGTTTTCAACTTTTTAGATGTAGAATTATGTCACAAGTTAACCCAATTATAGCTTGAAGAAATTAGAAGTTGAACATTATTAAATTCATGGATTTAACTTAAATTATTAGCAAAATTAATAATTGTAAACTTAATATATACTAAAACATTTCTAATAAGAAATAGCTATTTCATGTCTGTGTACATTTTATTATAGGATATTAAACGAGTGTTCATTTCTTATCAAGTTTATGTCACGAGTGAAATTATTTTTATTTGCCTTAGCGCGTGACAAATAAGAATTATTTCAAGTCAAATATCCTATTTATTACCCAAATAATTATGTTTTAAACTGAGAAATCGTTGTACAAAAATGCAGACGGTGATCATTTGTGACGTCAAATAGTGGGGCGTAACACTTTGATAGGTACCAAGATATTTTGAACCATAATATCAGGGGTAATAATACCTTTTATCACCTTTCTGAGAATGAATTTCCTGATGCCGTTTTTTTTCCTCCTGCCAACCCAAATAAATAAAAAAATAAAAAAAACTCAACTGGAAATTAAAGTCTACAAAATGACGTCATTTACAGGGATAGAAGCTAACGCTCGCCCCCTGGCAGCAGGCGAGTAGAAATCTCTGGGGGCGAGTACAATTTAAATGGCGCTAGTCCCCCGGGCGAGTAATACTGAGCAGTTGTGACCAAGATTCATGATGCAGACAGTCAAACTATTTTGCCAATGAAACCTGTTAAATATACAAATTGTAGATGTATTAAATTTCATCAAAGTCAAAAAGTATCGCAATTTCGTTTGGTCTCGATAAATCCATAATATTTACTGCAAACACAATCGGAACTTTCCGGTTTTTGTTTCCGAATATTGCGATTATAGATGAGGCATGTTCGGAAGGGAAAATTGTTTGTGTGTGTGTGTTTGTGTTGATGTTTTGTGTTCGTTTCGTCGGTAATAAATAAACGCATTGTAATAGATCATGTTGGCATTGAAAAGTTAACATTTGGTAATTTTGACATAATATTATATACATGTAGTCTTAGGAAATCGACTGCATTTTCCATTAGCAAGGGGTCTTTTATATGCACAATCCCACAGACAGGATAACACATACCACGGTGTTGATATATCAGTTGTGGTTTAAGACAAGTACAACATGTATCTTCAACCACAACATTTCTTTAATGCAAACTATTTACAAAAACTAATACAAACTAATTCACAAATTATTAAATGATTAATACAAACATAACTGTGTTTGATCCACAAAGAGGGTTGATAACACACCTCTTCATACGTAAGTACCTCTACCACTGACAACATCCGGATTTGTTGAATGTTGTGAGATCATAACTATCACTATTATGTGCACATACTGCTTGTAAATAAACATTTGACAGGCAATCAAGTTTCAGTTTAGATCTCGTATTCATTTATAAAATCAAAACGATATTCTGCTTACCATTGCCTGCATCACGTCTATTCGAAAATCACAAAACGAAATTGTCACTTTCTCTGCGTGTTGTAACTTGAGTTCATAAAATTAAAAGTTCAAAGTGAACCATAAAAACATGAAAGTTCGAGGGCAGAGGTAAAAGGTCAACGATATGACACCTAGCGATCATTGAATGAATATTGCTACTAGTGACAGTAAACCCGAATGAATTGTCGCCCTTGATCATTACTGAAACTGACAGAGAAACACTGTGGGAACCTGTGAGTTACGGTCTTGTTAGCGTTATATCGAGGGGGCTGGTTTTCGTTTTCACACAATTTCGTGTACATGTAATAATCACTAGGTGATCTGAGTTTTTAAATGTAGATGTCGTACTGTTTTAGGCAATCAGAAAACGATTTAATCACGTTAAAAACAGATGACAGGATAGAACATGTCTTAATTATAGGTGACAGGAAACCATTAAAACGTGTAAAGATCGGATGGACTAACATAGAAAAAACAGCGAGGATCGTGTTAAATATACACAGTCCTGTAAAAATATTTGCACCGTACTTCTTTGTGAATGTTATTTTCTTGATTAGTTTGTACCCACAACGAGCGAGTTTGAACTTTAATTGTATGTAAGCATACTACCTACCTACCTACCTTCCTACCTACCTACCTACCTTCTTGATAAGAATATTTATATTTGTACACCGGGCGTGTTTTTGGTTGCCTTGCTGTTTATAGAAGTTCGATACGTTGTCTTAGTGTGACAATATTTGGTCTAGTAAAGAAATACTTTGGTATCTTGCTTTATTGAGAACGAAATGCATTGAAACAAATAGTGATATTCACCGCCAACATATTCATCACACAAACAACATTTACGTTTATCTCTAGGAATATTCTCTCACCTTCCAACTTCGATTGGTAGTACGATACTTAACAAAAGTAGATCTTTTCTATTATTTAGTAGTAATAAATAAGGTTCCAAGTTAATGCTGTCTTTAAAAATTATGTAATTAGTACCTTTGCTTGAATGATAAACAGTATCTGTTCATGTTTGCAAATGCTGGTTCTTCAGTCTCTCTAAAATAACGTTACTCAAATTACCGTAGTTAACATAATTTTGGGATAACCATATAAAAGTAAATCCAGTTTCATAAAAAAGAATTTTTCAATAAATTTAAACCATTTATATGTACATGCATATGTTCCATTAGCATAATCAGACATTAATGCCTTATATATTCTGAGAGAGAGAGAGAGAGAGAGAGAGAGAGAGAGAGAGAGAGAGAGAGAGAGAGAGAGAGAGAGAGAGAGAGAGAGAGAGAGATTATTGACACCTGTGACATCCCTAATTATCTTGGACCTCCATGGGCTCGTCAGGTAGGATTCGGTGGCAATTACTCTCTGTGATATCTCTAATTACCTTGGACCTCCATGGACTCGTCAGGTGGATTCGGTGGCAATTACCCCCTGTGATATCCCTAATTACCTTGGACCCTTATGGGCTCGTCAGGTAGGATTCGGTGGCCATTACCCCCTGTGATATCCCTAATTACCTGGGGGCTCCATGGGCTCGTCAGGTGGATTCGGTGGCCATTACCCCCTGTGTTATCTCTAATTATCTTGGACCTCCATGGACTCGTCAGGTGGATTCGGTGGCCATTACCCCGTGATATCCCTAATTACCTTGAACCTCCATGGGCTCGTCAGGTAGGATTCGGTGGCCATTACCGCCTTTGATATCCCTAATTACCTTGGACCTCCATGGGCTCGTCAGGTAGGATCCGGTGGCCATTACCCCCTGTGATATCCCTAATTACCTTGGACCTCCATGGACTCGTCAGGTAGTATTCGGTGGCCATTACCCCCTGTGATATCCCTAATTACCTTGGACCTCCATGGACTCGTCAGGTAGGATTCGGTGGCCATTACCCCCTGTGATCTCCCTAATTACCTTGGACCTCCATGGACTCGTCAGGTAGGATCCGGTGGCCATTACCCCCTGTGATATCTCTAATTACCTGGAGCCTCCATGGACTCGTCAGGTAGGATCCGGTGGCCATTACCCCCTGTGATATCCCTAATTACCTGGAGCCTCCATAGGCTCGTCAGATAGAATCCGGTGGTCATCTACATATAATTTATCAAACACTAGCTTGGCGTGTTTTTCTTCACGTTTTGCTTATTTAATCTTTCGATATAGAGCTCTACGTCGACGGGCAATTTTGGGTGGATATTGTCCGTTAACACCAAATTGTGTGTCCCAAAGATTGACAGGTGCAGCAAACCGAATGGTTTCACGTTGTTTGTAAAAGGTGAACTTTGCTACAATGGATCTGTGTTTTCCATGACGACGTGCACCAATTCTGTAAAATCTGTCAATAGAAATATCCTCCTCTATCTTTAACTTTCTTTTATAAATGCTTGTAAAACTTGCTGAACATTTTCACCATATGTAAATTCGATGCTACTGAAGATGAGATTGTCGCGCATGCTCAAGGCCTGGAGATCGAGCAACTGTTCTTCCAACTTCCTGTTCATGCCAGTAGCCCCTGGAGCCAGGTCGTGTGATGCTGTATTCATGTCAGTAGCCTCTGGAGCCAGGTCGCGTGATGCTGTATTCATGTCAGTAGCCTCTCGAGCTAGGTCGCGTGATGCTGTATTCATGCCAGTAGTCTCTCGAACCAGGTCGTGTGATGCTGTATTCATGCCAGTAGCCTCTCGAGCCAGGTCGTGCTGCAGTATTCATGCCAGTAGTCTCTCGAACCAGGTCGTGTGATGCTGTATTCATGCCAGTAGTCTCTCGAACCAGGCCGTGTGATGCTGTATTCATGCCAGTATTCTCTCGAACCAGGCCGTGTGATGCTGTATTCATGCCAGTATTCTCTCGAACCAGGCCGTGTGATGCTGTATTCATGCCAGTAGCCTCTAGAGCCAGACCGTGTGATGCTGTATTCATGCCAGTAGCCTCTCGAACCAGGCCGTGTGATGCTGTATTCATGCCAGTAGTCTCGAACCAGGTCGTGTGATGCTGTATTCATGCCAGTAGCCTCTCGAGCCAGGTCGTGCTGCAGTATTCATGCCAGTAGTCTCTCGAACCAGGTCGTGTGATGCTGTATTCATGCCAGTAGTCTCTCGAACCAGGCTGTGTGATGCTGTATTCATGCCAGTATTCTCTCGAACCAGGCCGTGTGATGCTGTATTCATGCCAGTAGCCTCTAGAGCCAGACCGTGTGATGCTGTATTCATGCCAGTAGCCTCTCGAACCAGGCCGTGTGATGCTGTATTCATGCCAGTAGTCTCGAGCCAGGTTGTGTGATGCTGTATTCATGCCAGTAGTCTCTCGAACCAGGTCGTGTGATGCTGTATTCATGACAGTAGCCTCTCGAGCCAGGTCGTGCTGCTGTATTCATGCCAGTAGTCTCTCGAACCAGGTCGTGTGATGCTGTATTCATGTCAGTAGTCTCTCGAGCCAGGTCGTGCTGCTGTATTCATGACAGTAGCCTCTCGAGCCAGGTCGTGTGATGCTGTATTCATGTCAGTAGTCTCTCGAGCCAGGTCGTGCTGCTGTATTCATGACAGTAGCCTCTCGAACCAGGTCGTGTGATGCTGTATTCATGACAGTAGCCTCTCGAGCCAGGTCGTGTGATGCTGTATTCATGACAGTAGCCTCTCGAACCAGGTCGTGTGATGCTGTATTCATGTCAGTAGTCTCTCGAGCCAGGTCGTGCTGCTGTATTCATGCCAGTAGTCTCTCGAACCAGGTCGTGTGATGCTGTATTCATGCCAGTAGCCTCTTGAGCCAGGCCGTGTGATGCTGTATTCATGCCAGTAGCCTCTCGAGCCAGGCCGTGTGATGCTGTATTCATGCCAGTAGCCCCTCGAGCCAGGCCGTGTGATGCTGTATTCATGCCAGTAGCCCCTCGAGCCAGGTCGTGTGATGCTGTATTCATGCCAGTAGTCTCTCGAGCCAGGTCGTGTGATGCTGTATTCATGTCAGTAGTCTCTCGAACCAGGTCGTGTGATGCTGTATTCATGACAGTAGACTCTCGAGCCAGGTCGTGCTGCTGTATTCATGCCAGTAGTCTCTCGAACCAGGTCGTATGATGCTGTATTCATGCCAGTAGCCTCTTGAGCCAGGTCGTGTGATGCTGTATTCATGCCAGTAGTCTCTCGAACCAGGTCGTGTGATGCTGTATTCATGTCAGTAGTCTCTCGAGCCAGGTCGTGCTGCTGTATTCATGACAGTAGCCTCTCGAGCCAGGTCGTGTGATGCTGTATTCATGTTAGTAGTCTCTCGAGCCAGGTCGTGTGATGCTGTATTCATGCCAGTAGCCTCTCGAGTTAGGTCGTGTGATGCTGTATTCATGCCAGTAGCCGCTCGAAGCAGGCCGTGTGATGCTGTATTACTATAACCTTAGGTAAACGTGTTGAATGCGTCTTTAAATAAAATATTTCTGTTTTGATTTCAAATTAAACAGCTGGGTCTGAGGAACTTATATTTGCAAAACGCGTGGACTTAAATAAATAATGGTATTCGTCACCTAAGTTGCTGTTAAAAAAGGGGCATAGTCTATTTTACTTCTCTTGTAAATAGCAAAGATTTAGCATAATTTATAGACAATGATCGTTATGAACTCAAAGAGCGTTCTTCAATAATACAATAAGTTGTAAGTTGTAAGCTCGATTCTTCTTTGTGGATTTTCTCATTTCAGCCAGTACTTCGTTACGGGTATAAATAATTATAGTGTGGTACATGTATATGTGCTATATTGTCCGTGGGGAACTGCATATACCTCCCTCCCCCATTCCAACCCCCCCCCCACCCCAAACAAACCCAAAACAAAACAACAACCCAACATTGCTGTGAATGTAGGGCCTACGTATATTAAAAACAAAAAATACTGATATTTGAATAATAGCCTTTTATTCTGCCCCCCCCCCCCCTTTCCCCTCCCCCCGTTTTCGTCATGTCATGGTCACAAGTCATTTAAAGGAAGGGACAATCAAGGCATTTGACCTGGTATGCATATTCAATGATAGATAATGCACATTATTGCTTAATATCAACAAGTATATTCTTATAGTTAATTAATAAAACGGTTACATGTGACGGCTATTATATATAACGGGCGCAGCCATTTTGTACCATCCTAGTGAATACGCCCTCTGGCGAGCTAGTGGTTACGTAATAACTAACGCGTCACATCAGGAATTAGTCTTCGAACTGAAGAAACAAAACGTACCTGATGTTTGCGGATGCATCGCAATGTTCTGTAATAATAGCCATCCCAGTAAGCCAATAACAATTATATATTATTTTTAAATACAAAATAAACCACTATTGTCAAAGTGTTGAAATAACTGTGTTATGTTTTGTACATAAATTAACCCATGTACTGAAATAATAATCGGAGTGTTTTCTTGGTTAATTGGTCTTTTCTTTCCGTGGCCTGTACCTGTGGTTCCTGATTGGCAGGTGTATATTTAGATGGTCCCCAGACACTGTGTCTAGACACACTAAAAAGATGTGCCTCTTTTATTAAGATCACAGGGTATTGTGTTATAACTGCACGAATACCCCTCTATTCGTAATGGACATTACCAGCCGCCCTGCATTATTACTGTAAGTAATTCTGTAAAACCCTTGCTTAAGTAGACTTTCCCATCTAAAATCACAAAAATTACCAATTACGTAGTCCCAAAGAAAAGAAAATTATCACTTGGGTATCGTGAGTGGTCGTTTTTGTTCGAGCATAGCATACCGTACCAATAGGCCTAATAATATGCATTTTTTTCTTTGGATTTTTAAAAAAAGAAAAATACTATAACTCCATTTCGTTCTATTGATGCAAATTGAAATATATTTAGTTAAATAATTTATTATACTATCGAGTCATTTATGTCGCTTTACAAGTCAGGTTGATGAAAGCGAAGCGCTTTGTCGTAAATTAGAGCGTTTGTTTACAGGTTGCGTAGTACCAAAGAAGAGAGTTCTGTGTCAAAGTTCGACATGCACCATCAAATATTTACGGATGTGATTGGTAGTAATATGTGACATTGATTATTTGTGTAAATACTATTATCCACTGACAATAAATAAATACACTTTTATTTGTTATACAGTTGTTAGGTAGTATATACCAGAGGTTGAAACTAATGCGGGGTACCCCCAAAAATGGAACTTCAATGTTCAGCAAAAATGATGGTTGCTATTAAAAACATTAATTAAATCTCTTAAATGATACGTGACCCCCCATTTTTTTGCAGGCAGATTAGATGTGAGGTGCCACACTTTCTATTGCTGTATTTCTTGGGTGTGTTGAAACGCTGCTTATATCAGTTTTATTAGTAAACGTTAACATTATCGGCAATAGGGATTGATTTGGTCTATTAGAACCTATACTGTGCATAGAGCAGATGGACGGAGCTGACGTCACTTCGCCCCAAGCTATACCACCGGACGTCACAAAAACTATATTTTATTACATGTACAAATGAATGTATGAATGTGTCTGCCCCCCCCCCCCCCCACCCCCAGCTCTGAAACTGGGGGGGGGGAGACAATATGCCCCCCCCCCCCCCCCCAAGTTTAAAAGCGATAGAATGAATATAGCATTTGAATGAATATTTTTATTTCTACACCGACCAATTTTCTGTAAAGTTCTGAAGAATAGCTTATAATTCATCATATTATTAGTACATTGTTTTAGCTGGACGGGACTTGATTATCATAGGACCCCCCCCCCCCCCCCCCCCCCCCCAACCACTTCTAAACAGTAACTGACTTAATCGCGTGATAGTAAACCTCGGCCTTTTCCGTAAAGGTTACGACAAGTTCTTATTAAACTATGACGTAGTTCATGGCCATCCCGATGACGTTGTGCTGCTAACTGACCCTAACGTAAGAAAGGCTCTGGAATCAGTCAATCATCATACAAATGTCGGAAGATGGTTTTCCGCAACCGAAAAAATTGAAGCAATCAACAATATTCGCTGCATTTTCTTCAGCCCCAAGGTAAAACCCCAAACAGATGGTCTAGTTTATCACCACTTAAAAATAAAAAATAAAATAATAAAAATAATACAAATTAATTCATTTATAATTTGACCAGACCAACACTATTGTATCCTGGCGTCATATGTTTTCGATACGATAAGCGAAAATCTAAAAAACCCAAAAAAAACCCACATTGTAAATACAATAATACTTTACCTTTGTCAAGTCACATTAGTTAGTGATGAAAAACAGTGATAACCTCCTATGAATGCCAAGTTGTCCGCCGGTAAACAAGACGGGAAGTCGTACAGGTGATCCCGCCATATTTTGACAAGTGTCATATGTTTTCGATACTTTCATTGGCTGTCTATTTTTGTCCATATTATAGTAGCGTAGGGCCTATACTCCGTGCAATAAGTTACCGCAAATTGTACTTTCGGTATTATAAATCGTAAACTATTTGTAACTTGCCGAAAATAATGAATACTTTTCATACCAAAAAACAGTTTTAAGTGACAACGTATTTACATAATGTTCATTTCACAGATGAATGTTTACTCCTCTTGTTCTATGTGACAAGGGCACCAAAATTCGGAGTTTCGCCTCACTACTCTAACAGAGGTACAGAATTTAAGGTGAACCCAATGATTGCATGATGGGTGGGTGCACTGAGCCCAGGACACAAAGCAGAGTGAGACACAGTGTCTGAATTCCTCTGGCTGCATACGTTTGCATTTGCAGCACAGGTCATTGGAATCCTCAGGTTCTTCATCGGATGTGTCAGAGTCATTAGCAACATGTCGGTTTGCTTTTGGTCTACTGCTAACTCCCGATGTGCTTGGCATTTGTGAATCTGTGGTGTTGTTAGTAGGTCTTGGTTTTGTTGGTTTTCTTTTAGGCAAGGGCTTTTTCTTTTGCTGTTGTTCTTGGTGTTTTTGAATGTTTTCTAAAATGTCATCTTCAGTGATGGCCTTCCCACCAACAACGGCACTGAGCACTTTTCTTTTCTTTGTTGGCCTTGCATTTCTTGTAATAGCCTCTTCAGCACTTCTGAAGAATTTGTTGCATTGGCTGGGGCTAACATCAGTGGTGACCGTTCCAGATTCTTGTTGTCTTGCTATTTTAGTTGAAGAGAACACTGTTGCTGGGAGAAAATTTGATGGCTTCAGGACACTTCTATTAAAAGGGTATATGCCGGTCTTCCTGAAAGATGCTTGCAGATTGACAGGTGTTAAGGCAGAACAGTATGCTTTACAAGCAATCTCACACAGGGAATACCTGTCAATTCCTGAAGTTGCATGTTCCCGCAAATAGGTATGCTTCATTCCACTATAAATTGTTTCAAATGGGCCAAAACATCCAACATCCATGGGCTGAAGAACATGGGAAGTGTGAGCAGGCAAAACAAATATTATGATGTTCCTCTCCCGTGCCCACTGAATCAAGGAGATATTTATGTGCGACTTGTGGCCATCATACAAAATCAAGATAGGTTGATCAGATGATGCCGGTGGAGCATATTTTGTAAAATGATCACTCAGGTACATCTGAAAGATTTCAGAATTGGACCAGCCTGTTTCACTGACTGTCCCTGCGGTGCCTGCAGTACAGCCTGAAAGGAGCTCCTGGTGCATTCTTTGTCCCTTAAATACAAAATATGGAGGTATGGCCACCCCAAGAGCATTGCCGCACCCAATAACAGTTGTCGTGTTTGATTTGCCTAATGTTACTGCAACTGGTACTTCAAAACGTGAAGAAACAACAGATGGAGGTTTGTGATTTTCAACAATGCCTTTTTCATCGATGTTGTATATTGACTGTGGACTGTTCTTCAGATTGTATTTATTCAGAATGGTTTCCAATTCATTGAAATAGATATTTACGGTTTCCTCTGATGTCGCTTTTGCACGCATTATTTCCAGAGATCTCGGTTTTTGTACTTTCAGTTCAGGCCATCTCTTCATAAAACTGTAAAACCACTGTAAAGATAAGTTTTTGCCTTCCTTCTCTTTCTTTCCGATGTAAACTGCAAAATCAGTAGCAATACCTGTGACCTCCGTACGAGTATAGCCGTAGCCGACAGATGACATGAATTCAATATGCTGGACTAAAGTCTGCTCCTCTTCCTGTGACAACAATGCTTCTGGTCCAGACCTGGTGCATTGAAGCTGAATCTTGCCACTCACACGATCATGAAGTGTTGAATATGGCACCGAAAAGACTGCGGCTGCTTTTTTAATTGGCATTCCTTCACTGCACACCGATTCATATGCATTTTCCAGTGATTCATAAGAGTACTGTTTGTAATTGGCTTTTGGTCGGTTAATCACAACCTAAAACAAAACAAAAAAAGAAAAGAAATAATTATATATATTTCTTTTCTTCTGTTTTCTGTATATATATATATATATATATATATATATATATATATATATATATATTCACATTTTGTTTTTCAATTTTTAAATGTAAATTTTACTACAATGAAATGGTTAGGGTTAAATTTCCTTTTATTTAAAAACAGTGCAAAATAAAATAACTAATAACCATTTTATCATACTTACTAATATTATTTTATTATTATTATTTAAAAGTCCACCTGCAAAAATTACATCAATTTGTACTAATGTAAATGTACATGTGTATAAACCACCTATGAACAATGATTAAAAGTAAATGTTGCAGTGAAATGACATAAGAGATAACCTATCTGGCATACCACACATTTTAAGGTTCAGTATAAGGACCACGTGGTACATCACGTGACTTTGACAGCTGAAACGTCAACGTAGCAGACGACAACTTTGCATGAATATCTGTTAACTAAACTCTGCTATCTGACACATTTTATTAATACCAAAATACTGCATTCATAAAAAGTGATAAAATGCACAATGTATATCATATTATAATTAAAACTTACCATTGGTAGCTTCGCAGTTACAAATGGAGGATCGAAAACATATGTCGATCGAAATTGTATGACGGTACGATATAAATATTTTTTCATTAAATTATTGATGAAAACTCTTTAACTAACCTTTCTTGATCACAAAATATCAATTACATTTAAAATATATTGTGAACTGTGACCGCAGTCGGTCATAACGTACACCCACCCTGACCGATCCAAAAATTGTACATTTCAAAAATCAGTATTTTTAAAAAAAAAATTGGTTCCAACACACTTAACCTTTAATTAATATTTTAAAATAGTGTTTTCTTTCTCATTTTAACACAGTCTTGTCTAGTGTCCATTTCTGATCACAAAATTCGATTTAAAGCCGCACACCCTAGTTCCATCCAGAGAAAATAAATTATAATTTGGTTAATCTACAAACCTGTAACACACTTAGATCACGTTTTTATCAAATGGAGTGAAAAAGTAGGTTTTATATCGATAAATACCATGGGAATAACCATGTCCCAATTGCTTGAAATAATTTTGAAAGTTAGTATTCTGATGTCACCGGTAGATGTCGCTCGAAGCACAACAATGCCTACGTCACGACAAATTTCACAGAGTGCGCACAGACTTGGGGTGCGTTCTTTTCACCTCTCCTGGACATGTTCCAACTGTTCTGTCCTGGTTGTATACCCTCTCCAGATATCGTAAGACTTAGCAAAATTATTGGTTTTAAGGGTTTGTAACGTTTTGTATTGAGACACTTACTTGTCTGAACTTTATTGTTACTGAAAATGTTCACAAACTGTGATGAAAAATCTCACAAATGAACAACAACAAATCGGATGTTGATTGCGCGAACCGTGCACGAGAAAACAAAACGAACCAAAATGATAACGGTCACGTGGTATACCAACGTCCGTGACATTGAAATGGAAATATCCCGTCTAAAAATAGATTAGACTTTGTCTGCTCAACGATTTTTTCTCAAACGTGCGTCCGTTTTTAAGAAATACGAAAAATGCATTTTGTGGTATTACAAAAACCAGGATTACCAGGATTACCAAAAACCACTTCAGGTGACTGGAAATGTATATTCTAAATAATAAACGGTAAGTTAAGTGCAATTTTATTTGTGAAACAAAATGGGTTTAATAGCGAAAAACAACGCCGTAATGGTTAACAACTAGCCGTAACTAGGGTGTGTCCCTTTAAGTTTTGAAAATATTGTCAAATATTACAGCAGGAGCCCAGAAAGTAAAATAACGTTTTAAAAAAAAATGTGTGGGTTTTAAGTATATTTTCTTGTTTTAATGAATCATGTCATTTTGCTGTTTCATTGAAAATAAATGTAATAAAAATGAGTTCTTTCAATGTCACCAAATTGTGGGACTAGCTTCTGTGTTTTAAACGCCAGTCTTTGATGGGTCGTATTATAGTATGGCGTTGTCCATCCGTCCATCTGTCTGTTAACTTTTCTTGTCCTGGGCATATCTTCCTTACCAATTCATATAGGATCATCAAACCGTGCATGCATGTACAACTTGGGATGTCGGTGTGTCGCATACCAAAACTAGGTCACTGTGACCTACTTTTCACGGTATACTGCACACTACATTGAATCCTTGTTAGGGGCATATCTTCTTTACCAATTCATATAGGAACATCAAACCTTGCTTGCATGTACAACTTGGGGTGTCTCTGTGACCTACTTTTCATGGTCTACAGCACATTACATTAAACCCTTGTCTGGAGCATATTTTAAATGTTTCATTGTATTCTGTCAACTTTATTGCTAATGCTAATGAAATTGCAATTCGTTCAGAATGTTTTACTCACATGTTTAGTCTATTCAATATAACTACTCTTACGACATTGAATATACTACTGCTTTTGACATACAGACATCGTGCTTGAGACAATATTTTGGAACTGTTGCTTTAAATTGCACAATGTGAACTTGAATTACTTCACTTCGAGGCTTGGCCTGATCAGAGAGATGCAACTACCAAACAAGTAATTGGTAAGTAATTTTAAAGTATGTCGGTGAATTGATGCATATTGTGCATATTAACCCACAACTAACTTTACTCGTAATTGGTGTTATCCCTACAAATATCCCAAACAGAAGAGTAGCAAACACATCTACTCCAAAAATAACAACACGCACATATACACACTCCTGAGCACTCTAAATTGCCGTATAGCATGTTATTGGGTTTTCTTTTAATTTCAAATATAAACTCGCATTTAATCGCGTTCAATCCCCCCCCCCCCCCCCCCAATAATGTCCACCATGCTGCGGACCTAATATAATACTACTCATGAATATACAAGTATATGTTTTAATCATGCAACATATTAAGTTTTCTCTTCAGTACAGTGCTGTCCGGTGTATTGGCGTACCTAAGCATTCACAGACCATTTTCTGTGTGAAAACTGTGAAATACCTGAGATACACTACAAATTATTTTATGTCTGTGGAAAATAAACATTTTAAAATTGTCCATAAATGTTGACACACCATTGTATCCAAAACGATTTGGATGTCCGGTGACTCGGCGCAGTAGATGTGGATCGGTGACCCCGCTATTTACAAACCGCCCATGATCTCACTTTGTAGCCCATAAACGCTACACTATTGTCCCAGGATTAGTTTAGAACTTTTTTGTTTTGTCATGTTAAAAATATTACTATGAAATTGAACGATCACACATGACCCATCTCGTGATCATTTTCGGAATCGTTTTCTTGGTACTGCAGATGTTATGCATGGCTAAGAGGTCTACATGGCTTTTTTTTCTCTCGGGTAAATTATGCACACACGTGGATCTTATTTCGCTTTTATTATTATTTTTTTTTGTAAATTGTAAACTGGAATTACTGTTAGTTAAGGTGTAAAGCTTTTGTTTTGCTTGCATTTGTTTTCATTTTTAGTTTAAATAAAAATACCCCCCCCCCCCCCATTTTTTTTTATACCGTTCAATTTTGTTAAATGCGGGAAAGGTGTTTTTAGACTTGTAAAATTGTACCATTAACAATAATTTACTTGATTAAACATTGAAAAAGGAATTGAACTTTAATTTGTTAAAATCACCGACAACATGACAACTTCCTTGGCATACTTAAGCAAAACACCAAGTGCGCCGAGTCACCGGACACGGTTGTAGTCTTTCTGAGTATTGGTATAGTATTTTTTAGCCGTCAGTATATTACTACAGAAAATTGGGTTCCAATTTTGACCGCTTTGTTCTACAGATTGACTTACTAATAAAAACATTAATAAAATCGTTTAAATGGTATGTGACCCCCTAGTTTCTTAAATGTGAAGTGCCACGCGTTTTATTAGTATACTGCCTTGTGTGTCGATACGCTCCTATGAATTATTTAGTTAAAATTATCGATTTGATTTTGTACATTGCAATGTTCACCTATACAGGGAGATAACGCAAAACGACTTTTACATGAACCTACTTATCCCCCTTACCGAGGTCTACGCCAATGGTTGTTGGGCAGTAAATCATAATACACTGTCCACCATATTAACATAAATGCAAAACAGTGGAGAATAAGAATTTTCCAAGGTGAATCACATACATAGTGATAATAGTCAGTTCATAGTTTCTGCGTCAAATGTATATGAACTATCGTCCGTCCTATCCTACAAAAAAAACAAAACAAAAACAAAACAAAACAAACAATATATATATATATTAGTTTGGTTTCACGGCAAGAAGAAAAGTAAGTGTTTTGGTAATAAAACAAACACAAAAACCCAGTTTTTTTGCGTGGAGTTTAAAAAACAAGGGGCTCAGTACTTGAATTGCTGACCAGATTAAAAAATAGGTCCTACTGATAAATATTTTTGATGTGCCCGTAGTTACACAACAGGCCCGTAGCCGGGGGAGGGGGGGGGGGGGGGCGGCGTTGCGACGAGTGATAACGCACCCACCCCACACCCCACCGCGAGAAATGGAGTTACGCCCAAAAATGTATAATGCTTTTTATTTCCTATTATAAGTATTTTGACATTTACCCTAACAGATGGCTGTATTAAATGTTAGTTTATTCGAAACCATTATTGGAAGCCCGCCCTCTGATATTATTTGGCTCGTCTCTGTAGAAGCTCAAATATTACTTTCAACGTTCGGAAATTTCCGTAAATATTTTTTGGCCTAAAATGGTACAGGTGTTACACGAATGATATTACAAGGCGTCGTTATGGGTATATTCAATTGAGAACCAGTCTATCAAGTAAGTAATTGTGGCGCGCTATTTTGTCGACTCACAAACTACGATTATCATGGGACGACCTGAGCAAAGAGAGCGAAGCAAAAAACGTGCAGCGAAAAAGAAAAAAACTATAACATAACTGGTCAATAAAATAAATACATTTACGAAATATCGGGCCAGACTATTTAATGCAATAGATGAACTTGGTTTATTTCAACATTAAAAAACGGGGTGGGGATGGGGTGCAGTAATAAACTCTGGATTGTATACTAGTATAAATAGATTTTATGGCTATATCATCCCGTTTTGGTTCAATGTTAAAATTTTATATTCAAATTAGTTTCCGGCATACTTCGTAATTCACCCGAATCACTTCGTATACCCTCTGCATAATTCCGAATTTTTTAAAATTCTTTTCAAATCACTGGCATGATTTTGCAAGTAAGGTTTTGATTGGTCGAATGAAAGGTCAACTGGACATGAGCTCCAACGGGCTGCTGTTAGATCCACAGGTAATAGTAATTAACCTGTGGAGTTAATTTTAATTAGATTGCTGTCTCTACTGACTGCTGTAATTTACGTTACATTTGTTATACATGTATCAAGAGAGTTATCCATATGAATTTAGACCTTTGATAATAGAACATTTTCGTAAACCATTTAGGGTTATGCAAAACAAATTCATATAACCAATGTAGGTTTTTTGTAACTCATCATGATCATGTAAATGATGTCTTAAATTTAACAATTTGGACAAAAGATTGGTTATGCAAAATTAAGACTAGCGACGTGAGAACAAAACTATCATTCTCGCAATTTTCATTGGCCTGGCACTGATAGAAGAAAGACAATATACAAGATATTTAAAGCTGCTATTTCTCATCACCAACACATATACCAATGTTAGTCCCCCCACCCCCCCCCCCCCCCCCCCCCCCCCCCCCACCCCACCCCACCCCACCCCACCCCACCCCACCCCACCCCCAACCTGTACATAACGACGTCGTTATTAGTCCAGGGATATAAAGTGACGTCATTCAGAAATGTTTGGTTTGTTAACAAATGCACCGACAGTATAACGTCTTTATTATGAATATGAACATCTGCACCATTCGTGAAATGTTACATAAAAAAAATATGCAGTAATAAATATATGTTTTGACATTGTGTAGTAGCATTAGATGTGTACTACCGGTAATGCTGTGTTCGGATGTGTTCGGAAATTGATAAAAACCACGTGATAATGACGTTGTTGGACCGTCATCAGTTGCTATTAGATACCATTGTAATTTCGTGTGTTGTATTTGAGCCAAGAGCGTAGGTGATCATTTCAATAAATTCATCAATAAAAGAAAAAATGGCTTATAGCTGGAAACCGCAGGTAAATAAATATTAGTGAATTAAATTATAATATTTTAGACCACTGTGATAGCCAAACACGTAATGGCCCCAAACAATAATGATTTATTTTTGAAGGTCAGTGTTATTAATTGTATAATTACTATAATAGATAGCAGCACTATTGGATGCCAACATCTATATGACAACCACTAGGCCTACTTGATTTTGTCGATTCTTTTTCATCTTTAATATAACAAAAGCTTGCCAACTTCGCCAATGATTAAATTTGTTCGGACTCTCTTCGGTCAGTTTCCTCCGACTCCTCTGAATTGTACACATCACCTACTGGTCATGTGTAATTTCCTTCACCCATGCACTTTCTGTACATCCCTCCATACACCTTGCTTCCTCTTTCTCTGGCACCAATAAAGCTGGTTTGAACTAACAATGGCTGATACATGGGAATATGGTTTACATGGTTACAGGCACTTCTTAAAGGTAGTCGTAGTAAGCTCACAGCAAACAATTTATGTGAAATAAAAGGGTTTTGTACATCCCTCCACACACCTTGCTTCTTCTTTGTCTGGCACCAATAAAGCTGGTCTGAACCAACAGTGGCTGGTACATGGGAATATGGTTTAGATGGGTCTGACATGGATGGTGACAAGACACAAGCACATGTCATGGTTAGAGACAAGGACTGGGATGTGGAGGTATGAGCATGAGCAGTTAGATCAGTAAAATAATTTGGATGGAATCAATAGGAGGCAAGAGAAAGCTGTGTGTTACAGGTTTGACTGTAATAAACATGTAATTGCTTAATATTATAGCATGTGAATGTATAGGTGATTCAAATTGTATGGCAGTATATGTTTAAATCCCATTGACCTAATTTTAAAGGTTGTAATGAAGATATGAGGGTGTTTTTTATGGGTTTTTTTTTTACCAAAAACATTAATTAACAAAGATTCAAAAATTTAGCAATTCATGTAACCAGCTAGGGTAAAAAATATGTTTCACAAAGATAACTAATCTACCTTGCAGAAATATGCGAAACTGAATCTGCCAGTGGTATCTGCTACTTATGGCGTGGATTTTGCCAGTGACATTGAATATGTGGAGGTCAAAAATGAAGTAAAAGAAAAGAGCTTCCAATATGGACTTGGCAAAAATAATCTGGATATATCACACTTGAAAGAAGGATATTATCATAAGGAAAAGGTAAATAAATATTCAGGCAAGATTTCCCTTTCCCGGAAGCCCCCCCCCCCCCCCCCTTTAAAAAACAACAACTGAAAAGTAAAGGAAAAATCTGAAACAGAAAATCAGTGCCTCTACATATGTCGGACAAACGAATACAACAAATACAGTACTTAAAACTCTTGTTTAATTTGGTTAATAAAACCTTGTTCATAAATCACTTTTTAATTTATTGTGCTAAAATAATATTGTCAATTGATTGTAAACAGTGGTACTGTTTATTACAATTTTGTTATGGATTCTAAATTATTAATATATTTACACTGCTTGGTGGAACTGTAAACAAAAACCCAACCCCATAACATTATTTCACTTTAGGGTATCCATTTTACAAATAGCTGTATTCTTCAACAGTAATGTTGAAATCATTATTAAACTAGACTTTATAGTCCTTGTACAAATTATTTGTAATCTGATTAGTTCACCAAAAATACAAGCTTATGTATTTTTTAAATATAAATACTAGTAGACTTAACTGTTGACCTGAAGGCATTGGGAAATATCTGCAAATGCAGGAACGGGTAAGATTAATTTGTATTATCTAAAGAGTTAGAGATGCCCTCTCCTGCCCGACTCCCACCCCACCCCTCACCACCACTTGCGACATGTTTTGTTATTAGGGATTTCACGATATTTGTCAGAGATAATTTTAAATTTTTTTTCCTATAATGAATAAAATCTTTAAACAACAAATAAAGATATAGAAATAGTAAAATGCTAAATTAAAATGGGGTTTCAGTGAGAGGTTTTTTCATATAGCTTTTAAAGACAATTTTAATAGACAAATCATGTCTCCTACCTGTCAAATATTTCTGCCTCATAAAGTTAGAAAGAGATGAGACTTCACCCTACAAATTGTAACTTGCTTCACCACGAGAGTTAATAAAGGATTTTTCTGGAATTCAAGATTTAAAAAAAGATAAAACAGAACTACATGTATATGTGCGCACACACACACACACACATATCCAGACAGACAGACAGACACATACACACACACATATACATATATCCAGACAAACAGACAGACAGACACATACACACACACACATATACATATATCCAGACAGACAGACAGACACACACACACACACACATGTATCCAGACAGACACATACACACACACATATACATATATACAGACGCACACATCACACATATAGACAAACATCACACACACACATATATATCCAGACAGACAGACAGACACACACACACATATATCCAGACAGACAGACACACACACACATATATCCAGACACACAAACACATACACACACACACACATATATCCAGACAGACAGACAAACACATACACATACACACCACACACACATATATATATCCAGACACACACACACACACATACACACCACACACACACACACACACACACACACACAAACATATCCAGACAGACAAACACACACACATATATATATATACACACACATCACACACATATATACACACACACATATACAGATATACACACATATCTAGATACAGGCAGTTGAAGGCCTGCTAGACCTTGGTTAAACGCTTTTTCTCCCACCATTTGAATTCCGCTGTCCACCTTTTCACAGTGGCAAATAAGGGAGCACTATGTCCTAATGTACCGACCATATTGTCATGGATTTGCGTAGGAGTTAATCCTTTCAAATTCAGATACTTCACGACGCCCGGTACTCAGTTTTCTTCATTTTCACCAAAAGTTGATACCTGTCCTGCTGTAGTCACCAAAGATGCTGTGAATTTCACCATATGTAGGCTCAAAATGTTTCATCCCACTGTCATATATATGAAAAATATACTTCAACTTGCTCACTAGTTTGTTGGCTCTATTCCATGTATTCACAATTGTACCAATGTGTAACTTTCCTTGAAACTATATAATGTGACAGAAATAAGTGCATCTACATTGCAGCCCAATGCTGAGAAGATGTCTTCCAGTAAGTGTGCAGATGATCATTTCAAAGATGAAGTACCAGTTTCATCAAAAGTGGTACAAGTGACAAAAAGCTGGAACCCAAAGGTAAGTTAATGTTTAGTGAATTAGATTCTAATATCCTAGACAACGTGTACTACTTGATTTTGTTGATTCTTTTTCATCTTTAATATAAAAAAGTTGCCAACTTTGTCCGTTGATTGAATTTGTTTCGACTCACCCATTGGGCTATTTCTCGTTCCAGCCAGTGCATAACAACTGCTATATCAAAGGCCGTGGTGTGTGCTATCATGTCTGTTGTATGGTGCATATGCCTTGTTACTTATGGAAAACTAGCGGGTTTCTTCTCTAAGATTATATGTAAAATTAGAAAATGTTTGACATCCAATAGCCGATAATGAATAAATCAATGTGAGCTAGTGGTATTGTTAAACAAAATAAACTTATTATTGTTTGGACTCTCTTCTTCCTCTTGACTCTAAATTGCACACACCATCAACTACTGTCTCAACTTCTTTCACACTATCTGCTTATATATTAGTCCCTACTGATCCAACCAAACAAATTTAAGGCATATATACATTAATTCCACTCAATAATAATAATAATAAACATTCTCAATTAAACACTTGCTTTGAATTATATTTATGAGACAGGTTACGACACACTGGGACCTTGTGTCCCAGTCTTTGTTTAACTGAGACTGCCAACAGCGTATGAAGTCCGCTGATTGGGAAGCAGACCACAGTAATTTGTAAATCTTCAGCTGACATTTATATGCATTACCAGCCCATGAACCGGCCTCGGTGGCATCGTGGCAGGCCATCGGTCTACAGGCTGGTAGGTACTGGGTTCGGATCCCAGTCGAGGCATGGGATTTTTAATCGAAATACCGACTCCAAACCCTGAGTGAGTGCTCCGCAAGGCTCAGTGGGTAGGTGTAAACCACTTGCACCGACCAGTGATCCATAACTGGTTCAACAAAGGCCATGGTTTGTACTATCCTGCCTGTGGGAAGTGCAAATAAAAGATCCCTTGCTGCCTGTCGTAAAAAGAGTAGCCTATGTGGCGACAGCGGGTTTCCTCTAAAAACAGTGTCAGAATGACCATATGTTTGACGTCCAATAGCCGATGATAAGATAAAAAATCAATGTGCTCTAGCGGCGTCGATAAATAAAACAAACTTTACTTTTACCAGCCCATGACATCCTAAATGCCCATTTATGATTTAACAATCAAGAAAGATACAGGTATTTTTAGTTTTAAGGAAATTACAAAAAGGGTCATAATTCTAAAGAGGACTTATTTAAAATATTTTTAGTTAAATATTTGTGTTACTTTCATCATAATGTGTTGAAACTGCATGAATTTGGGTGCATTTTGACAATGTTCACACCCAAGCGGAACTTGGCGGATATCACACATATATTTATGGAAACTTTGTTCATCAAACCTTACAAAAACCTTCATTTGAATAAAGGT
Source organism: Gigantopelta aegis (assembly GCF_016097555.1). Lineage (NCBI taxonomy): Eukaryota > Metazoa > Mollusca > Gastropoda > Neomphalida > Peltospiridae > Gigantopelta > Gigantopelta aegis. The sequence goes on along the minus strand of NC_054710.1, from coordinate 19,043,046 downwards.
TTAGCCATTAAATTTTTCACAAAATCAGCTTGTTTGAAAATTACCCAAAATGATCGCGCCCCACTTTTATCACAAGGAAAACCCTGTGTATGAATACCAAGCCTCATTACAGCTAAACCATTTACACTGCTAGTCAACAACCAATTGTCATTTCTAAAAATAACCTTGGCTATCACACAAACAAACACAGACACGCACACACACAAGCACACACACACACACACACAGAGAGAGACACAGACACACACATGTATACTATATCACACAGACTAAGAGACACTATCATACAAAGACACACCCATGCACACTGCACACTATATTTGTATGTCAAACATTTATTGTACCAAATAATCCAAGAGTGTAGCGGTGCTGCAGCTCCTGGATCTCTGTTTTGTAAAAGGTTTCCTCTTGCTCCTCAAAAAGGTCTTGTACAGCGGTTTTAGCTAAGTGTTTCTTCATGTTTGGGCAGAGATGGAAGTTCGAGGGTTCATCTTTAATATAAAAAAGTTGCCAACTTTGTCCATTGATTGAATTTTTTTGGACCCACCTATTGGGCTATTTCTCGTTCCAGCCAGTGAATAACAACTGCTATTTCAAAGGCTGTGGTGTGTGCTATCCTGTCTGTCATATGGTGCATATCTCTTGTTACTTATGGAAAACTAGCGGGTTTCTTCTCTAAGATTATATGTAAAATTAACAAATGTTTGACATCCAATAGCCGATAATAAATAAATCAATGTGAGTTAGTGGTGTCGTTAAACAAAACAAACTTATTATTCTTCCTCTTAACTCTTGAATTGTACACACCATCAACTACTTGTCTCAACTTCTTTCACACTATCTGACCGGCCTCGGTGGCGTCGTGGTTAGGCCATCGGTCTACAGGCTGGTAGTTACTGGGTTTGGATCCCAGTCGAGACATGGGATTTTTAACCCAGATACCGACTCCAAACCCTGAGTGAGTGCTCCGCAAGGCTCAATGGGTAGGTGTAAACCACTTGCACCGACCAGTGATCCATAACTGGTTCAACAAAGGCCATGGTTAAATCAAACATTTCTTTCTTTCACACTATCTGCTTATGATCCAGCCGGACGGAACTATAGGTATCATCTATATCCTGTGTATCTGTCTGTCCGTCCATCTGTCCCACATATAGTTTTTCGGATGGTTATTTTTTTTACAATTGCTGGAGATATTAAGCTGAAAGTTTGTGTATAGTTTTTTTTTTCGTGTACTGTTACAGATTAAGTTTGACTTTTATGATGACTTACCCACTGTCGACAGAGTTATGGCTGTTGAACTTAGGAGATACGAATATTTGTTTTCCAAAATTTTTATTTGCAATGCCTCAAGATGCCTAAAATGTTGTGTAAAGCTTTATCACGTTCTGTTACAGATCATGACAATTTACCCATTTTGACAGAGTTATGGCCCTTGAATGTTTTCCAGACTTTTTTTTTATGCATTGCCTAAAGATACTGAACAGAAATTTTGTAAATAGCTTTATCATTGTACAGATCAAGTTTAACTATCATGGAGATTTCATAAACTTATGACCCTTGAATTTAGGTGATAAAAATGTTTGTTGGGCCTGGTAGGGGACATGTATTGCTTTAGCAGTACTCGCAGAATGCTTGTTACAGGTAAGTATATTTGATAATAAATGATTTGCGAGAATAAAAATGGCCTCTTAATACAGGCAGGAGCTAGGGCATATTTGACTGTAATAAAGACATAATTGCTTACTCTTGTTGACTGGGGATTTATAGATGTATGGCAATATCTATGTTTAAATGCCAGCAAACTAAATTTAAGGTTATAATGAAAGGAAGGAGAAGGGTATTACTATGAGAAAAAGGTAAATAAATATGCAGCCAAGATTTCCATTTTTTCTTCCTTTATTAATACTGAATTATTTTTTTTTAATATGTTTTTGACTTAAAGATAGTTTACCTATAAATGACAGAGGATAATATATTCCACTGAATTAAAACATGAACAATATGTTATATTTCAGTCACATGCTGATTTATTTACAACATAAAAATTGTGTTTTATTTCCATCCATATATTTCACATACCTTCACACAAGCATACACTATGTCATACATTCATTGTAACAAATGATCCAAGAGTGTAGACTGTTAGATATTCACTATTTTGTTAGCTCTATTCCATGTATTCACAAATGTACCAATGTGTAACTTTCCTTGAAACTATATAATGTGACAGAAAAAAGTGCATCTATGCATTGCAGCCTGAAGTTGAGAATTGTTTCACAAAGAGTGCAGGTGATAATTGTAATGTCGGAGTGCCTGATTCATGGAACATGGGAGGGATTACTAACAGCTGTAGGCCGCAGGTAACTAAATAGTTGGTGAATTAGATTATAACATTCCAGACCACTCCTTGATTTTGTTGATTCTTTTTCATTGTTAATATTTAAAAACTTGCCAACTTCTCAATTGATTGAATTTGTTTGGCCCCACCCATTGTACACACATCACCTAGTGGTAGTGTCTCAGTTTCCTTCACATGTGCAGTTGCTGTACATTTCTCCACAAACCTTGCTTCCTGTTTCTCTGCCACAAATAAAGCTGGTCTGAACTGTGTCACTAACAGTGGCCGATAGCCTACACTACATGCCTGGATATAATTTGTTTGGTAAAGTAAAGTAAAGTTTGTTTTATTTAACGATGCCACTAGAGCACATTGATTTTTTATCTTATCATCGGCTGTTGGACATCAAACATATGGTCATTCTAACACTGTTTTTAGAGGAAACCCGCTGTCCCCACATAGGCTACTCTTTTACGACAGGCAGCAAGGGATCTTTTATTTGCACTTCCCACAGGCAGGATAGCACAAACCGTGGTGGTGCCTGTCAAAATGACCCATGTCATTTAATTTGAGCTTGTCCAAAAATGAAATGGTGCCTGTCAATGAAATGTTGAAATAATGTTACCATCATCTGCTATTACATATACCCGTAGAATTACTTTTCATGATGTAGTGAAACCCATCCAAACATATTACACCTACATGTATGAGCCAAAATTAGCCCATTGTAAAATGTTTGGTTTCGATGAGTTTGTCTGGACGTAAAAGTCTGTCTTATATTCTGTTCACTATTAAATATAGCAAAAGTAATAAAACCAGCAAATAACAACTACAATCAATAGTGCTAGGAAAATGAGACACTTAAAGTGCTGTTCCAGATGTATGGTGTATTGGGCTATATCAATCAACATATTATTTAATATGATTAGAAAATTAAAAAAAATATTAAAAAAAAATTATATACCTGTATATTTTCCATTTTAAAATATTCCCCTGAAAAACAGAACCAGCTGAATTTGTTTCGGTAATTTCCGTAACATTTGATCTCAATAGGGTGGAGTTTACAGTACTTAACTACTGAGGGTACATTATCATCCACCATTATCATTCCCAAAATATGTTATATTAATTTACATATTTGTTAACTAATGTATATTTCAGCTAAGTATACACCCTCCATCATATACACATTTAATTGTTAGTGCCTATATAAGAAGGGGTTCACCTAGCTGAAATATATATTAGCTAACAAATAAGTAAATTAATATTTTATATTTTAGGAAAAGTACCCTCAGTGGATGATCTTGTACCCTCGATAGTTAGGTACCGTAAAATTCACCCTATTGAGATCTTAAGAGTCTCATTTTCCTAGAACAATCCCTAGCATTGATAGTAAACATAAAGTAAGGTTATTCACATTGACAAATATTAAAAAATAATAATAATAAAAATTAAAAATAATAATAATCTTATAATCTGAAAATCTATTTAATTATTAGCGTCTACATAAGAAAGTGTTTACTTAGCTGAAATATACAATAGCTAACAAATACATAAATTAATATACCATATCAGGGGAAAAGTACCCTCGGTGGATGATCTTTTACCGTCAGTGGTTAAGGTACTCTTAAATCCAGCCTCTTAAATTCTTAAGTGTCATTTTCCTAGAACTGTTCCTATCATGGATAGTAAAGATACAGTAACATTATTCACACATATTTAATTTGAAAAAAGTTACATATAATTTGGAAACTACCCTGATAATTTAGATAATGGTTTAATCGATCATATACATATTTAATTGTTAGTGTCTACATAACAAGGTGTTTACTTAGATGAAATATACATTTGCTAACAAATGTAAATTAATATACCATATTAAGGAAAAATATCCCTGTGGATGAGGTCATTGTACCCTTGGTGGAAACCCTTGGAAAGAGAGGAAACCCACTGTCACCATTTCATGGGCTACTCTTTTTGATTAGCAGCAAGGGATCTTTTGTATGCACCATCCCACAGACAGGATAGTACATACCACAGCCTTTGATATACCATAAAAATTACAAATAACAAATTGTAAATATACCCTGATCATTTAGATAATGGATTAATCCATCACATTTATTTAATTTTCAGTGTCTGCATAAGAAGGCATTTATTTAGCTGAAATTAACATCACATATAAAATGGAAAATTGTTATATCGTTAGATAAATAATTCTTAGTTATGAGAGTAACTTGTGTAACTCGACCGATGTCGGCCCAAGTAATTGCCTTGATAGATTGTATCATTTATTCTGATTGGTTGAGTTGATTGTCTGCTCAGTTAGTGCCATCCATAACTTGTGTAACTCGACCGAAGTCGGCCCAAGTAATTGCCGTGATAGATTGTATCATTTATTCTGATTGGTTGAGTTGATTGTCTGCTCAGTTAGTGCCATCCATAACTTGTGTAACTCGACCGAAGTCGGCCCAAGTAATTGCCTTGATAGATTGTATCATTTATTCTGATTGGTTGAGTTGATTGTCTGCTCAGTTAGTGCCATTAATAACTTGTGTAACTCGACCGAAGTCGGCCCAAGTAATTGCCTTGATAGATTGTATCATTTATTCTGATTGGTTGAGTTGATTGTCTGCTCAGTTAGTGCCATCCATAACTTGTGTAACTCGACCGAAGTCGGCCCAAGTAATTGCCTTGATAGATTGTATCATTTATTCTGATTGGTTGAGTTGATTGTCTGCTCAGTTAGTGCCATCCATAACTTGTGTAACTCGACCGAAGTCGGCCCAAGTAATTGCCTTGATAGATTGTATCATTTATTCTGATTGGTCGAGTTGATTGACTGCTCAGTTAGTGCCATCCATAACTTGTGTAACCTGGCCCAAGTAATTGCCTTGATAGATTGTATCATTTATTCTGATTGGTTCAGTTGATTGTCTGCTCAGTTAATTAGCGCCATTAATAAAGAATGGAAGTTGGATTGAATTGGGGTGTATTTGGATAAAGTACACCACAGAAATCTACCCTGATAAAATTGAAATCTTAATTTTATTATTTTTGCAAAAACTACCCCCAGCATATATAGTACATGTGCAGCTTTGGTGCAAATCTAAAGCCCTGACATTAGCCAAATAGTATGTAACATAATGTACGACATTAATGAAAAAGTACCTTCAGTAGATGATGCCCATGGTATCAGTTGTTAGGTCATTTAACCCCATACCCTCACCTTACCGCTCTCCGTCTCTCGCTGTCAGTCTTGTCTGTCTCTCTATCGTAGGTGTTAATGTTTACATTGAACAATACGTAACATTTACTTTACACTGCTTCGTTTACAGAAACTGTTAGTCTCTCTCTCTCTCTCTCTCTCTGTTTGTGTGTGTGTCAGTCTCGGTCTGTCTGTCTCTTTCCCTCTCTATCTGTCTTTCTATCCCCCTCTCTCTGTATGTCTGTCTCTTTCTCTCTCTATCAGTCTGTCTATCTCCCCCCTCTCTCTATGTCTGTATCTGTCTCTGTCTCTCTCTCTCTCTCTCTGTCTGTCTGTCTCTTTCTTCCTCCGACTCTCTCTCTTCTCTCTCTGTCAGTCTGTCCCCCCTCTCTCTATGTCTCTCTGTCTCTCTCAGTCTGTCTCTCTCTCTGTCTCTTTCTCTCTCTCTCGTGTAGGTGTTAGTGTATAAATTGAACAATACATAAGATTTACTTTACACTAATTCGTTTACAGAAACTAAACGTGCAGCAATATTATGATCATCCCAAGGCACCAGTAGAGGAGGCGTGAGTTTCATGTTTTAAAAACAATTTTCATTATTACTTATATGACTTAAAATATCTGGGATAATCTTTGCTTTGATCATTGCACAACTACAACAGCTAATCAATTAATAATCTTCGATTGTTTTTTCACTGTATTCAGAACTTTAGTTTCATTCATTATATGTTCTTAATCATGAGTTAGTTAAACATGTTATATGATCTACCGAGAGATATATATCCACCTATTTTGACTCTTTTGTTTTAGAAGTGTGTCCCAAATGTTTCTTTATGTAAAGTTTTGTTTGTTTATCTCAAACTCAAAATATACACTGTATCCCAAAAGACTTATGTGTATGATCCCAAATGACACATTTACAGATGTCGCTGTTTATTGTGAGCTATCACTTGTTCCTGAACACTCCACTATAGTCCAAGGAGAGTGATTTTCAGCTCCCATTAGCATGTGAAGTTATATAGTATCAATATGGTAATACCTTAAATGGCTCCCCATATTGCAAGTTAAGGGAGCAGTTAATTAATCAAGTTATTTTTTTTTTTCACATTGAGCGGGCCTGGAAATAATTGTTTTAGAGGTGCCTGTCAAAATGACGTATATCAGTCATTTTGAGCCTGTCAAAAATTAAACTGTAACTGTCAACCAAATGTTAATCATGTACTATTATATTATACCCATCTATAGTCCTTAGTGACATTAATTATATTTTATTGTTTAGGTCATCCATGTCCGTACATCAGAAGTGTTTCTGGTCATCCTGATGTTTTTAATAAGACAAACTCAGGGCTTGAATTTAACCACAGCACCGATGGCAATTGCTGTCAATGTGATATAATTGACGTAGGTCAGGTGTGTCACAGACTGCACTCTCGTTCCGCGTGATAAAAATTACTCCCGTCTCAGTAAAGCTCCCCAATGATGGCAAAAATGTAGACACTAAAATGGATAGCCCTACACAATTCTGTACATTTGAAAAATAACCTTTCAGCCATGTTTATTTGTTATTGGGGGGTGGGGGTGGGGGTGGGGGCCATTTCGATGGGCCGTTTCACCAACGGTTGTTTAAAAATAAATTGCTGTGGGTTAAGTTCGAGCCCTGTGAAATGTATTATTTGACATTTTTTAAACACGTGCCTCTGAGAAGTAAAGGTTATGGAGACGAGCTCTAGTTTATTATTTAAAGGTATGTCCCCATTTCAACATCACAGACCCTTGTTTCATTCTGTTGTAACTTTATCCAAATGTTTTTACAGATTTGTAGATTATATTAACCAAACTTTGTGTCCACTTTATGAGGTTGAAACTAGTATCTGTGACTTTTAACTGTTACATGTGTTTGTCTTTGAACATTTATAGTCTGCCTCTGGATTGCAAGGAAATGCTGCGTCCCATGTACCACATTTACATAATATCGATGGCCATCTGCAAAATTAAGGTGAGGACACTCAAAGGAGCAATTTATGTTTTGTTTAAAAACTAAAGAAACAAACGTAGTCCAGTCATAATTAAAGCACTAACTTGATGCTCGGTTGGTCTGGGATCGATCCCTGTCTGTGGGCCCTTTGGGTTATTTCTCGTTCCAGCTAGTGCACCCCGACAATTATATCAAAGTTTGTGGTATGTGCTATCTTGTCTATGGGATGGTGTATATAAAAGATCCTTTGTTACTAATGGAAAAATGTAGCGAGTTTCCTTTTTTATTAAGACTACCATATTTTGTGGAATATAACCCGCTATTTGTTTCCTGCAAATTAGAAGAGGCAGTTTTTATAACGGTGCAGTTATGAATGAGAGTTTTTAGTTATATTAGATAAATGTACATGTAAACTTCACCGATTAAAATAATGTGTACATGAGATTGGACAATGCGGTAACATGTGCAACATCACAAGTACATGTATAACATCTGTGACATTTTTTACTTGATGCATTATATTCCTCACTATTAGTGTTCAATCACATTATAGGCTACTGACAAAATGGCAACTATCATCAAAATTGCAGTAACATAGGAATATTGTGAAACTGCAGAACTTAAAGTCCTCTGGAGGCTCGAATTTTTTTCAATGGTCACAAACATTGTGCATGGACATGATTTACGAAAATATGTTAGTGTGAAAATGCATACACGTTTTTTCCATTTTATTGTATTGTACTGTACTGTTTCTCTTGTAGAATGTACAAACATTTGAAGAGTGGTATGCCAGTCTTTTATCAGCCACACTTCTTAAAAAGGAAAAAAAGTCTTAAAGGAAACATGTCACGTAAACCATATTTGGCACCAACCATGTACAATTAATTATAAATTGAATCACCTAAAAAAAAAAAATATAAAAAATTAATTACTTAAAATATCTCCATAAAAGAACCCCAGATACGAGCTCTTAGCGGAAATTGCCGATCTTTAATGAGCAGGGCAATCACGAGGTCCGTGACGTCAGAGACGCGTCGCTTGATCTGACGCCTTACACTTAAAAGCATTAGTCCGTACCACGCATAAAGAATCAAAGACTTGCACAGCTTACCAAAACAATGAGTGTTCGTTCGCAAAACGTTTTGCCGTATCAATATGAGCTGTTAGTAAATGAAGAAAGACACACATTTACTTACAACAGTGATACTGAAGAAAAAACGGATAGCGAGTCGAAGGGTGGAGAAACTGATGGTGCCAGACCAGACCGGTCGACCAATTTACAGCCCGGAGCCCGAAAGTAACCCGGAGACAAAACCAAAACTCGGATGCTAATGCCGAGGTGTATACTGTTCATATTTAGCATAAAGATACACCTCGATATGATGTATTTAAATATGTAAAAAATATAAATGTAGGACAAACATTTTTGGGTGGTTTTTTTTAGAAAATATCGCATTTTTTATGTTCGGGCTGTACATAATGAAATCTGTATGCACAGTGTAAACAAACGCTGTAATTTACGACAAGGCACTTCACTTTAATTAACCTGGCTTGTAAAACAACATAAATGACTTGAGAGTATAATCAACTTTTAAACTAAATATATTTCTATTTGCATCAATAGAACGAAATGGGGTTATAGTATTTTTCTCTCATAAAAAAAAGTAGCATATTATTAGGCCTATTGGTTGGGTGCGTTAGAGTAAAAACGACCACTCATGATACCCAAGTGATAATTTTCTTTTCTTTGGTACTACGTAAATGGTCAATTTTGTAATTTTAGATGGGAAAGTCTACTTAATCAAGGGTTTTACAGCATTATTTACAGTAATGAAGCAGGGCGGCTGATAATGTCCATTAACATTGTACTATAGTCGCGACAGGTTACGCCACAATACCCTGTGATCTTAAAAAAACTGGCACGTATTTTGTACGTATGTCTAGACCGTGGTAATCACTTACCTGGTCGATACCCTGCAATATACACCTGCCATTCAGGAGTGCGAATAATTTTAACATGCTCACATACCACTAGAGTTTCGAGCATGTCCGTCCCGGGGCCTGTCTCTGGATAGCCAGTGACTTGCTCCGGGACAGAACAAAATTAAGGGGATAATTTTGAAATTTACATCTAAAAATTAAATAGTGGGAATTGACTGCTCGGCCGAATATTTATATAATTTGGAGCATTTTAGAAGGACAGTCCAAAAATAAATAAGAGAAAGAAGAGAGGATCGGACTATTTAATAATATTTTTGACATAACATTTTGAACGAAGGTCTAAAAGTTTAAAGTCCGATCTATATGGTCCGGGCCAGGGGGGGAGGGGTAATTTTGAGGTGGGCGGAATTTGGAATACGAATTTAGTAGTTAGGTCAAAGACCGAAGACCAAAATTCAGGAATCACATGTGCAGGCCACGGAAAGAAAGGACCAATTAACTAAAACAACACTCCGATTCTCAAGTCAGCCCGTGGATGAAACATAATAGTTATTTCGACACCGACAGTAGTGGTTTATTTTGTATTGAACTTCGTGTTGCTTTGGGGCTTCGGGCGATGAGGAACGTTTTTGTGACGTATTCCGCCCGAAGATTAAAAACATTATTTAAAATTATTATTGTTTTCTACACGTTTTTTAAAAACATATTTAAATACATCGTACTGAGATGTATCCTCATGCCAAATCCCATGTTTGTATATGCCATATTTAATTACTTATTGACGTTTCCTTCTTCGGACGGTGAATACAGATTTTGTTATGTAGGCCTACAGCCCTAACATGAAAAATCTTTTTTTTTGCAAAAAAATAAATAAATAAAAAATTCTACATTTTTGTTTTAACATATATAAATACATCATGCTGAGGTGTATCTTTGTGCCAAATATGTACAATGTACACCTCGGCATTCGCAACCGAGTACTATATTTGTCTCCGGGTAACGTTCGGGCTCCGGGCTGTAAATAGGCTGACACCAAAGTACTATGCGGTGTTGGTGTCCAATCTTTTCTTTTGCGATAAAATACACGCGTCTTTCTTCGGATACAATCCTTTGGAAAACCATAAAAAGACAATCCCGATCGTTTAAAGTGTTTATTTTTACACCCAAAGGCCGCGCATTACGGCACTGTTGGACTGAAAGGATCGTAAGCCCCTTACTCCATATATAAACAGTTAACAACAATGGAAGAGTACAGCGGCTCTGACGTCACTTCCCTTTTTTTCCGAACGCTCACGAAGAAATATGCATAAACCGTACTTTGATACTGATTAGCGTAATTTCTTCATTTTAAGTTAACTACACGTATTTTATTGTTATAAAGTTATTTGTATATTATTTTTATATCATTTTTCTTTTAAAATGAGCTATAATATGGTCTCGTGTCATGTTTCCTTTAAGGAAAGGAAGCCCAAGCACTGGTAAGGTCTCACTCCACAGTTCACCTCTGGGTGAGAGTTCATTCACCGGCCTCGGTGGTGTCGAGCTTAAGCCATCGGACATAAGACTGGTAGATACAGGATTTCTAGCCTGGTACCGGCTCCCACCCAGAGCGAGTTTTATCGACTTAATGCATAGGTGTAAGACCACTACATCTTCTTCTTTCTCACTAACAACTAAACCACTGTCCTGGACAGACAGCCCAGATAGCCGAGGTGTGTGTCCAGGATAGCGTGCTTGTACCTTAATTGGATAGAAGTACAAAAATAAAGAAGTTGAAATGAAATCATTTATCACGTCCACTATATAGCTAATTGTATCTAACTGTGACATGTTCCGGTTCACATATTCACTTCTAGTAATTGGGGAAGAATTAAAACAGTTTGTATTTTTAATGGTAAGCCTTCTGGTTGAATTTTGACCATGTTATTTTATAATATTGTGCATTGACATTTTGGGACATGGGTGTATAGCGGAAGAGACAGCCGGAGTGAACTGGTTAATGAACCACCTTTTCGGACTGGTACTACAGCCAGATGCATATAGCAAAAAACTGAGAAACAATTTGGGAGTGAAAATAATTAGATATGCTTACATAATGTATGTTCGCAAAGGTGTATGGTGTTTGAAGTTGGGCAATTTAACACGGTTTCAATGACAGTCTTGATTAAAGCTATTTTCTGTTGTTTTATTATTTTCGGTCAGATCAAATGTGCAAAACATTGGGAAATATGAATTAGTAGCAAACGTGGGGAAATATGAGTTAGTAGCAAGCAAGATAGATAATTGTATTAATGAATACTACCAATTCCTTTGTTTTTAGTTCGAGGTACATACCTTTTTTGTGTGACATAAAAATGTAGATGTTCTTCACAAGCTTCAGGCGAGTGATTTGCATTCCATAAAAAAACCTGAGAGTACAGCTTGGACATATTGACAAAAATAGGTTCTGAATAGTGCACATTGAAAAATCAATGATAATAATATACTCTGTCAAAAAAGAAACGCATAGGTGATAGGGAAAGAAGAAAAGTATTTGATTTTACAAAATATCGGGTTTTTTGTACAATGTTGCTGAATGACCATGTTTGTTAATGTTCCTGGAATGGGACAGCATGCCCAAATGCACCCTAAAACAAATTTAACACATGTTGTGCGACACTTGCAGGAAATCGGGCGTGAAATGGTCTAATTTTGGCAAATGCACGTGAAACTCAGGGAAAAGATTGGGGTAGTGATGGGTATTTAAAGCTGCAATGCTCGCAATGATGCCTCATTTCCATTTCGATGCAGACAAGTTACAAGATGCCAAGGCTAAGCCTGCCGAATCGAAACATTGCAATAGGCCGCCTCCAGTTACGTGAATCGCAGTCAGCAGTCGCATGCCACATGAACGTCCATCAGAGCACCATTTCACGTCTCTGGGACAGGTTCCAGCAGTTTCATTCAGCTAAAGACTGGCCCAGAAGTGGAAGACCTTGCATAACAACTGCAGCACAAGATCACTACATCCGGGTTCTGCACTTGCGTCACCGAATTGCCACAGCAATGAATACTGCTGGACGCATACCTGGTTTGAGAAGGGTGTCTGCACAAACCATTCGGAACCCACTTTCAGAAGCTAGTTTACGGGCTAGGAGACCATATGTCGGCCCTGTCCTGTGACGTCAACATCGACATTTACGTGTTCGCTGGTGCACGAATGTACAGGTGTGGAACGACAACGTGTTTACAGACGCCGCAATGAACGTTTTGCCAACAACTGCGTCACCCAAGTTGACAGATTCAGTGGAGGGAGTGTCATGATGTGGGGAGCCATCTTATACACCGGCAGAAGTGAACTTGTGTTTGTACAAGGCAATCCGACAGCTGTACGCTACCGGGATGAAATTCTTCAACGTCACATGCTTACCATTTTGGATTGACAGAGAGAACTCTTTCAGCAGGACAATGCCAGGCTGCATACGGCATGTGTAACAATGGATTTCCTACAGAATGTGAACATTAATGTGCTGCCATGGCATCAAGATCGCCAGATCTCAACCCCATTGAATATCTATGGGACGAACTGGACAGACGTGTACACCAGCGTAACCCGGAGCCTCAGACGCTTTCGCAACAGTCACATTCACTGCAGGAAGAATGGGCTAGGATTCCACATGCCCGGATTCAGACTCATTAAGTCTATGCCAAGGAGATGTCGCGCAATGATTGCTGCTGCTGGTGGCCACACAAGGTACTGATTTCAGCGCCCTCATGTGACGCTGTTTGGTGCCGAAAACGCCTCCACTGCCATCAGTCCATAGCAAGAACGTTGTCACATACTCATGTCAAATTTTACTGTGATACGATCATAAATGACGAAATTATGCCACTTTGTATTAAAGAGATAATTCCATGAATATTTCGCCTATGCGTTTCTTTTTTGACAGAGTATATAATAAAATAATGATATATTTTAAATACTAGAGCCAACTGGGCTTAAAGCAGCTTCTATTCAGTAACCAATGACAGGTGCACAGTTATCATATTTTTAGGCAGATGATAAAAAAAAAACACCCAAAAACCCAACCCTGTACACTTCTTAATTAAATTAAGGAGCATTTGAGGGATCAAGGTCGATCGCACACTTCAGATATGAAGGACTGACTTTGGGTTACTACAAACCAGTATGACCAGAAACATTCTGGATTTGCCAGAAATGATAATTAAGCAAAACATTGTAAGTTAACTAAAAGGCTGTAATAGCCGAAAATATTATACACTAGCTAATAGCTAATGTTCAGCATCTTAAAGCCCCAACGAGCACACCACTGTGGTGAATGTTTATAACAATGCCAGTTTGTATCTGTTTCAGATGAACAGCAAGCTGAGAAACAAGGGTGTTGGCAACGTTATCCTGTGAAAGGCTTGGAGGAGTTGTTCGTTAGATAACAGTTTTTCTATTTGAAATTTGCTTTGCGATGTGTATTTTAAAAAACTATTGACAAGTATTTTCATACCATAAATGTATAAATATTGATTATTAACAAGTTATTAACCTGATTTAATTTACCATTTGTCATACCGAACATAAATAATATTAATGATGTTAAATAATGAAATTCGTACTACCGTTTTTTTTAAATAGCCCAGAAAAATCATTACAATATTTGGTATTTTCTATGCATTATTAGACTAAGAGGTAAATGGCTATAGTCAGAATTTCAGGTAAGGAAGGTTTGATAAGCCTACTTTATGTAAAACGTGGTGCTGATTCCAAAAATACCAGTCTTATTGATCCTACTTAGTACAGCCGTAAATTGGTAACAGGTGAGAGGTTTCCCCCAAAAATGACAAAAGAAATCACTTTCAATTGCTGGTTGCACTGCTAAATATTCCTTTGTGCACTGCAATACCGATATATCCCCTTTATTTTGTCGTATCACCACCATTGTTCCCTTGGCACATTGGTCAGTCTTACAATGACGTATGCTTACAAACAATGGGCAGTATGTGCAATACCTGCTGTGATTTTTTAAAAGGCAAAGTGAAATTGGCAATCGCGTGTCTTTGGTTGGTCTGGTCCTCCAGAAACCTTTTAGCAATTTCCATACCAGATATGATTTTGCAGTGGAACAAGACAAACCCTTAACTGACATGTAAGCCACAAACTGTACTATCTGTTCTAGGCTTGGTGGCCAGTAATCAGTTATTTTTAGTTCTACACAAAAATCAATAAATAAGTTATATCCTCTATCATACGTTGTGTGAGTGCTGTCCACCACTGATGCCCTCAAAAGTCTGTCAAGTTCATGTTGTTTAGTAGTTCTGCAAATTGCGCGGGTACTTCCGCTGGGAGCTTGTCTGTCTCTGGAGCTAAATCCTTGAATCTTCACCACTGTTTGCGAGAAATGGAATCATCTATTTCTTCTTCTTCGTCTTCTGCGTTCAAGCTATAGTTGATCATGCTTTAGATTTGGGGTCTGGTTGTGGTGAACCCCAAAGCTTGACAGCCAGTGTTGCTCAGTTCGGCCAGTGCTTTATCCTGGCTTCATTGTAGAGGGGGCAGAATTGCAGGATGTGCTCTGGGGACTGTGGTCCTGTTTGACATGGACATTCATCAGTGTCTGCCAGTTTCAGGCGGTACATATGGGATCTGAGATGGCTGGTTCTTAGCCTGAAAATGGTTATCTCTTGGTATCTTTCCAGATGATGGATTGGATCCTTGGTTGTAGCGTGGGTGCATCGGAACTTTCTCTTAATTATGGTTTTTGTTTCTCTGAAGGAGATTGGATGATTTGGCTGTTCTATTGTGCTTCCCTCCTTTGCCAGCCTGTCAGCATGTTCATTCCCTGCAATACCACAGTGCGCTGGAACCCAATGGACTACAACTTTCATGTGTAGATAAAGGTCAGCCAGTCCCTGTTGAACTGTTATTACTAGGTTTTCTTCAGGTGACTGTATGCTCTGAGTGAGGGATTTGCAATCTGTCAGGAACACAACATGTGATGGAAGTGGATTCTCCAAATTGATGATTCTGGTGGCTTGAAGAAGGGCATTTGTTTCTGCTCTGAAGTTTGTTGACTGTTTTCCTGCTGGGTATGATCTGTAAGTTACTTGTCATCAGGAAATCTTACGTGGACACCACTACCAGCATTCTTTACTGCCTCTTCAGCTGAGCCATCAGTGTAGACATGGGTCCACTGTGAGGTGTTGTACTGGTCTTGAAGCATTTCCAGTGTGAGAGACTTTAGGATGGCATCTGACTGTTCTCCCTTCCTGGTGATTCCTGGAACATCCTCTACAATGGTCATGTCTTTTAATGATGTTGTCCAATCATCTATATTTATCAAGTGTTCCCGTTCTTCAGGTGTCCTTGGTAGGTTACCAGAGTATTTGTGTCCAAGCTGTCTGGCAAGATAATTTATGCTGCTTCGTTTTAAACGGGTTTTTTGTTCGCTCTTGGAGTTGTTGATGTGCTGGGCGAGATGGAAGCCTCTTTAATTTCTCGACCATGATTAAGAGTTTCTCCTCTCTTTGTGTGTCTAGTGGCAGCAGTCCTGTTGTTTGTTCCAGTGCACTGATTAGAGTGGTTTTCAGGCCACCTGTTATAAGGCACATTCCTTGTATCTTTGTCAGTCTGTTGGAGTTTGTCTTTGCAGCAGTTGCCCAGGCTGATGATCTGTATTCCATAACAGGTCTGACAGCTCCTGTGTACACTATTTGATTCGTCGTCCCTGCCAAGTGTTGTGCAAGAAAACTAATATTATTTTGTAACAGCATTCCTAATGAGTGCCATAACATTTTTTTTATTTGGACAACTGTTTGTTAATTACTGTGACCAATGCTTCATTATCAATATGCACAATATTTTTTTTATTAAGGAAAAAACTGCCCCAAATTTATACGGCAAAGACTACAGGTACCAACTCCAAAAATGTAACCTCTTACATGATGGGGTGTAAACTCCAATGTGAAGGCCACGGAAAAAAACACCCAGTGCCCCTGAAAATAAGCCCCACAACCCAATTTGCTGTTACCTGCACTATCTGTAAACAGCTGCATAACGTTGCTATGTGACCAGTGGGTACATAGACAGTAATGTTTCCCGTTGAATGATTGCAGGAAAATTAGCCACATTTGTATGTCTTTAATGATGTTGTCTAATCCTCTACATCTATCAAGGGTTCCCGTTCTTCAGGTGTCCTTGGTAGGTTATCACAGTATGTGTGTCCAAGCTGTCTGGCAAGACAGTTTATGCTGCTTCGTTTTAAATGGTTTTTTGTTCGCTCTTGGAGTTGTTGATTTGCTGGGCGAGATGGAAGCCTCTTTAATTTCTCGACCGTGACCAAAAATGTAACCTCTTACATGATGGAGAGTAAACTCCAATGTGAAGGCCATGGAAAAAACACCCAGTGCCCCTGAAAATAAGCCCCACAAGCCAATTCGCTGTTACCTGCACTATTTGTAAGCAGCTGCATAACATTGCTATGTGACCAGTGGGTACATAGACAGTAATGTTTCCCATTGAATGATTGCAGGAAAATTAGCCACATTTCTATGTCTTCTCGCATTTCAGCTGATACCCTTATAAAGTGGTGTGGTTGTCTAACCCCACATGTCATGTCATAAATTCTTTTCTTCTTTTTTTCTTCTTTTTTTTTCTTTTTTTAAAATGATTTATTGTCCCCAGATCACTGGCAATGTCAAGCTTGGGGTGCCTTGAATCATTGTCTTACATTTCATAATATTTACATATAGTTATACATACATTGTACGTAGTGCATACATACATACATACATGTACATACATACATGCACACCTACATACATACATACATACATACATGCACACCTACATACATACATACATGCACACCTACATACATATATACATACATGCACACCTACATACATACATACATACATATGTACTCATATTACATATACCAATACTTCATATATACTTTCAAAACATAGTCATACCCTATTAATGTATATGTACACACATAATTATCTGAAATGATTTTGATCTGAGAGTCAAAGAAAAGAAAAGAAAAGAGAAATAGGGAAGAAAAGAAAGAAAGACAGAAAAGACAGAGGGGAGAAAGAAACAATTTGTTTATGGGGTTCAGGCTAATTCAAAAACAATAAAATAATAAAATTTAATAAGTGAAGCAAAATAGTGTCTACCAGTTAATATCCACACTTAATGTCATATAGAGAAGAAGCAGTTACGAGTAGATATGGTGGATGTAAGATTCATAAAAGAGATAAATCTAGAATTGTATTTCCAAACAAGTTATGGTATTTTTGTAAATAAAAAGCAATAAGCAAAGAAAACAAAGGAAAGGGTCCTAACCTATAGTTAAAGAAGATGATGTTTTTGATGTTATTCGTCAATACTGAAAAGGTTAAACCACTTTCCCCAGTATTTAATAAATTTGTCATGTTCACAGTTTTTAAAATAAATGTATCTTTCTATTTGAAATTTATTTTGCAATATGTTTTTTTATAATTTTCATACTATAAATGTAATATTTTATATTGATTAGAATCCAGTTAACTACATTGCTAAACTCACCATTTATCATACCAAACATAACTGTATGTATAAATTCGCCTGTTACATGCCCTAGCATTTGGCACTGCCCGACTGAAAAAGTTTAAGGCTTGTAATTCTTTTAATGTAACCTTTTTCGCGAATCACAGCAACAACAATGCTTTTAACTCTTTTACCTTATCCCCTGGTATCATAACCACCATTTGTTGACAATGTTGTGTATTGATAACCAGAACTAAAAAGACTAATGAGGTGTTTGGGCCAACAGTTTTTCCCCCAAATTTCTGATTAAAGCCATTTACCTCTTGGAGTATATGTTAATGCATATTATAATTAAATCATCATGACACGCAAAGCAAATTACATAGAAATATTTATTTGGTAAAATATAGAATATATTCTTTTAGCAATATATTTATTTAAATGTTGGATTCTTTATCATATTTAAAATGTGTTGTTTTTCTACACATGTTAACATACATGTTTTGTACATTGTATTAAAGCATGCAGTGGAAATGGACTTGTTTTATTTACTTCATTTGTAAGAGGCTTAATTCTGGGTGGAAATTATGTTGTTACGTGTTATGGGCATCTGAGAATGGAGGAGGACAGGGAGCATTGCTCCTCCCTCCCCAACTCTGTAGATAATACACTGGCTCCCATTGTTTGAAGGCAATTAGGGCGGGGGGGAGCATTGCTCCTCACACCCCAACTCTGTACATAATACATTGGCTCCCACTGAAGGCAATGAGGGGCTGGGGGGGGGGGAGTATTGCTCCTCCCTCCCCAACTCTGTAGATAATACATTAACTCCCACTGTTTGAAGGCAATGAGGGGCGGGGGGGGGGGGGGAGCATTGCTCCTCCCTCCCCAACTGTAGATAATACATTAACTCCCACTGTTTGAAGGCAATGAGGGGCAGGGGGGGGGGGATTGCTCCTCCCTCCCCAACTCTGTAGATAATACATTAACTCCCACTGTTTGAAGGCAATGAGGGGCGGGGGGGGGCATTGCTCCTCCCTCCCCAACTGTAGATAATACACTAACTCCCACTGTTTGGAGGCAATAATACATTGCTCTCCCACTGTTTGAAGGCAATGAGGGGCAATGAGGGGGGGGGGGAGCATTGCTCCTCCCTCCCCAACTCTGTAGATAATACATTGACTCCCACTGTTTGAAGGCAATGAGGGGCGGGGGGGGGAGCATTGCTCCTCCCTCCCCAACTCTGTAGATAATACATTGACTCCCACTGTTTGAAGGCAATTAGGGGTGGGGGGGGGGGAGCATTGCTCCTCCCTCCCCAACTCTGTAGATAATACATTGACTCCCACTGTTTGAAGGCAATTAGGGGTGGGGGGAGCATTGCTCCTCCCTCCCCAACTCTGTAGATAATACATTGGCTCCCACTGTTTGAAGGCAATTAGGGGTGGGGGGGGGAGCATTGCTCCTCCCTCCCCAACTCTGTAGATAATACATTGACTCCCACTGTTTGAAGGCAATTAGGGGTGGGGGGGGGCATTGCTCCTCCCTCCCCAACTCTGTAGATAATACATTGACTCCCACTGTTTGAAGGCAATTAGGGGTGGGGGGGGGAGCATTGCTCCTCCCTCCCCAACTCTGTAGATAATACATTGACTCCCACTGTTTGAAGGCAATTAGGGGTGGGGGGGGCATTGCTCCTCCCTCCCCAACTCTGTAGATAATACATTGACTCCCACTGTTTGAAGGCAATTAGGGGTGGGGGGGAGCATTGCTCCTCCCTCCCCAACTCTGTAGATAATACATTGACTCCCACTGTTTGAAGGCAATTAGGGGCTCTGTAGATAATACATCGGGAAGGCAATGCATTGGATAATACATGGGAAGGCAATTGGGGGCAGGGGGGAGCATTGCTCCTCCCTCCCCAACTCAATTAGGGGCGGGGGGGCATTGCTCCTCCCCAACTCTGTAGATAATACATTGACTCCCACTGTTTGAAGGCAATTAGGGGCAGGGGGGAGCATTGCTCCTCCCTCCCCAACTCTGTAGATAATACATTGACTCCCACTGTTTGAAGGCAATTAGGGGCAGGGGGAGCATTGCTCCTCCCTCCCCAACTCTGTAGATAATACATTGACTCCCACTGTTTGAAGGCAATGAGGGGCGGGGGGGAGCATTGCTCCTCACCTCCCCAACTCTGTAGATAATACATTGACTCCCACTGTTTGAAGGCAATGAGGGGCGGGGGGGGGGGAGCATTGCTCCTCCCTCCCCAACTCTGTAAATAATACATTGACTCCCACTGTTTGAAGGCAATGAGGGGCAGGGGGGGAGCATTGCTCCTCCCTCCCCAACTCTGTAGATAATACATTGACTCCCACTGTTTGAAGGCAATGAGGGGCTCCCACTGTTTGGAGGCAATTAGGGGCGGGGGCAGCATTGCTCCTCACTCCCCAACTCTGTAGATAATACATTGCCTCCCACTGTTTGAAGGCAATGAGGGGCGGGGGGAGCATTGCTCCTCACTCCCCAACTCTGTAGATAATACATTGGCTCCCACTGTTTGAAGGCAATGAGGGGCGGGGGGGGAGTATTGCTCCTCACTCCCCAACTCTGTAAATAATACATTGGCTCCCACTGTTTGAAGGCAATGAGGGGCTGGGGGGGGGAGCATTGCTCCTCCCTCCCCAACTCTGTAGATAATACATTGACTCCCACTGTTTGAAGGCAATTAGGGGCGGGGGTATTGCTCCTCCCTCCCCAACTGTAGATAATACATTGACTCCCACTGTTTGAAGGCAATTAGGGGCTGGGGGGAGCATTGCTCCTCCCTCCCCAACTCTGTAGATAATACATTGGCTCCCACTGTTTGAAGGCAATTAAGGGCGGGGGGGGGAGCATTGCTCCTCACTCCCCAACTCTGTAGATAATACATTGGCTCCCACTGTTTGAAGGCAATTAAGGGCGGGGGGGGAGCATTGCTCCTCCCTCCCCAACTCTGTAGATAATACATTGGCTCCCACTGTTTGAAGGCAATTAAGGGTGGGGGGGGAGCATTGCTCCTCCCTCCCCAACTCTGTAGATAATACATTGGCTCCCACTGTTTGAAGGCAATGAGGGGCGGGACGTAGCCCAGTGGTAAAGTGTTTGTCTGATGTGTGGTCAGTCTAGGATCGATCCCCAATGGATAGTTTTATTTATGGCAACACTGAATGTCAATATGCAGCCATGGTAGCTTGAATGTTTTTATGCTTAGAAAATAAGGATTTCCAGGTACAGGCATGTGATTGAAACATTTCTAAAAAAGCTGAAAATAATACATGCGTGTCGAAGGCACGTAATCCAGTGCAGAATGAAAGGAAAATGAATGAAAGGAAAACAGCGGAATTCTGCCTATTAGCGGAAGAATCACATGCCTGCAGGTAGAGAATTGTTTTTCCCACAGGTGATGTGTTCAAATACTTGGAGTCTCCTGCGGAAACCAGACATTACAAAATACCAGGAAGTAAAATAATACGGTTTTCGATTTCATACGGTTTTCGACAATTGGCGATATATAGTTTTAATTCTTCCCCAATTCCTAGAAGTGAATACGTGAACCACAACATATGTTACAATTAGGAACCATAGTGGACCATGATGAAAGAACTCTCATCCGGAAGTGGTCTTGTGTAGGGAGACCCTATTAATTACATATGGGACTCAGTCTGTTTAGGTTATTTCACCTTGTCGTAAGCACTAACTGGCGCTCGATATAACTGGATAACCCAAGTTATTAGGCACTGTAAAATATGTTTGGTTATTACACTTCTTACCATTAAATGATACATTACTACGCTATCTCGGAAGTTATGGTCAGTAACTTTGTAAACTATGAATATAGTGGTAATTTATCACATTACGTTTTCTTTACATTCCAAAATTAATTCTGATACTGCAGTTAAATATGCTTGGTCATATCGTTTGTATCTTAGAAAACCTTCCCAAAAATAAGTTTTTTTCTTTTTTTTATACATTTTTATGTGGCATCTGTATCAAAAATACATGGAATCCTGGAAGCACTTTGAGGGGTGTTTTTGATGGAATTAAAACTTGCTTAACACACCATGCATTAGCTTTAAGAATGCTTCTCAAGAAAGTGTTGTCTCGTTTCAACACAACAAAAATCTACTTGAAACAGAAAGACCCTGCAGAAAACTAGTCAGCTTAGCAGTAGACAGGAGGAAAGCCACACACACACACACAGAGTAATTTAGTGTTGCTTCAAGTAATCACTTGTGATTAACGCAAATTTTAAAGAAAACTACATAGCAAAATATATTATCAAATTTTAAAGAAAGCAGACAGACAGACAGAGAGACAGACAGACAGACAGAGAGACAGACAGACAGACACACACATACACACACACATACACACACACACATACACACATACACTTTAGACACTCCATACACACGCGGGACAGAATAACTATTTTTCAAAAACGTTTTCTAGGATTCTAATGAGATGACCATTTGTTGACTTAGTTCTAGATAAAATAACAATGATTTAAAATGATATGATATGCTGTGTATTTCAAAGAGGAATAACCAGTTTATAACAATTCTAATTTAAGTGATGGAAACATGCTTGATAAGAAATATTTACTCACACGAGCTGCACTTGTTAACCGTGTGACAATGATGCGCTATCATTTTCACAATCATCAATTTCAACAACTATGAAGTGATGTTTATGTTGCTAATGTCTAAATATAAAACAAAATCAAGTTGAGTAAGAAACCAAACAAAAGTGGTAGATGGACCCAAATTGAGCTTATATAATAAAAGTAGGGGGAAACATTCAAATGTGGCAGGGGTAGCATTAAGGATTTTTTTTCTCCGGAGACCATTTTTTTCCAGTGGACTCATTTGCTCCTGAATTGGCTCATTTCCATGAGTCCATTCTCAAAATCCATGAGTCCATATTTTTTGTCAGAAATAACAGCTTAAGAACACGTTTTCATAGCTTCAGTCAAGACAGACAACATCAGTTGTATTTAACAGTTGTGTAGTAAACAAAATTGATTCCATCATGTACCAGTTGACATGAAAAAATCATAAAAGAAAATTTACTGTCTGAACTGGGGTTCGATCCAGCAACCCACGACACCTCCTAACTCAGCAAACGAAGAAAGGAAGGAAATGTTTTTATTTAACGACGCACTCAACACATTTTATTTACAGTTATATGACATCAGACATATGGTTAAGAACCACACAGATATTGAGAGAGGAAACCCGCTGTCGCCACTTCAAGGACTATTTTCGATTAGCAGCAAGGGATATTTTATATGCACCATCCCACAGACAGGGTAGTACATACCATGGACTTTGATGTACCAGTCGTGTTGCACTGGCTGGAACGAGAAACAGCCTAATGGGCCCACAGACAAGGATCGATCCCAGACCGACTGCGCATCAAGCAAGCGCTTTACCACACTGCTACGTCCAGCAATTCAGCAAATGAACCTTGCTCCAGATCCCTTCACACCTGCTTGGAAGTCAATACTCAAAATGTCTGAGTAATGACCTGGGAGCGTGGTAATGGTTTTTCCTGTAAATGGATATATGACTGGCACACAGGTGCATAATTATTATAGTTTGACTAGTTATGGTATTGTAACGGAAACTTTTTGCCTACGTTTCAGTTAAGTGAGAAATTTCTTTTCTTTGGGACTACGTTGGTCAGTTTTCTGATTTTAGATGGGAAAGTCTACTTAACCTTCTGATACTGCAGGCGAGATATCTCACCCGATATTGCCCGAAATGTGGTCAATAATTGTTTTATTACATAATGTCATCCATAAGACTCGTACATTCCTGCTTTGTTTATCAGAATCGAAATATGCTAACGCTTATAATTTCCCGAAATGTGTTAAAACATGGGATTTAGTGACATCACATAATCCTATGACGTTGTATGACATGCAGATTAATAGGGAAATAAACAGTTGAAACATTACCAAGACAAAAATCAAATTCGAATCAAATGTTTCTGTCGTATTTGCGGAATTAAACTCAGTATTGACTAAAGATGTTATCTTTTTGTTGAAGGACAGCAAAGAGTTTTGTCACAAGTTTGTGCTTGTTTACATTAGAAAGAAAGAAAGAAATGTTTTATTTAACGACGCACTCAACACATTTTATTTACGGTTATATGGCGTCAGACATATGGTTAAGGACCACACAGATTTTGAGAGGAAACCTGCTGTAGCCACTACATGGGCTACTCTTCCGATTAGCAGCAAGGGATCTTTTATTTGCACTTCCCACAGGCAGGATAGCACAAACCATGGCCTTTGTTGAACTAGTTATGGATCACTGGTCGGTGCAAGTGGTTTACACCTACCCATTGAGCCTTGCGGAGCACTCACTCAGGTTTTGGAGTCGGTATCTGGATTAAAAATCCCATGCCTCGACTGGGATCCGAACCCAGTACCTACCGGCCTGTAGACCGATGGCCTACCACGACGCCGGTTTTGTTTACATTAGAATTAGCAGTTGCCTTGCATTATGTAACCTACTCATTAATTGGATGTAATTATGTCTCATCTTTATTTTCATTTGTCAGGGCATTATCACTTTTGATGGACCAGTGGGACCGTCTCTCAGGGAAATATCATTATTTACGGAAGGTCATGTGACTGGTTTTGGACCAATAAGAATACAGATATATTTTCATTGTTGACATTAAGCAATAATGTGCATTATATATCGTTGAATATGCATTGTTTTTGTTTGTAATAAATTTAGGGTACTTACAAATTAGTGCTATTATTAACTTGACATTATTTGTCATGTGTGGTGTTTGCTACTATAATGTGACACTATTTGCAATATTCTTGGAATGGCTATTTTTATTTTGACATTATTTAGAATATTCCTAGTTTATTAGTTTTTGAATATTCCTATTTTACCAAACTTTTAATCACTTATGACTTGATTACCACAATTGGTTTATACAACATTAAATTACTCACCAGAATGCTTTTCTTTGAACTCTCTTTTGAATATCTGTGCTTGATGTGAGCTGTTATTTCTTTGCTTAAATGATGAAACATACGTATGTTCTCACAAAGAACCCGTATGACCATTGTTGTCATTTCAGATCTCAAATCCACTTCCTCCATATTGGTGGGCAAGTATGAAGTCAGTGGAATGTTGAGAATGTCTTGTGGCAATGGCTTGTCATATGAAAGAAAGAAAGAAATGTTTTATTTAACAATGCACTCAACACATTTTATTTACGGTTATATGGCATAAGACATATGGTTAAGGACCACACAGATTGAGAGAGGAAACCCACTGTTGCCACTTCATGGGCTACTCTTTTCAATTAGCAGCAAGGGATCTTGTCATATGAGAGACGCAGCGTGGGCACTCTGTCTAAAGCTGCACAACCTTGTACCATGGTGTACATCTTGTTGTGCTTGTCTCTCGTTTGATGTCTTGTCGTCACTTTTTGATTTACATTGTCGAAACACAAGGAATAAGCAATTGCACCTGTAGTCCAAGAGAATGTCAACAAAAGTAAAACATATATACGAGTGATGCCATTACAAGCCATATATCCCAGGACAATTCATATTAAAGGCCAGTCATTACTCGATATGTATTGTATTAGAGAAAATCATGTTATATACATAAAAAACACAGAATAATATTCCACACAATTTTATCTTATGATAATAATCTTATGATAATAAGAAATAAAGCATGTTGATGTTTTGAATGAAAAGCATTTTGAGATAAACGTTTTAAAGGAAGTTGGTATTTTCACATCATGTAATAATTATGATTTGATTTTGATACTGAAAAGAAATGAAAGAAAAAACCAAACACAAATTACTAAATTGTATGCCTAAAAATTACAATTGTACGACAACAATTAATACATTGCTGCAGCAAACAATTAATCTCCGAGTTTTTCAACTTATAACAACTAGTAATATATTTATTAAAGTAATATATGTATCCAGGGTTTCTGCCAGAGGGTAAAACAGGTATTGCGTCATACCCAGATTTGTTTGCTTTTTTTTTTTTTTTTTAAAGTTAACCTTTTAACAAAATTAATTACTCTTATCATTAATGTATGATTTTCTTAACCCTAACCCTAAACTGAATCAATTTTTTTTCTCGGGGAGACCCCAAAACCCCCTGTTGACTGTGGTTGCATTCAATTCCATAGCACCATACCCATAACTTTTTTTCTGGCAGAAACACTGGTATTATTCAACAAAGAATATACTGCTACATATGATCAAATATTCAAGGAATTGTATTTCATGAAGTTCCGAAAAGTTGTATGTAAAGAAACAACTATTCCCAAAACTATCTTAAAGGTACATCATCTTTATTTACAAATGTCAACATTGATGTCATATTATTTGGGAATGTTTTTAATTCTCAGATCATTATAATACCTTTATAATCCTTGTTCACCGGTGTGTCACTGCCTCCGTCACTAGCATCTGGAGAATCAATGCAAGGGGGTGAACCTTGCAATGGGGATGCTGGTAATGAATATTCCATCAATTCATCATTGCCATTTTCGTGTTCTTGGCAATTTCCCACTGTCATGTTAATGGAAAATAGACTGGAATAAAAAGGACAATGAGTACCTACATGTATATGACTATTTGTTAGAGAAAATACTTAATACATGCACTGCAAAGCATTACTTATTTTTATATGTCAATAATAAGTGCACATGACAATTGTATAACATTATTATGTATTCCATAATGCATATAAAAAACAAGTGAATTTACAAAACATTTTCTACATGGGATAATATCCCCTTGACCCACAAAGCATTTTTCCACAATTTGGCTGCTCCGTTCATGTCAAAGTATTCTGTCAACATTGCTATAATATCACAGACATAAAACTAGAAAAGACTGTTTACCAATATAAAGTGACGACATAAGATGTGATTTTCCCTAATTTTACATTCATCAGGAACAGCTACGGCTGCAACAATGGGATGGCTTTAAATTATAAAGAAATCAATGGAAATTACCACCAATTGGACATTCTTCATATGGGATAGTTGACTGTGATGATGCATCGAAAAACACCAGACTGTCTGTGACTGTTGACTTCCATTTCATGACAGTTGTATCATATGTTCTTCTGATACGATCTAAAGATGATCTACTGCCAACCATGCCTGTACTTAGACCAAGATAATTGAATACACCTGTAACAAATTAAATGAACAATACACACTGCAATAGTCCATAGTTCAGTATTAAGTATTAAATAGTAGATGTTCAACTTGGATGACAAATAATAATAGAAATTAAGGTATTTTTATTTGAAAATCTGTAGTTGTTCACAATAGGACAAACAATGATAATTTTGAAACAGACTATAGCTAAAATAGGCCATGCTGTAAGTGCAAACTTCAAAGTATGTGCAGCCATCTTGTACTGTGTCACTTGGAGGGAAATTCAAAGTATGCTTAGATGTTTACGTTAACAGATAAAATAAAACATTTATTTCATTTATAGATTCATAAATTGCAAAAAGGAATGTATTGAAGCTTCTATGTAAACTTGTTTAAGTTAATATACAAGGTTGATCATTACAGCATTGACAGACAGTGTTGACAGGTGAAACAAAAACACGTTGATCGAGGCTGGCAAAAGTATACTTTTAGTACATTAAAAATTGTTATCTATCAGTTTTATACATATATTCACAATCAAGATGTGTTGTTTTAACCATTGTTTTATGAATAAAATCAACGTTGTTTGTTTGTTTACAAACATACCCCAACACTTCTTTCAAGATGTAATGTAACGCAACTAACCTGCGCAGACTAAGGTGACATGACTGTATCTGTGTGGTCCTTAACCATATGTTTGATGCCATATATAATGTAAATAAAATGTGTTGAGTGCATTGTTAAATAAAACATTTCTTCTCTTCTTTTTTTACATCATATAGCCTATGCCTTTTATTGATGTCTAATAGTATCGTACTGTCATATAAATTTGAGCATCATGTTTTCGAACAGCTCATTTACACGCGATTTTCCACGTGCATACTGAAGTTGTGACGTTAACAAACATCGCAGATTGACAAGAGGTTCGCTACAAAACTGTTGCGTATAAAACTTCCTTGCAATTAATTTATTGAAAAATAATGTTAATGAATCACTGTCCAAGTTTTGGGTACATACCATCATGTAAATACAAACATAGCACTTTACTGCATCAGCTATATCTGCACTCGATATGTGCCGTCTGCTTTGTTTATATCAACATTTGAGTCTTGTATATCCTCAATAATAATGTCTGGCCTGCTAGTACCAACACTGACGTCACACATTACTGGAGTGTTCTGTATTTCAACTGTACATGACTGTACAGACTGAGAAGGCACCTGTGACTGGATGCCATCTTCATCCAGACTCGATTCATTACCAGCTGGTTTGGCATATCTGAAAATACAAGAAACTTATTACCGGTACTATTACAAATAAAATAGTACAGATAACATACCATATTTTTTAATATATTACTTCACTAGAAGTGTACCATAGATGTTGATTTAAATACTACAACTGTATACATGTACATAAAGATTATGTGAACATTTCTACCTAGTGTTTATTCATTATTATAAACTCGTGCATAATGAGAATCGCCAATTAGCTAAGCCCCCCCCCACCCCCACCCCCACCCAAAAACAAAATATTTCCCAACCAATCCCAACCTTTTTCTTTCTAAAAGTACATAAATACATGAACATGTAACAAAAAAAGAAAGGTTTTATTTAATGACACACTCAACACATTTTATTTACGGTTATATGACATTAGACATATGGTTAAGGACCAAACAGATATTGAGAGAGGAAACCCGCTGTCGCCACTTCATGGGCTGCTCTTTCCAATTAGCAGCAAGGGATTTTTTATATGCACCACCCCACAGACAGGGTAGTACATACCACGGCCTTTAATATACCAGACGTGTTGCACTGGCTGGAACGAGAAATGGCTTACCCATGCATTATCTCTACTTGGCATTTGGTTGGCCCAATTGTGGCACCATCAGAATCAGTTGTGGGGCTCCTCTCCAATCTTCGAGATCTGACTGTTGGTCGTTTAGGTGGGTCAGCTATCTGCGCTAAATTTTCAGTGGGTATCTTTTTCTCAAAAAAGTTAGGTCCGACACCATTTTTGAAATGCCAAATGGTCAGAACACACTCGCGTATACGCTGTTGGTTTCCAGTATTTCCGGCTTATAGCTATAATCCAGGCCCTTCTAGATTCTTTTTCTTTTGGCAGTTTGTGCAAAGTAACTTTTTTGTTAAATTTGCCGATCTTACCCCAAAAATTATTACAATTTGTCATGCAACAATAATATTTCCCACAGGCACTTGACACAGATTAGTATACATGAATAAAATTCAAAATTTGTTGTATATCGGTAAATTTGATATAATTCCCCAATATTTTGCTCATACTCTTTTATATAGTAGGGATCGCAATTTTTGGTAGGCCCTATATGTCAATACACGTTCAGTGGCAATAAATTTGTCATGTATGAAGAGAGTATAAGCAAAATATTGGGGAATTTTTGTTTGCTACAATCAGGTCAGAGAGTTTAACGTGCACATTCAGAACACTGTTGTAGTGCACGCCTGTCCTGGGCGCAGATGTCGGCCTCAGCCGGTTCCTCCGTCCAGGACAGGAAAGTGGTGAGGATGGTGAAGGGGGGACCACCTGCACTGTCAGGTGCAAGCTAGGGAGCACCTGCAGTCCGACCGTGATCGGTAACAGGCGGAGGGGTGGTTTGGTGCTATGGAATTTTGAGTCCCGAAGTATGAGTCCAAAGAGAAATGGTGCGCATTTATGAGAAGGAAATTAGGCGCATTTTTGAACGGTCTGCCGGTATAGTAAAGAAGGGAGCTACGTATACAGTTTTAGAATTTATTAAGCCGAGAGTAGCTCGTTAAGGGGACCTAGATGGCGTTGAAATGTCTCCCTAGGTTGCCCATAGGGCCCTTAAAAGGGCATGAACTGTTCAGCTCATGGCATGACAACCCAGGGGAGACTCGCTAGCAATTGTGTATGTATTGCTAAAATTGGAATTGGAAAATGGTTTAACGTGCACATTCAGAGCAAGCTGTTGTAGCGCACGCCTGTCCTGGGCAAAAGTACCGGCCTCAGCCGGTTCCTCCGTCCAGTACAGGAAAGGGTTGGGGTGGGTGAAGGAGGGACCGCCTGCACTGGCAGGTGCAAGGGAGCACCAGCAGTCCAACCGTAGTCGGTAACAGGCGGGGGTTGGTATGGTGCTATGTAATTTGGAATGTCCCATAGGATTAAGCCAAAGGGAAATGAGTGCGCATTTTGATGAAGGAAGTTTTGGCGCAATTTTGATGGTCGTTCTAAAAATAAACGGTAATTGCTACAATTCAATTCAATTCAATTTATTGGATATTACCAAACAAGCTGGTGACGGTGTCAGCAAACAGATAAAAAAAAAAAACATACATCAATAACCACAACAACAATTAATAATAATAACAATATCAATGCACATGCCAGACGGAGAAACAAAATTTGTATTATATTTGCTACACGAGGTATATGCCTCACCTCGTAGCACTAAATAGAAGACCGTGTCGATGTGAGCGCAACGTTATCGTATATAGGCCTATAGTTTGACCAGAAGCAAATTTTTGGTGTTTTTTCTCAATATATTTTTTTTTATATATATAACATACCCATTAGTCCTGGTACCATTCCAAATTAGAAAAATTAACAACTTTTATATCCATGTCTTGTCCGTATGTACGAGTTTGTTATTATTATTATTTTTTTAATGATCTTAAAGTTACAGTCTCTGGTACAAATTTGAAATAAAAGCTCAAATGCACTTTTGAAAAAAACCTCTGTGTGTTCACTATGAACGGTACGGAAGCGTATTAGTGCCATCACACACAATAAAATAATTCTATTTGCCTACATTTAAACTTGGAAAAATCAACTTTAATTAAAGTTGATTTTTCCAATATTAAATGTAGGCAAATAGAATTATTTTATTGCGTTACATGACACTAATAGCCTACGTTTCCGTACTACGTATATATATATATATATATATATATACATGTAAACTTACAACAACACTTTCAATTCTGTCTTAGGTCTATTAAGGAAGAAACCAGCGAACATGTCGAGTCAGAATGAATGAATGTTTAATGACACCCCAGCACGACTATTGGGTGTCAAACTATGGTAATGCAAATAAATAAAGTGATGATCAACATTAATATAAAAATTCAAAATTTAAATAAAAACAGTGTAAAGAACTGTGCAAAAATACGAACACCACAGATAGACACTGACTTTTACTCAAAATGTCAAGTGTATCATGTGTGCTGTATTGGCCATTCTCAAAGAGAATGTTACACCCTTGCACCACGGTGAGATTACAGCACGCGCATGGGGTTCTCAAAGAGAATGTTACACCCCTGCACCACGGTGAGGTTACAGCACGCGCAGGGGATATCGAGTCGGAGTCAGACACCGAATACTTACCTTTTTACTCAGTTGTTGAATGCGGTTCGCAGAAGACCAAACCGAAACTTGTGGATCGAGACGGATTTTCATACGTTCATAAAGTAATTACATTATAATAACATAACGTTTTCTTCTTTCTTACATTATTATGACTCTTTCTGGTTGTTTTCTTGTGGGTAATTAATTACAAATATTAAAACGACCAGAAACATTGAATATACAGAAACTGTAAGAAGCCCAAACTAGATTTTGTCTATTACAAATATTGGAACGCTCAGAAACACGTTTAATATACAGCCACTAATATTTTATGCAGAAAAATATATTTGATATGTAATTACATTCGTTAAAAAGTCTCTGTTATACAGTCGATAACATCTTAAAATTGCAGCAAAACCCAGAAATGTCCCTTTAAAGATATTTCAAATATCATATAGTAATTACTACAGTGCAGACATCCGTTCTATGGCGATGCATGCACGTTTGCCATGGTGGGTAAACAAACTGAATATATATCAGAACACTTGCAATCGTACGAAAACAAAAGAAACGGATCCACAATTCTCTTCTTTTCGTATGTTTTCGCATGCAACATTTCACTAAATAATATTTGGCTACCAGTAATCTGTGACACATTCATGACATTAATATACCTACCGATCTTGTTTTATTCAAGTAAGTTAAACTATAAACTGAGAGTGAGTAAAAAGTAAAGTTTGTTTTATTTAACGACGCCACTAGAGCACATTGATTTTTTTATCTTATCATCGGCTATTGGACGTCAAACATATGGTCATTCTGACAGTTTTTAGAGGAAACCCGCTGTCGCCACATAGGCTACTCTTTTTACGACAGGCAGCAAGGGATCTTTTATTTGCACTTCCCACAGGCAGGATAGTACAAATCATGGCCTTTGTTGAACCAGTTATGGATCACTGGTCGGTGCAAGTGGTTTACACCTACCCATTGAGCCTTGCGAAGCACTCACTCAGGGTTTGGAGTCTGTATCTGGATTAAAAATCCCATGCCTCGACTGGGATCCGAACCCAGTACCTACCAGCCTGTAGACCGATGGCCTAACCACGACGCCACCGAGGCCGGTCTGAGAGTGAGAGTTCATTGATCACGGTCCACTATAGTATAGGTTTGACTATACCAAATAAAATCCCATAGGTGACTATGTTAACGTTTGTGTTTAAAAACACTATATGCAATATATTATCCAAACTATGACCTATAAATATCAGTAATACAACCCCTTCCTCAAAGTATTAACTGCAGAAAATGGTACCTTTCATGGCTCATTTTCGGTATAAGGGTCATTCTACAGAAAGTGTCACTTTTATGTCCCTGCACAATTTCTTTTTTATTTATATATACAAAACTAAATTTGTTGTCTTTAACGATACCTTATTAATAATATCATCCAGCATTTTTTTCTCTCTGGTAATCAGCTTTCATAATGGCACTTTGGGTAAAATAAATGTGTTGTTGGAATGTAAAGAGTATATCTTCAACGTCCCTAACTGCGTTATGCTTGGTTCGCGCAATTATCATCCGATTTGTTGTCGTCTGCTTGTCGTTCATTTGTGAGGGGTTTTTTCAGTTAGTGAAGATTTCCATTAACAATAAAGTTCAGACAAGTATCTAAATACAAAACATTTACAAACCCCTAAAACCATCAAGTTTACTATAGTCCGTCCCATCCTTCTACAAGTGTTTTTTTGTTAATAAACTCAGTGTGGTTTGACGTTAATCTTACTAAAATTAGCTCCACTATTACATGTGGATCTAACAGCAGCCCGTTGGAGCTCATGTCCAGTTGACTTTTCATTCGACCTTACTTGCAAAATCATGCCAGTGATTTGAAAAGAATTGGAAAACATTCGGGATTATGCCGAGGGTATACGAAATGATTCGGGTGAATTACGAAGTATGCCGGAAACTAATTGCAATATACAATTATTACTGCCCTTTCCCCCCTGTTTTTTTCAATGTTGAAAGAGACCAACAAGTTCGCCTATTGCATACATAAATAGTCTCGCCCGATATTTATAGAATTTGTATGCTCCCGAATAACGCTATAAAAGGCAAAGTGTAATTGGTCGATATTTAAATTGTTATTTATAGATGAAATGTCACCTGGACATGGGAGTACACGCAATGCTGTTAGATCTACGGGTAGACCCAGTAGAGCTAATTTTAATCAGATTGGTTTGACGTAAGAAGATAAGTAAAGGTGTTTTGGAAATAAATAAATATTATTTGTGTCCAATTTACAAAACAATCGGCTGAGAAATAAATAACATGTAGTAAATTTCATAATATAAAAAAGCATTCCCCGTGGAACCGACTAAAGCCCCGTTCACAATGTCAAGGATCGTCTGGCCGGATCCACGACGGATAAAATCCTCACGGATGACCCCGGATAGTTGTCTATCCGCGGTTCTCTACAGATGCACCACAGTTTAACTATGGTTTTCGACGGATAAAGCAAGGATTATTAAGGATAGGGGTTAGTTGACAACGGGGAGCACTACGGGTCGCTACGGACCGCTAAGGGTCGGTACAGTTTAGTACGGACCACAACGGATTGTCACGAATGCAGACTTTCGTTTTTGAAAAGCCCAGGAGTGCTAAAAATTGCATTCCTCAAAATGCCTACGAGAGGTGGAAATCACACTCCTCAAAATGCAGAGGGAAAAATCGCACCCCTCAAAATAATCAGAATTAGAGGCAATTGCACCAATGAACATGATTAAGTTGGAAGAGTAATGATTTCTAAATTAAATATCTTAAGAGTTAATGTTTTGTGTTTTCAAAATAAATATCCTAATTTAACTAACATGATGGTTGTTCTCAAAGATGAAGGAATGGACCAATGTAGTATTACACAAGAAAAAGAAACACCATGAACACAACATTTATCGATTTCTTATGTATTATATGCATATCATGTTGCACTAAAATTCTGAATCATGATAACTGGTTGACTATTTATGAATAAAGAATTGAAACTGGTTTGTTTGTGCTTATTTAATTTTAAAATATACATGCTTTACGCTCGGTAAATTCGAATTACTGAGTTGAAATTAAATCGGTGTATGTTTCTTTCAGGTGCCCGTCAGCCAATCACATGTACTAGAAATCCGACTCTACCAAGGTCAATGTCCTTGGCTTTAAATCACGTGGCAGTATCGTGAAACAGAAAGTAGAAATGTCTGCGAGTACGTCGCTATGCTATGCTATTAATGAAAACAAAATCTGCTTTACTAAATTAGTTTTGCATATCAGGCTCGTCGCACTGAGGGGAAGCTGTGAAGTGGTATCTAAAAGCTGCATTCCATGCATCTACCATTCTGTCATTGTCTATTATTTCCATGTCTTCTTTGTCTTTGGGGGCGAGGCGTAGCCCAGTGGTACAGCGCTCGCTTGATGCGCGGTCGGTTTGGGATCGATCCCCGTCAGTAGGCCCATTGCGCTATTTCTCGTTCCAGCCAGTGCACCACGACTGGTATATCAAAGGTCGTGGTATGTACTACCCTGTCTGGGATGGTGCATATAAAAGATCCCTTGCTGCTAATCGAAAAGAGTAGCCCATGAAGTGGCGACAGCGGGTTTCCTCTGTCAATATCTGTGTGGTCCTTAACCATATGTTTGACGCCATATAACCGTAAATAAAATGTGTTGAGTGCGTCGTTAAATAAAACATTTCTTTCTTTCTTTCTTTCTTTCTTTGTCTTTGCACTGTTGTTCTTTCATTTCAGATGCAGTACATGTACTCTTAATGGGAATAGCAGGTGGACTGGCTGTGACGCATCTTCGCAATCTGGAGTGGAGATGGTGGCTAAAGTGGAACTCGACTTCGTGACCAAGGCAAACTCCTCTATATACATCCGGACTACAGATCGCAACTTTCTAGTCTCCGATTCTGGACTTTACCCTTTTGTCGAAGGTGTATGTCCCTTCTTGAACTGTGTCTTTGGACTTGTATTACCTTCCATGGATGTGACTTGTGGTGTATAAAACAGTGAAATACTTATTGTGGTCAGGTCAGGTCATTGGGCTTTACGTGCACATTCAGAGCAAGCTGTTGTAACGCACGCCTGTCCTGGGCACAAGAGCCGGCTCTTCCGTCCAGGACAGGAAAGGTGGGGGTGGGTAGGAGGAGGGACCGGCTGCCCTGGTGATATGGAATTTTGAAGGAGCAAAGAATAATACCAAAGAGAAAAAGTGCGCAATTTTGGATTAGGGAAGTTTGGCGCAATTCTGCACGGTCGATCGAAAGAGAAAGATCAGGAGCTACCTATAGATTTTGAAATTAGTGAGTCGAGAGTAGCTCGTTAATTAGACCTATTTGATGCTGGAGTGCCTCCCTAGGTTGCCCGCAGGGCCCTTAAAAAGGGTCTGACCGCTTCTGGTCGTGGCATGACAACCCAGGGGAGACTCGTGGAATTGTATATATGCCGGTAAGTAGGGCGCCTTTCTTGCTCTTCCGGGGTTCGTGTTGATCCTGTCGTCTTGAAGGCGTCCTCCTCTTCAGTATCACCAACTGCCCAAAAAGTCCACCAGCAGCAAATATTTGGGACTGGGGTAGGGGAAGACGGTATTCTTTTGTCCATCTCCCACTAGGTGCACTACAATTGTGTACTCGGAGCCCGTTTTCTTTTGCACCCTATGTACTGTTGCGGTTGTGCATGCTGTCTGTTTGTAAACCCTAGTTTGGTGTTGAGGTTGTTCCTGATGTCCTAGGTCCCTGTTCTAATGTAATCCAACGGCTGTTCAAAGCCACCCATCCCCCCCCCCCCCATCCTTGGATTATAATGAAATACAAGGAGAGGGAGGTATACTAGCCTAACTATCAATTTTGAAGGGTATTCCCGTGTAGTGTACAGGGCCGTACCCTGACCAAAATCCATGGGGGGGGCACTAAATTTTATAAATAATGTTTAACATACTATAAAGATTAAACATTTCTATGCTATTACTGGAGATATATATATTAAAAAAAGGACAAGATTCTCAGGGGGGGGGGGGGCAGCTGCCCCCCCCCCCGCCCCCCCGGAGGGTACGGCCCTGATGTAAGTATTGGTTAAAAAGCCTAGTGCTTAGCATATCTTATTAGCAGCAAAAACAAATATCTATTATGAAATAAGGTAGATTATTGATGGTAAGAAAAATGTACGTAAGCAACTGTATACATATCGTGACTAATGGAATTTACCCGCTCCCACCTGAGATCCCCCTGACTATGGTTTCCCACTTATCTGGTATGAAGATTACATGGCTAGTTAATATCTTATAAATTGGACTTACTTAATTTCTATCTGGTTTTCTCGTTTCTTATCTGTATGTTCGCCTGGAACCCTAAATAACTCACCTCATTTTGCTGTAATAGAGTTTGTATTTGCTAGTACATGGTGCAGTACACGTTGCTTTTCCTGTTCTTTTAAATTCCGCCCCACAGGCGAAGAGACCCAGTGAACATTAGTACAAAGAGTTGTACTGAAAGTGAGTGTAGAAATTAGTTACAACACCAAACCAAATGCAGTTAATATTTTGTTGAAGAACGCTCGCCTGCAGTCAGATTGGTTGTCGGATCAACTGCTATCAAGAACATGCCCCGCCCCCCCCCCCCCCCCCCCCCCCCACGACGTCCAAGCCAGTTGCCCGGCCAAAACTAGTTAATCAAATGTCGTGGTCTGTACTGCCCTGCTTATGAGCAAGTGCATATAAATAGCCCCTTGCTGCTTTATAGTAAGAGTAACTTATGTGCCGGCAGCAGAATGATAACCCATGTAGTACGACTCGCGCTTGATGCACAGTCGGTCTAGAGTCGACCCTCGGTGGTGGGCCCATTGTGCTATTTCTCGTTCCAGCCAGTACGCCACATCTGAAGTAACAAAGTCCGTGGCATATGGGGCGCCATTTACTACTTTCTGATTTAGCTTACTGGTTTATAAACCCTTAACCTTTCAGTAATACAGCATAGCTAAATGCACTATATATTTGAACCTAATATCGCTCAAATTAAATCCTATATCCGTGAAAACTTCCCCAGAAAAAAACCCAACATTTATATACACTCGCGCACGCACTCACGCACGCACGCACAGGCTGGTTTTTGCCCGAATTAAACGAAAATGCCCTAATCTGGAAAACCTTTTTGTTTTCATAAAGGGACATTCCTGAGTTTGCTGTATTGTAAGATGTTTCCGACTAATAAAATATTTCTACAAGCAAACTTTGAAAGTATAAAAGTACTAAACGAATGCAACAGTTGAAAAACTCACTTTATTTGCGGTCTATATACAACAGTCAATTCAACTTTCTGGGTGAGTACACATGGTCACAAAAGCTTAGTGGGTAAAAATTAACAAAATGATACAAAGGTTGTGAATTCAAAATGGATCAAACAGCACACCAGGCATATGTAACACTTACATCATATCTGGAGCGGTAGTGAACAAGTGGGTTCATGTTAGCTTACTGAGAAATATTCTGTAAGCTTAGAAGAGATATAAATTATGCTTTCTTTGTTAACATGTTGAACGCTCACTTGGTCATCAATATTTTATTTATCTTTCTGGGGGGTTTTGCAGTAAAGCTACAAGTTTGTTAATAAACTGAACAAATATTTTATTTATCTTTCTGTTTGTTTTTGCAGTAAAGCTACAAGTTTGTTAATAAATTGAACAAATATTTAAAGGTGCAGACCCTAGTTTTAACCCGTAGAAAAAGACACTAAGTTTGGTTAATTTACAAACCTGTAACTCATTTGGATAAAGTTACAATAGAGTGAAAGAAGAGTCTGTGACGTTGAAAGCGGGAAATATCCTTAAAAATATATAGACTTGAATTCAAAGCAATAAGCGCTACTTCTCAGACGCACGTGCGTTTTTAAAAATATGAAAAATGCATTTTGTTTTTTATTACAAACACCAGGATGACCAGAAACACTTCAGTTCTACGGAAATGGATAAGCTAAAGAATATAATATAAGTAATGTTTGATTTCAGTGGTCATAAACGGCTCTTAATAGTGAACAAATATGCTGTAGTGTTTAAAAACTAGGGTCTGTCTCTTTAAGTAATACAAGTTTTCATGTTAAATGACACTGTAACATTCATGATGATTGGTATTCGATAAAGTTTCATGTACTGTGGCTTGAATACGAGTTGGTTGGTGAACTTCCTGGGCTCCGTTCCACGAAGCTATCTGAGTGCTAAGATCACATTAACTGATTAAGTGCATAGCTACCGTATGTACATAAGGTGATATTAGCGCTAAGATCACATTAACTGATTAAGTGCATAGCAACCGTATGTACATAAGGTGATATTAGCGCTAAGATCACAATAACTGATTAAGTGCATAGCTACCGTATGTACATAAGGTGATATTAGCGCTAAGATCGCTTCTTGGAACGTGGCCCTGGGCCAAATTTCACAAAACATCGTAAGCTTAGTTTTGCACGTAAACGTAAATCTACGACTAAACTACAATTCTTATTGCTATTATACTACAACTAATATAGTTTGAAACACACATATTTCATTTTCGTTTGTCTTTAAAATGCTCCATTTTGTTTAATGATGTAAATTTCTTCGTGAAATAGGTGCCAAACACGAGTAAATATATACCTGGTATAACGAATCTAGGAAAAAAAGTCACAGAAAAAAGTCACAATTTTCAATTAAGAGATTTTTGTTAAATGTTCTGTGATTTTAATGTTGGTGATCTTTCATCGAGTTGCGTATTTTGGCGAGACGGACGTGGGTCTGATCTGCAGCATGGTTGTGGGGTTTAACTGCTTCTGGGTGCTCTCTCTGTAAGTCTATTATCATAGAACCTCGACAATTACCACTAGATCTTTTGACACATTTCCACCACAACGTTGTTTTGCGAGTTGCATGTTTGGTATACATTTTGTGACCACCCTTATTGCTATGAATAACTTCCATATTAAATATACTTCTGATACTAGCACGCTGGAGAATATATCTATATATAGTGAAACACATTTAACCTTAGGCATTTTATAAATCATTTACAATAGGAAGCCCTTAGTTTAAATCTATCCTAATCAGTAAGCTAGACCCAAGCATCACCCCTGCACAATATGAAGACTCTTTCTTTAATCCTGCCTAATTGACCCTAATTAATAAGTGTAACAATTAGTCACCACCCATGCACAATATGATGCCACATTCAATACTCTACAAACCCATACATTTTGTTATATAAAAATTGTGACTTTTTTTCCTGTGATTTTTTTTCCTATACTAAATTGTGACTTTTTTTCCAGCCACCGGTATAACTGCTAGTCGTAGACGTAAACTTACGATGTTTTGTGAAATTGCCCCCAAAACGGTAACGCAATCTACGTAATGTTCTTTCTTACACGCCATGCATTTTTTAATTTATTTTTTATTGTTTTTTGGGGGGTTTTTTTAACTGACGCCGGTTTAGGAAGTTCTACTAATTTCTTAAACAACCACTAGGCTGCCAGGATTGGACTGAACTGCGGTTGGACACGGTGGGGGTGGGGTGGATGGGATGCCGGGAATTAGGGTATTCTTTGGGGCCATAGTCGTTTGGCCTTAGGTTTTGTGTAGGGCCGGACTCCCCTCCCTCCCGACCCTCACCTGGTCACACCAATGTTTAGAATATGACTGGCAGCCCCTTTTCCAAAATTAATTTAATATTTTTTTTGTATACTTGTGCCAACTCAATAGCCTTTCCTCTTAACCTCCCATGGGCTTAATGAATACTGTTTAATAATTACTATTAATTTTAAACCAGCCCATCTAAATTTGCGTGGGTTGTTAACACACGTACGTTTGTTAATAATTTCAAGACATACGAATGGCTGCTCCTAGGTGATGACCAGGTCATCAGTGCCATGCAGCCAATGAAAAACACGGTGGAAATATATTACACTGTGACGTATAGTTAACCTGACAATCATGTGTCTGTGACGCTTCTTTTTGCTTCTTTTTTTTAATATTTATTTTCCCCAGTCCATTCTGACCATGTCAAGGTTGGGGAGCCTTGAATTCATTTTTAAAAAAAAAAAAAATTATTGTCCCCAGACCACTAGACAGTGCCAGGGTTGGGGAGCTCTGATACACCGCCTTACAATTTATCTTAAAATTAATATTCATACATGTGTAAACATACATACATATATACAAACATACACACATACATACGCATACACGCACG
This sequence comes from Gigantopelta aegis, assembly GCF_016097555.1. Classification (NCBI taxonomy): domain Eukaryota; kingdom Metazoa; phylum Mollusca; class Gastropoda; order Neomphalida; family Peltospiridae; genus Gigantopelta; species Gigantopelta aegis. The sequence continues at coordinate 19,002,248 of NC_054710.1, read as the reverse complement.
CACGTACGCACTCACATTACATTCTATTCTGATATATGCAGGTACAAATCAAAATAAAATAGTACTTCCTTTTATGCACGTCTTATGGTCCAGGACTTTTAAAAAAGAAAAAGAAAAAAAGGGTAACAACGAGAGAAGAAGAAGAAGAAAAACAAGGAAAACAAGAAAAACAAGAAGAAGAAAATAAAAAAAAGAAGAAGAAGAGGAAAAAACAACAAAAGTTGATAATGAGTAACGAAGCAGAATTAAACTGATGATAATAACAACAGGAACAGCAGTCGGGCCTGTGTTGGAATGTTATATGAACATGCAATTACAAAAAGTGTTTCCTTTGAGTAGATCGTTATCTGAGTGTAATGGGTTTTTTCCTCTTTCTTTCACTATATAAAAAGGTTGAGCCATTGTGCCCATTCTTTATTAAACTTTTCATAGTTGCATTTTTTGAAATAAATATATTTCTCAATTTCAAATTTGTTTTCCAACACGTTTTGAACGGACGCGATAGTTAATTTTTTTTCTTGCATTTTCGTACAGTATATATAATATTTAATGTTAATAATTAGCCAGTTAATTATATTAACGTTCTTTTTGTTAATAATACCAAACATAACAATATGTTTGTCAAAGTGGACAACAATTCCTGTTTTGGACAAAACCCAGTCTTCTACAGCTTTCCATAAAGTATTAACCTGAGTGCATTCATAGAAAAGATGTTGTAGAGTTTCTGGGAAGTTATTACAGAATATACACATATTAGAATCTACATAATGAATCATATATAGAAAAGTGTTTGTTGCTAAAATCCGATGTAGGATGCGATACTGAAACCATAATAAAGTTGTATCATTAATGCTTTGGAAAGGTAATTCATAGTATTGTTCCCAATCACTTGAGTCAAAATTAAATCCTTGATTTCTATATTTTATCTGCGCTTTTGGGATTATGTGTTTATGGTTGAGTATGCAATACATGTCCGTACATCCCTGTTTACTTTTCAAAATAAGTCTTAACCTAAAAGGAAAAATTGGATTATTCACTTTTTTGAAACGATCGTCCCTTAAATCACTAAATGTTAAAACCTTTCCCTGGGTCTGGCAATGATATTAGCAAATATATTAGCTTGGGTATTATTAAGGTTTTAAGAACAGTTATTCTCCCCAAAACCGTTAATTTTCTAATGGACCATAATTTTTATTAATTTTTGAATTTCCATTACTTTAATATTATAATTTAGATGCATGATATGTTCCAAGGTAACAGAAATTAATACCAAGTATACAAAAATCTGTTGCCCCCCATTCCAACTTCCATCGTGCATGGTGAAAAACCTCGTTAGAGAACTTTTTACTTCCAATCCATATGGCTTTTGATTTAGAATAATTTATTTTTACGTGCGTAATAATCTAAAACTTTAAATGTACCGTACAAGGACTCGGGAGATCCGTCAAGAATGAAGCTTGTGTCATCGGCGTATTGCGATATAAGGTATTCTTGGCCGTCTATATCAATACCTTTAATGGCTTCGTTATTTTTAACAATAATAGCTAAAATTTAAGCACAAATAATAAAAATATATGGCGACAACGAGTCCCCTTGTCTACACCCCCTTTCTAGCATGAACGGTTCAGACAGAAAACCATTTTGCAATATTCTTGATAAGGAGTTGTTATACAATGTTTTGATCCAATTTTTAATCGAAGATTTAAAATTAAAAATATCAAGTACTTTATTTATGAATGACCACGATACCGAATCAAAGGCCTTCTCGAAATCGACAAGTAGCAATAAACCTGGAATGTTCTGTGTTTCAGTGTACTGCATAATGTCGTATATGAGTCTAATGTTTTCTCCAATATATCGTCCTTTAATAAAGCCGGTTTGATCATTATTTATTATTTTATCTAATACCTGTTTTATCCTGTTTGCGATACAGCCGGATGCCATTTTATAAGTACAGTAAGTTAACGGCCTCCAGTTTTTAAGAAATTCTTTAGGTTTATTTGCTTTGGGGACACATGTAATTATACCTAATTTTTGTACACTGGACATTTCCTTACTAGAGTAACTATGGTTAATAGACCTGACTATAAAGTGACTGAGATCAGTCCAGAAGAATTTAAAGAACTCTGCAGTAAATCCATCAGATCCAGGACTTTTATCGTTTTTCATAGTTTTGAGAAATGCTAGTACTTCTGAGTATTTTAATTCACCTTCTAATTGATTCTTCATCAGTTAATTTATTAAAGTTTAATCCACCCATTTTTTCTATTATATCGTTGTCATCTTGTCCTTCTGGTGCGCTGTAAAGTTTTCGATTGAAAGCTCTAATTTCTTTAAGAATTTCTTCTTGATCTCGGATTTCTTTTCCATTTTCTAAACGTATTCTTGAAACGAGTTTGCTAAAATAGTTCCTTGATTCTAAGTTACAAAAATATTTTGTTGGTTTTTCTCCTTCTTCTATCCACTTTGCGCGTGACCGAATATAATGACCTTTAAGCTTTTCTCTTCGCAGTTCCATTAATACATAAGTGGTTTTTTTCAAAAAAAATTGAATCAATATTTTCTTCTTCCTCCAAACGTTTAATATCATCGCACAACTTAGTTTCTAATTCATTATTTTGTTTCTTTTTAAAAGCTGCATAAGATATTGTTTTACCTCTTATTTCCATGAGCAGTGTTTCTAAGAAAAGTTGGTCTTTACAGAAAAATGGATTTCATCATCCGAAATCAATTCTAGTTTTTCATAATTATATACTGGTACTGCATATTGGTATTTAATTTTTGTGATTGTATCCTTTACTAGATTAACATAATCTTTACATAATAGCAATGAATTATTGAATTTCCACAGACCTCTACCTGTTTTAAATTGGTTTAGCTGCATAAATAAAACTACTGCTGAGTGGTCTGAGCGATAGCTGTTTTCAGCTATTATTTTCTCTGCAGTTGGCATTAAATTATTTGTTATAAGGAAAAAATCTAATCTGGCTTGTTTTGGCGGTGTCTTTTTTCTCCAAGTATATCGTCTAAAATTTGGAAATAATTCTCTAAATGCATCCTTTACATCAAACATTTCCATATTTTCAACAACTACTTTTTGAGCCTTTGGGTGGTTAACATGTAATTATTTTTTGTGTCCAAGTCTTGATTTAATACTAGATTAAAGTCTCCACATACTATGAATTTATCGTTTCCAAATTGTACAATATACTCAAATATGTTTTGAAAGAAAATTATGTTGTCATCATTTGGTCCATATATATTTGCTAGTGTAATTCTTTCACCTTCAATTGTAATATCTATTAAAATAAAATTCCCCACGTTGTCCGTTTTAATTTTGTGTACACTATATTCGAATTCATGGCCTTACATCAAAGTGATATAATTTATATACAAGTACATATATCTAATGTGTGGTATAATAATGTTATATAGTCAGTCATGACGCACAGAATGGAAAGGACTGGGAAATATAGAAGAAGAAAGAAAATATAATGGTTAAAACACATAATAATAAATTAATAAGTAAACACAAACTAATAAATACATGGGGGGGGGGGGGGGGGGGGGTTATTTATATTAGCGCGAAACGAAAAAAGACCTGGAATTTTAAACAAGCTATTATTAGGAAATAGTTGCAGTCAAACAGATTAAACAATGGTGTCCATTGTTCATTAAATATTTCGTAATTGCAATTCTTGTATAAAATTAATATTTTTATTTCAAACTTGTTTCGCAAAATATTTTTAACTCCATTGATATTTAATATTTTGTCTGTACTTTCATACAATAGATATAATATCTAATGTTGATAATCAACCAATTTACAAAGTTACTATTTTCGTCATAACAATATCTTGACTAAAAATAATGTCAATTCCTGTTTCAGTCAATATCCATTCTCGTATTGATTCCCAAATATGGTTAACCTTGTTACAGTCAAAGAAAAGATGTTGTATCGTTTCACATGAAGCTTTGCAGACGTCGCAAGCATTAGAATCCACATAATGTACCATATACAAAAATGTATTAGTAGTTAAGATTCTGTGTACTATTCTATACTGAAATCATGATAATGTTGTATCTTTTACACATCGAAAAGGAATAACATAATACTTTTCCTATTTCTTTGGAATGACAGTTTGTGAATTTAACATATCATACACATGTTTACAACCGTTTTTGTCTTTTAATAAACGTTTTATCTTAAGCGGGATTACAAGATTTTTAAGACTTGTGAAAGTGTCATCGTTTATGTTTTCTAATTTGTTTATAAATGATTTAACAGCATTTGTTATTGACGCATATTCTGAGAAATTTGTATTTATATGATACTTTGTTATAAATTGTTCGTATGTTAAAACATTACCTTGTTCGTTTAATAAATCATTAATAAATGTGATACCATTATTGATATAATGTTTGTATATAAATGGTTTGTTACCTATACATATTTTGCTGTTATTCCAGATATTAATACTTTGTGAGTTTTGAACTTTTTGTATATCTATCCAGCTGGACAGGGTTTCTGTCTGTGACGCTTAAGTTGGCTACAAGTGCAAGGGCTATAAATAACTTTTAGTCGAACAAGATGTTAAAATTTGCTTAAAATCTGGTTTTTGAGGATATGTAAGAAATAGAATAATACATTCGTGTCCGTTAGATAACATTTATCTCGCAACTCGTTTAAAAAGGTATCAAACTCGCTTTCGCTCGTTAGAAATAGTTTAAAACAACTCGTTGTGAGATAAATGATATCTAACGGCCACTCATGTATTATTCTCTGTATATTATAACATGCCTGGCAGAGAACAATGAATGCTATTGTTGTTACATTGTACGTGATTTGAAGATCTGGGATGTAATTAAATACAACTGCACTGATGAAACATTGCTTTTAATGCTAGGAGTGGATTTTCCATTTATATGTCTGCAAATGTTACACAAACGACCTAATTATAGCCGTATTGTTACTTGTAGATTGATACTACAAGTTTTCCATTGGTTCTATTTACATACTATTATCTGAATAAAGGCATATCATATCATAATTTAACCACAAAATGTTCAAATGGGCATAAGAAATCTAACTTGATATATGCCAGAAGTGTAACGATATACCACCATTTAACATGTTCAATGTGGTGATAATCGTGTGGTACTGAGCTAAAGCTAAACTGTATTATTCAGAAAACCAAAGAAATATAGTTAAGCTTGCCTAACCATTTTGTTTCACGAATTTCTTAAACTTACAGTATCAAATTTAAAGGAGGGGAAACTGAGGTTTTTTTGTTTTTTTTCAACAATGGGAATGTTGACAGTTCAAAGATGTTAGTTTTGCCTGTATGTTGTTTACTTGACTATCTTAGCTATACAAACATAAACATAGCTTCTGTTGTGAAATAAAATGTAAAACATGTGGAATTCATTCAGTGTTAAATCCTTGTTGTGTTTTCTTGTATTCTCCATAATTGCTGATGTTTTTCATGATATATAGTGTTACATATGACTGGTGTGCTGTTTGATCCATTTTGAATTCACAACCTTTGTATCATTTTGTTAATTTTTACCCACTAAGCTTTTGTGACCATGTGTACTCACCCAGAAAGTTGAATTGACTGTAGTATATAGACAGCAAATAAAGTGAGGTTTTCAACTGTTGAATTCGTTTAGTACTTTTATACTTCTATATTTCTATATTTCTACAAGCAAACTTTGAAAACATTAATTAGTCGGAAATATCTTACAATACAGCAAACTCAGGACTGTCCCTTTAATATGAAAACAAAAAGGCATTTTCGTTTAATTCGGGCAAAAATCAGCCTGTGCGTGCGTGAGTGTGTGTGTATATAAAATAATTATATATTTTTTTCACGGATATAGAATTTAATTTGAGCGATATTAGGTTCAAATATATAATACATTTAGCCATGCTATACATATTACTGGAAAGTGAAAAACGGCGCCCCACATGCCACGGACTTTATTACTTCAGATGTGGTGCACTGGTTGGAACGAGAAATAGCCCAATGGGCCCACCGACGGGGATCGATCCCACACCGACCGCGCGCTTTACCACTTGGCTACGTCCCGCCCCTGCAGTTATTGGATGGCAAACGCAGTTATATCGACGCATGGTCACAGATGGAATCTGCTGTCGCCACATGGCTACTCTTTCCAAATAGGACCGGCCTCGGTGGCGTCGTGGTTAGACCATCGGTCTACAGGCTGGTAGGTACTGGGTTCGGATCCCAGTCGAGGCATGGGATTTTTAATCAAGATACCGACTCCAAACCTTGAGTGAGTGCTCCGCAAGGCTCAATAGGTAGGTGTAAACCACTTGCACCGACCAGTGATCCATAACTGGTTTAACAAAGGCCATGGTTTGTGCTATTTTGCCTGTGGGAAGCGCAAATAAAAGATCCCTTGCTGCTAATCGGAAAGAGTAGCCCATGTAAAATGTGTTGAGTGCGTCGTTAAATAAAACATTTCTTTCTTTCCAAATAGCAGCAAGGAATCTTTATGTGCACTTCCCACATCCCACAAACAGGATAGCACAACCACGTCCTTTGATGGACCAGTTATGGATCACTGGTTGGGACGGGAAATAATCAAACGGGCCCACTGAGGAGGATCGAACCTTCAGCAAATGGAACCTCAGATAAACGTTCTTGTTACGTCCCGCTTCCTAACTTGCATAAGATCATATCATTTCATTGTATAAATACAGAGTCGAGTTGCATTTTCCTCGGGTGCTGTTGGACGAATAATGTTGCAATCGTGTTCACATCTATATCTTGGTCATAATGAACAGTTAGGAGCGCCAAATTAGAAAGGCGCCCCAGTCCCACAGCCGTACGTATGTATGCGTGTAGTCTCCGGAGTGTGCTAAAGCTTCCTTCACACTCTCACGAAGTAACCGGTGATGTGCATGCGATCTTTAGAAGAATGAAGATATTTGGAAACATCGTTTTATTATATAACATTTAGTGAAATATCTTAAAATGTTGATGAAATAAAAGTGATTAGGCTATTAATCATCGGCTATTGGATGTCAAACATTTGGTAATTCTGACTCGAAGTCAATAGAGGAAACCTGCGACATTTTCTTAATGCCGCAAGGGATCTTTTATATGCACTTTCCCACAGATAGGAAAACACATACCACGGCCTTTGTTCAATTGTGGTGCACTGGTTGGAACGAGAAAAAACCCAATCAGTTGAACGAATTCACTGAAGTGGTTCGATCCTGCGACGCAAGCACCTCAAGCGAACGCTCAACCGACTTAGCTAAATCCCACCTCTCTGACCAAAAAAAGAAGAACAAATAACTGCAGTTAATCTATGCTTCCACTCTAATCTGTAAACTAACTAATATTGTTACGTCATATGTTGTCAGTTTAGACTGACTTTCTGAAGACCTTTATGTATCTGTTATCTTGTAATAAAATGCACTTTTAATCTAATTATGCCCTTCTCTTTTTGAATCGTATATAATACATTATTAACCATACCGCATAACTGATTTGATGAATGAGGAGTCCGACGGGTAGCAAACCCGGCTACGTTATCCCGGTCATTTGGGAACAAGGACTTTTATATGTTACGTAAAATCCTTCTTTTTCTTTCTTTTTTCATTTGAGCGGAAGTCTCAATCCTGCGGGGGTGGGGGAGGGGGTGGAGATCGTCCGCCCCCCCCCCCCCCCCCCGGCTACGGGCCTGCTGTTTAGTTTTAGATGTGTGCGTTTGTTGATTCTTTACTATAATATAATCATTGTGCTTTGTAGACTCCGTATTTAGGCCTAACCGTAATTAATCCTGGTTACAGGCTTGCACAGTCACGATTTTTTTTTTTGGGGGGGGGGGGGGTAACTTTTAACGGAGCGTGACGTTAGTAAACGGTCTTGAGCTTTTTTTCTTTTTTTTTCAACGGGAGTAAATACATTACGTTCCAGCGGGAAAATCTTCTATTGAGAATAAACTATTATAAAGGTTAGGAAAATAGCTTTCAGTTTTAAGGTCAAGACTTCGGGTCATTTCGGAAACTTTTACTGGAACGGGCACATCTGGTTATCGTCTGTGTGTGATGATTCAGAATTTGAGGTAGCAGGCAGTTTGCTTGTTTTTACTTGTTTTCAAATTAATTAGTTGAGTGTCCGAGCCTTCCGGACCAAACGCCGAGAGTCTTCAAACTGCATATGGTCGACTAATTAGTTTCCGTCGTGTTCCGAAAAATAATTTGGTAGATTTTATTATTCAAAATGGCGGACTCAACGTCGGCTCCTAATGAAAAAGCAGGTAATAATCAGGTTTTTACATATTCATATTTCCATGTTAGCATAATATATTCCTTGTTCTTTGATTAACAGCTCCGCTAATTGTATTAATTAGTGTTTTATGCTAAGAGAGACTGTCTGTTGTTAATTTTCTGTCTTTATGATTGAGATCTTTTGGCAGGTGCGTCGTCTTTTGAAGATAACCGATGTTATTTACGAACAAACGACGCGCGCTCGTGCTCGCTGATATGTATGCATGCAAATTCAGGTCAAGCTATAATAGAAGCCAAATACAACAGCACGTGTTGTTAAGTACACATTCGCTGTGTATTAATTAAAAATATTACCGTATGTCTCTTTTTCGTGAGTCCTGTCAGTTTGCGATGAACTGTTCGGCATTCGTCGCATTGCCCGTCGATTTGGGCCTATATAATTGACAGTTGCTACCATGTCGGTTTTAAAAGAAATATTTAAATTTGGAAGAGGAACACAAGTCATTGCAATTAAAGGGACATTCCTGAGTTTGCTGCAATTTTTAAGATGTTATCAACTAAAAGACTTTTTTAACCATTGTAATTACATATCAAATATATTTTTCTGCATAAAATATTAGTGGCTGTATATTTAATATTAAATGTGTTTCTGATCCTTCTAATATTTGTACTAAAGTCTGAACCAAATTGTTGACAACTATACTGGGGTACCACCATATCGCGGTACTTAACTATTTGGAAGAAATAAAGAAATGCACTAACAATAGTAACATATATATAATATGAAGGTAAATATTCTTGGGTTGCAATTTTTGCTATATCTGCATCATGTCCATGCCATCCTGTTGACAAATAAATGCAGCTCTAACATTAAAACACAATCTAATTAAAATTAATTACGAATGCCTTATTTAGACCAGCAGAACTAATTTTAATCAGATTGCTAACAACACTGCGTAGTCTCCAATGTCCAAGTAACATTTCGTCTGTAAATAATAATTTAAATATTGACCAATCACACTTTGCCTTTTATAACGTTATTTGGGAGCATACAAATTCTAAAAATATCGGGTGAGTCAATTTTAGTGGCCGCAGTACAGCGAACTATACCAATACGTACAGGATGGGTTATTAGTCTTCAATTTTACATTACAAATTATTTATTTTATAAAATAAAACATGTTTTAAGGCATTTGTAATTCACACGAAACATGTATACCCTCAGGATAATTTGGAATGTTTTCAAATTATTTTTAAATCACTGGCATGATTCTGCAAGTAAGGTTTTGATTGGTGGACATGAGCTCCAACTGGCTGCTGCTAGATCCACATGTAATAGTGGAGCTAATTTTAATTAGATTGATTAAAACAGTTGATGGAAGTACGCCATAGCACTGGTTTCCGTTCAAGGGAGGTTACCACGATATCACGGTAAATCGCAAACGTTACAATACGGTGGACCACACAGGTCAAAATTGGGATGCAGATGATTCGTCCTCGGTTATTTACCATATATTTCGTCCACGGACTAAATAAATGTACGGACACTTTTTTTTAGTGAAATATCGACAGAGAATTGTGAGAAAAGTGCAGATTGTAACCTACCCTAGCTTTGCCATGCCCATATCTCTGACATCGCCAGTGGCTTTGTCTGCGTATGATGTGGACAATTTGATAGACATAGTCTATTATAGTTATAATATTGTAATTATAATAGGGAATGGGACAATTAAAGTAAATTTATGGTTATTGTATCTCAAAATTAATAATAATAATTATATACACACACACACACACACACACACACACACACACACACACACACACACACACACACACACACACACATACATACACACATACACATATATAGTTTCAGTTTCATATACTAGTAGTTTACCACAAAACAGAAATAATTAACCATTTCAATCGCTAAGAAATTTATACCATTTTAGATTTATTGGTCTAAATGTTATAATCGAGTGGACAAATTGTCCGAGGTGGGTGGACAAATTGTCTTGAAAGCTAAAAAAATAGCTCTTTTTGTAAACACATTTGTAGTAATGTCTAGTAAACAAACTTCAACACAAGAACAAAGAAAAGTCAACTTAAAACGTTTTGTTTTTCAGTTGTAGTAACATATTTACATTTTCCAATGGAAAAGTCGGTAATAATAATTATTCTTCTTCTACAAGACAGTGTGGGCAGTTTTTAAAATTGTTCATCATATTAGTAAGATTCAACAGTTATATAATCAATATTTATTGAGTGAAACCAAGAATAAAACACATAACTTTTAATATGTTCTGTTTAAATTGCCAATAAATATAGGCATGGCCCTTAAATGTTTCCATACTTTTCTAGAGATCGCGTGTTCTAAATATAGTAACATTGTGACTGTGTATAGACTCGTTTTGATTGTCAACAACCAGACGAGTCTGATAACTGTCGGAGCAGAATTGTACGCGTGTATGTTAGGTACTGAAGCTATTTATAAGCATGGGGGTGTCAGTAAAATCACACACTCTGTTATTTTATGACCAAACAGTAAAACTATGAATACTTACCCAAAATTTTGACATTTTTTCAAATTTGTTAACGGGCAAAATGGTGTGTTGTCTGTCATCACATTTCTAATAATAAACGTGCCACCAGGGGGCTTTGTGCAAGGAGTATACAATAAATTACTCTCCTACCTTTAATTACCGTTACATTCCCCCCAAATTTTGTCCAAACACAAGTTGTGAAAAAACCATTTCATTGACACAGATTCCACATATGAGACTGTAACCATGTCGCCAGTATCCAGTGGTAGAAATTAAGAAATATTTTCACTGATCCGGACAGGGCCATAGCTAGGATTTTTTGTTTGGGGGGGGGAGGGGCAATAGTCTAAAACTCCTTTTCTTTAAATTTCTATAATGCTTTCCAAATTTTTAGTTATGGCCCTGCTGGGGGACTAGTAGCTGAGAAAAGTTACTAGTCCCCAGGAAAAATCACTAGCTCCCTACCACCCCCACTTTATTATTGAAGCTATATGGGATCTAGCAAGTTGTTCAAGGATTCAATTTTACTTTTAAGTAATGTTTTGTTTTATTTAACGACGTCACTAGAGCACATTGATTTTTTATATCTTATCATCGACTATTGGACGTCAAACATATTGTCATTCTGACATTTTTTTTAGAGTAAACCTGCTGTTGCCACATAGGCTACTCTTTTACAACAGGCAGCAAGGGATCTTTTATTTGCACTTCCCACAGGCAGGATAGCACAAACCATGGCCTTTGTTGAACCAGTTGTGGATCACTCGTCGGTGTAAGTGGTTTACACCTATCCATTGAGCCTTGCGGAGCACTCACTCAGGGTTTGGAGTCGGGTATCTGGATTAAAAATCCCATGTCTTGACTGGGATCCGAACCCAGTACCTACCAGCTGATCGGTGTCCCTCTACACTGGGTCTGGGTGTGACCACTGGTTCGATCCCTTACAGCGGTGCCATAAGATTGGCCCTTATAAGGGCGGGTGGGGGTGTCGAGCTGTGGGCTCTGGAGAGTTAGGGCTGGCCGGCGGGTGGGGGTGTCGAACTGTGGGCTCTGGAGAGTCAGGGCTGGCCGGTGGGTGGGGATGTCGAACCGTGGGCTCTGGAGAGTCAGGGGTGGGTGGGGGTGTCGAACCGTGGGCTCTGAAGAGTCATGGCTGGCCGGTGGGAGGGGGGTGTCGAACTGTGGGCTCTGGAGAGTCGGGGCTGGCTGGCGGGTAGGGGTGTCGAACCGTGGGCTCTGGAGAGTCGGGGCTGGCCGGTGGGTGGGGGTATCGAACTGTGGGTTCTGGAGAGTCAGGGCTGGCCAGTGGGTGGGGGTATCGAACTGTGGGCTCTGGAGAGTCGGGGCTGGCGGGTGGTGGTGTCAAACCGTGGGCTCTGGAGAGTCAGGGCTGGTTGGTGGGAGGGGTGTCAAACTGTGGGCTCTGGAGAGTCGGGGCTGGCTGGCGGGTAGGGGTGTCAAACCGTGGGTTCTGGAGAGTCAGGGCTGGCTGGCGGGTAGGGGTGTCGAACCGTGGGCTCTGGAGAGTCAGGGCTGGCCGGTGGGTGGGGGTATCGAACTGTGGGTTCTGGAGAGTCAGGGCTGGCCAGTGGGTGGGGGGTATCGAACTGTGGGCTCTGGAGAGTCAGGGCTGGCTGGCGGGTGGGGGTGTCAAACTGTGGGTTCTGGAGAGTCAGGGCTGGCTGGCGGGTGGGGGTGTCAAACCGTGGGCTCTGGAGAGTCCGGGCTGGCTGGCGGGTGGGGGTGTTAAACTGTGAGTTCTGGAGAGTCCGGGCTGGCTGGCGGGTGGGGGTGTTAAACTGTGAGTTCTGGAGAGTCCGGGCTGGCTGGCGGGTGGGGGTGTCAAATCGTGGGTTTTGGAGAGTCAGGGCTGGTGTAACAAAGGCTGTGGTATGTACTATCCTGTCTGTGGGATGGTGCATATAAAAGATCCCTTGATGCTCATCGAAAAGAGTAGCCCATGAAATGACGATAGTGGGTTCCTTTCTGAGTATCTGCGTGGTCCTTTATTATATATCCGATGCCATATAACCATAAATAAAATGTGTTGATTGTGTCGTTAAATAAAACATTTCCTTCCTTCCTATTTAGCTAAGACTGAGCTCGTGTTTCTGTTATATTGTAGTCTCAAAGATGCTCACCTTGCTGTGCTGTATTATATCCAGCAGGCCATATTTTTTCATAGCAGACCATATTTCTTTTGGCATGTAATTGAAAAACCCCAACAGTAGGCCATATTTTACTTTCTGTTTCAAGCCTTGAGTTAACCTAATTACTTGGCTGTCGTGAAAATTCCACTTGGCATGGGCGTTGAAGAAAATTCTGAAATGCAAATTTTTATCCCCCGACAGTGCCCTAAAGACAACAGATGAAATATTTTTACCACCAACAGTTCTAATTCAATTTTATTCAATTAGTGGAATTTGAAGAATAGTTTTCACTAATTTCCAAAAAACCAATTGATCACACTATAAATTATAATGTGAAAATATAGGTTTACACTTTATTCCAATCAGGATACCCATGGGACAGGGAAAACATGGAAAATGGTTTTAAATAATTTCCTGCGGGGAAAATTCAAGGAATTAAATTGTTTTGTCTGATTCATAAAAAAATGCAAGGAATTTTATTTGGGTCTAATAGAATCTAGTATCTATTGTTATTGAGAAATCATCTGGTCACTATATCAACTTGTACCACCAAGGATGTTTATATGATCTACATATAGCACCCAAAACACTAGACTCAAAACGGAAATAAGCGACCATTGCTCCAGAGCTTATTCTATGTATAACGTAAATGTTGGTTCATTCAGTTATTATGCCATACTATTGCATTGTTAACAGTGACATATTGTAGTCTCAGATCTGCTTTTCTAACATTTCTGCAATACATAATAAGGGGACAATATTTCGAAATCTGGGGTAACCAGAAGTTGGATGACATGGTTTTTACCTAGGTAACCAATTGTTCGGTTACATGAATTGTATTTGCATTACCTGATCGGTTACGTTGAAATTATATTTTATTATAAAACAGATTCTTTAATGTTTGCTAAAGTTAACAGTATTGTAAAAGGACTAAATATTAGCCCCAGTACTGAAACAAAATAGAAACACTTCCAGATTCTGTTTCTCGTTTTGCGGTGGCCAAGTTACTTTTGCTTTATTGATGGTACTTCTATACTACAGTGACATTCCAAATGTTTGTTTTTAAAGCTGATTATGCGATGTTAGTATTTTTCAACTGTTGTGACACATTTGGATTCCTCTTTACGTTAAAACCATTTTCAACATTTGTAAAATGTGTCTAAGATATATTCCTTTAAAGATAAATTAGCAGTAGATAATATAGCTGCACCCACCGGTCCGTGCACATTTCTTCAATGTGGAGGCTTATCATTGTGATAATTAAATCTAAAACAAACAAGCTGGAAGAAAAAGAAATATTTATACCAAAATATTTTTAATGAAAGTTGTGCACGTTTTTGGTAAAATACATTCTGATCCAAAGTCTTTATTATCATTTTATATATGGCAAGATAAGTCTCCTCAACTTTGAATGATACAGGGACATTTTACATGCACAGGCAAGTTGTTTTAAAATATATGTTTGAAATATTAGTTGCTGAACTTTTAACAAATAGTGTTTATAAAAGTCTATTAATCTGTTATCCATCTTTATGATTGCTGAACTAGTACAAACTTAAACACAGATGGGAGTAAAAGGTTATACCAGACTTAATCTATATACAAGTATTGTTATATTTTTAAACCATAATCTTTATATTCAGCATAGAATGTAGTTATAATACAACACAATGCCTAATGTTTTCCCCAAGGACCACACTGAACATTTATAGTGTTTATGGCTAGACAATATTAACAGTAATTGGAACACAGAAAAAAAAAAAATTAATACGTTGAAATGTACAAACACACATGTATATGTGTGTGTGTATATATATATATATATATATATATATATATATATATATATATTGTCAAAATATGTTGATTGTAGTATTTGGAGTTGAAGGCACGGCTATTGGGGGGTGGCAGGAGGCCCTTGTATGCAATAAAAAATCATGGATATCAGAATTTTAATTTGAAAATTCTGTGGGCACCCTGTCAAATATAGATGCAGCAGAGATCATTAAGATATTGTTCAGTATTATGTCGCAATGAGGCTTCGAGGTTAAGTCAACGTCGGCTGACGCCACACGAGATGAGGGTCCTACTTGAAATCAGAAACCAGTCTAGACGGTCGTTTTCGTACACAATTAAAAATAAACAAATAGCATCGAAATACAGCGTATTCAACTTGCATTAACTATGAAATGAAATAAATATAAATAGAAACTGATGTGCAGATAGAAATTTTGTTATATTTCTTGTTTGTTGTACCATAGGCCTAGGTAGGGTGTGTACGTGTTGTACGTTTTTTTGTGACTAACATTAATTCGGACCAACTGCAAAATGGAGTAAAAAAATTATTTTTTATTAGGTAATAATATTTTCAGAAGTGATAATCATTGTGAAGTACAATGTCTGTGAATTTACATAAAACTTTATTATGACTATTTTAAACAAAGATATTTTGAAAATTATCGTCAATGGTTTGGGTACCAGACGTTTTCTCTCCAAGCCAGTTCGCCCCCAACTATTAATAATCAGCTATTGGATCTACCGGCCTTGGTGGTGTCGTGGCAGGTCATCGGTCTACAGGCTGGTAGGTACTGGGTTCGGATCCCAGTTGAGGCATGGGATTTTTAATCCAGATACCGACTCCAAACCCTGAGTGAGTGCTCCGCAAGGCTCAGTGGGTAGGTGTAAACCACTTGCACCGACCAGTGATCCATAACTGGTTCAACAAAGGCCATGGTTTGTGCTATCCTGCCTGTGGGAAGCACAAATAAAAGATCCCTTGCTGCCAATCGGAAGAGTAGCCCATGTAGTGGCGACAGCGGGTTTCCTCTCAAAATATGTGTGGTTCTGAACCATATGTCTGACGCCATATAACCGTAAATAAAATGTGTTGAGTGCGTCGTTAAATAAAACACTTCTTTCTTTCTATTGGATCTCAACCATTTGGTAATTGACACACAGGACAGCACATATCATGGGGTTTTATATACTAGTCATGGGGCACTGTTTGGGACAATATTCAGTTATATCAAGTAATTATAGGCCTACATTCACACCACTAATAACTATACTTTAATGTTTTATCTCAATATTCAGTTATATCAAGTAATTATAGGCCTACATTCACACCACTAATAACTATACTGTAATGTTTTATCTCAATATTCAGTTATATCAAGTAATTATAGGCCTACATTCACACCACTAATAACTATACTTTAATGTTTTATCTCAATATTCAGTTATATCAAGTAATTATAGGCCTACATTCACACCACTAATAACTATACTTTAATGTTTTATTTCAATGTTGTTTTTTTACACATTTTGTTAGACTGAATATCATTCTTTCATAGGAACAGTAAAGTCACCTTTCCTTTTCTCCATTTAATAAATAAAATGTTCCACTTAATGGTTTTCGGAATACAGATTGCACTAATGAAACAATATGGGCCAATTCATGGTATGGTAAACTGAGATGTCAATGGTAGAAAACAATACCCAGGGCTTTAGATTGCAACTAAGCCAAGGTATTAATGCTGTGCCCAAAATAAAGATACCAAATTAAATACAAACATGCTAACCTCAAAACATTTTACCTAAAAATCACTAAAATATTTTTCTTGAATTAATTAAAATAACTTTAATGCAATATAACCCTTCAGCAGTAGTTAATGATATTATTGTGCTAAAAAGACCTCTCTGTACTCTGGAAACAAAATATATATATTGTGCCCAAATTGGTGAGATCTAAAGCCCTGAGTACCGATGCCATTAATGTTAATTTTAGGCTGTGTGATGGTGTTGGGTGTATCTGGGAAAATACAACAAAGAATGCTTCCATCCTGTCTTGTGAGGGGGCGGGACGTAGCCTAGTGGTAAAGTGTTCGCTTAATGCACGGTTGGTTTGGGATCGATCCCCGTCGGTGGGCCCATTGGGCTATTTCTCGCTCCAGCCAGTGCACCACCACTGGCGTATCAAAGGCTGTGGTATGTGTTATCCTGATTGTGGGATGGTGCATATAAAAGATCCCTTGCTGCTAATCGAAAATAGTAGCCCATGAAGTGGCGACAGTGGGTTTCTTCTCTCTATATCTGTGTGGTCTGACGCCATATAACCGTAATTAAAATGTTTTGAATGCATCCTTAAATAAAATATTTCCTTCCTGTGTTGTGACTGCTATTCGTGCCGAAGACAGTTCTGCTTGATTTGGCACTGCTATGTTGCACATCATCGTCATTAGTTTGCCAATAATATATACCCTGAAATGACTTTTCCCATTAATAAAATAAAGTCTTATCATGTTTAGTTAAATGTCTTCTCTTTTTATAATTGGTACAAAATGCAAAATAAAATTTGAGGGCGACACATAAGTAAATGGATCACAAAAGGCACATATGAGAAGGTAAACATTTATTACTGTACCACACATACACACAACATATTTTAGTTTTATCTAGTGCTACATGTAGTTATGTTTAAATATCAAGAGTGTAGTCTAGGGAGTTATTTATAGCTCCCCTTAACTATCAAATATTATCAATACTTAATAAAGATGGGAAGTAAGTTAATATCCTAAATAGTTTCCTTAATCAAAATAGGATAGCAATTAATCAGTCCCTTAATTTTGTTCCACTTCAACTAACTAGTACAAAACAAAATTGTGTGTTTCCGAGAACCCAATCCTAACAAGAAAAAAGGGCCAACCCTAATTATGTTTTAATTAAAGAAATAATATGAGGGTGAGGCATGTTTTCGTCTTTAGATATTGTAACACATCCCTGCACATATTTCTTTTTCATATGTGTGCTACATGTCACTGTTGCTGATGTTCAACACCTTATTAGAACATTTGTCATCACTTGCTACCTGGAAAGGTTCTTATTCTGTCTTCAAAAAGTACATACAACCACAACACTAGCAGTGTTTCTGCCAGAAAGAAATTTTTGGGTATAGGGCTATGGAATTGAATGCAACCAGTCAACGGGCTATGGGGAGCCTCCTCTACAAAGAAAATGGGTTACATTTAGGGTTAGGCTTAAGAAAATCATACAATAATGATAAGAATCTTTAATTTTGTCCAAATGTTAACTTAAAAAAATAAAAATTTGGGTATAACGCCATACCCATTTTACCCTCTGGCAGAAACCCTGACACTAGTAGTTATATGTCCAACTAGAACAGCTAAAAGAAACAAATATTGTTCTTAAATTGTGGAAACATTAAATCTAAGAACAAATTATTGTTATATAAATTTGCTATTATTTCAAATTAAAATATTTTACAAGCATAAGGAACTTGATACAGTACATATATGATCCCTGTGAAGAAGTTACAGATATCCTGCTGCTTAAAATATTTTTACAATGAACATAACCAGTTAATATTTTGTATGATTGTAAATGTCACAATGAGAAAACAAGCTGTATTTTCTAAATCTGGTCATGTTCTTGGAGGCATGATTAGACCTACATGTAGTCCAGATTTAACGAACCATTTGAGATGCCTAAAAGAATAATTTAAAGGTCAACATTTATCAAAAACATAATTCACTATTGTTTGGTATCTACGTTTACCTCTTACAATATATATGAAGTGTCAATAATTTTTTTTTTTTTTTTTTTATCCGTTTTTAATATATTTGTAATAAAAAGTCATGTTTTCCCCATTGCTTGCCAAAATGCCTGTCAACTCGAAGAACCAAGTCATGTGACCCCGTGACGCGCTAACCGGTATAACATGAAGTGTGATTCGCAGCCTTTCAAACATTTTACTGGGAAGGTGGAACACACATATTTTTAAAACGCAGAAATTTTATTATATTGAATTGAAATGTATGGATGGAATATTCTTTTGGAGATAGTTTTCAAATGTAAAATATGGTGAACCATTGGTTAGTGTTTGGATGTATCAAAGCAGCAGTATACATAGTGTGGGTTCCTCTACCCCCCCCCAATCCCAATATACGAAGCCTAGAACGATAACAAATATGGGGCTTGTATTTTCATAATCAAATACAAACATTTTGTGCGTGCGTGCATGTGTACAGTGGACTCTGTACAAACCGGCATCGATTGGGACCAACAAAATATGCCGGTTTAGACAGAGTGTCGGTTTATAAATATTTCATTCAGAGTTATGGTTCTTGCCATAATGATCAAAATCGTAAATTACCAACGTAAATAAAATGTCATTATCCACAACAACCTGACTAACAGTAACAGGAATAGCCGAGACCTACGTGTTCAACCAATGAAATTAAAGATCGACAGTAGCAATCGAGATCAGGCATGGCTGGGACAGAAGTTCGGACCAGACTTGAATTGTAAAAATTACCAAAACAAAACCATAAAAATAATAATAAACACACACAAACTGAATAAACACAATTTTATTTTATTGACTAAAATCACATGAAATGGAATTACAAACTTGATAAACACAGTATCATTTTAATAATTAAAATCACATAATAATTAGAATTTGAGTTCATTGTTTATTATGAATGTCACAGTCTATCGAGTGTCAGCTGAGAAAAAGTCTGTAACTGTTGATTGTGTTTTCTTTACGTGCTTCTTCAAAGCAGACTTCTCTGTCATGGCCTCCAGGTTTAATATTGGTTGTAACAGTTCGTCATCGGTTGTAGCAGCAAAGGTTTTCAGTTGTCTTAACATTTTAAGCGCATCGGCGTAAGAAAGTTCTGGTGTTGTGTCACAAGGTGTGTCATCTTCATCTCCCGAACTGTCATCTGCTGGTTTCTCCTCGGTTTTAGCAACAGGTGTAAGGGCAGTTACTAGCTGAGCTTCCCACTCTGTCGTATCCGGATTCTCTGTTGGGATGTCGTGATCAAAGTCAACAAACTCGGCCGCATTAATATCACGGGATATGGTGGCTATCAACGTAGAAAGAGGAACATCGTCGTCATCAGCATAGTCATCATCAGCATCATCGGAATCAGAAGTGACAGGAAAACCACAACCCATGAAACACTTGACAATTGTTGTTGTCTGTGTTTCCTTCCAGGCAACGTTAATCCAATTAACCGCATCCAACACTGTGATTGCCTTGCATAGTTCACTTACATTAGCGCAATCTTCCATCCGTAAAATGAGCGATCTCATCATGTGTTTTCTGTACCTGGTCTTGAAAGCCTTAATTATGCCTTGGTCTAATGGTTGTAGCACTGAGGTGGTGTTAGCTGGTAGAAATTTAACAGTTACATTGCTCGCTCTCAGATCACAGCCGTGGGATGGTGCGTTGTCGATGAATAAAAGAATATTTCTTCCCTGTCGGCGCATCTGTCGATTAAGTTTCTCTAACCAATCATTGAACAGTTGTGAATTCATCCACGCTTTCCGATTGGCTGTCCAGGTCACAGGGAGTGACTCCTTTCTAATATTCCTAAAACGGCGAGGATTTTGGGCTTTCCCTATTACCAATGGTTTCGTTTTTTCTCCTGTTGCACTACAACACAATAAAACAGTTAATCGTTCTTTTGAAACCTTCCCACCTTTTGCCGCTTGTGTTTTATAAGTCAGTGTCCTGTCTGGTAATGCACGAAAAAACAGACCTGTCTCGTCACAGTTAAAGATATCCTTCATCTCGTAATCTCCAAGAATGGTTGGTAGGCGTGTCTTAAAGTCGTCCACGATATCAAGATTGACACCTGCACTCTCCCTGCTAACTTTGAACTGTTTTATGTTGAACCGAATTTTCCGTGATGTCAGCCAGCCATCGGATGCTTTGAAGTCAGGTACTCCTAGCTGTTCGGCGAACTGAAGGGCTTTTTCTTTTAAAATCGGACCTGAAATTGGCAGTGTTTTGGATCTTGCCTGCTTAAACCACTGATGCATTAATCCATTTAGATTTTCGAACTTTCCGCTGGATATTCGTTTTCTCTCTGCCGAAATGTTGCTTTCATACAATTGCCGGTAATGATCACCACGTTTTAGAATGTCAGATACTGTCTGTCTTCCTATCTTAAATTTCACTACTAAATCCTTCTGTTTACATAGTGGATTCAATGAAAACTCTTCTATTAATTTAACTTTAGTCTGCAGTGAAAGTTTTCTAGGTCACCCTGCCATTACTAATTCAATAAGACACGGCAAAACATGCGCCATACATATTTATGCAGACTGCTTGACACTAAGTCGATATGAGTGAATTCATTTAGGTTTCAACACACACTAATACTAATCCAGTTGATCTAGCTGCATATTGTAATTACAAGAAGTGTGGATCATTGTTTATTAAACGTTAAAAGAAGCGCGATTATGTCATCTCACTGGTTACAGTCGGTAGCCTAATTACTTGCAAATTGTCGTCTTTGTTTAACAATTGACCAAAGGCAGACCGAACTTGCAAAATTGTGTGCCGGTATAGACAGAGCTAATTACTATGTAAACCATTCTTTTGTTCTGGAATTTGCATCCGTAATCCAAAGTACACAGCTTCCAGATTAGCCAGAGTTTTGTTCCTAATAGATTAACGGTAGCTGGACGGGACTTTGATATCGTGCCGGTTTACACAAAAATCCGGATTACTCCATGCCGGTTTGTACAGAGTCCACTGTATATGTATGTATATATATATATATATATATACACACACACACACAAATTTCGTATGAACACACACACACACACACACACACACACACACACACACACACACAGAGGAAACAAAAAAAATCAGTCGACACCGGATGTCTTCTATTCCGGATTTTGGACGCAAATTCAAGAACAAAAGAACCTTTCATGTAGTAATTAACTGTCTACACCGGTGCACAATTTTGCCCCTGTATGCGATCATACCTACTGTCTGCCAGTGGTCACCTTTTAACAGTGACGGCAGTTCCCTGATAATTAGGACACCACAGAAAGTGTTATGAAATAATTGCACCTCTTTGAATGCTTAACAAACAATGAACAACACCTGTATTATCGGGTGTAGGTAGCAAGATAAATGGTATTATTATTTGTATGTGTTCATACCTGCATTGCATCATACCGATCTGTCTAAGACAATAAATTCAGATCCCTATTTTATGTGATATTAATCAATAAAATAATGTTATTTATTTTGCTTGTTGTTTTAAATGCGTTCTGATCTGAACACATATTTTATTAGTCAAAAGACGGGACTGAACTTGTGTCCTGCTTTTAACATGCTTATATACCACTTCCTCACCAATCGAGGTACCATTAGAGTAGATGTCCAAACTAGCGTCTGTTAAGAATCAGCTGTTTTTCGAACAATCATTCTCTGCTGTCAGCATGTTGACCTACTAACAGAACGCCTGATGCTACGTCACAGGTCTGATGGTTTTTTCCCCAAGCATTTTACAAAAAGTCACTTTATTAATAATTGGGATGGTATTTTTGTTTTTTATTTTTAATACTGTAATCTTTATGTATTTGTTTGATATACTGTGTATTAATAATGTGCCATGATTGTGGTTTAAATACACACAACAGTGGCGTAGGAAGGTGCCAAAAGTGTGTGTGGGGTATATATATATGTGTGTATGTATGTATACATGTATGTATGTATGTATGTATGTATGTATGTACAGGGCACAATATTTCACGAGAACCGTTGTTCTGTTTGTGTGCCGGCTATGCAACTTTAAAATCACGAGAACCGCCAATTGGTTAGGCCTACGTGTTGAGCAATTGCATTCTAAAATCAAAAGTACCATATGAGTAATGAAAGTGAAAATCAGTTTATATTTTTAAATACATTTGAACCACTAATATAGCACAGAACCATAGTTCAAGTGTTTTAGGATTAGGTAGGCCTAACTCATCGATTATGAGAACTATATTCACGTAACCGAACAATCGGTTACCTAAGTAAAACTCACGTGAACTGACTTCCGGTTACCTAAGATTTTAAAATATTGTCTGTGTGTGTGTGTGTGTGTGTGTGTGTGTGTGTGTGTGTGTTATAAAAACATATATATATATATAATATATAAACATATACTCTTCAAAAAAAGAAACGCAAAAGGGTACAAATGGGTTATAACTCCGATTTTATGTTTCCTACCGGTTCATGCTTTGTGAATATAAGGTCATTGCATGTCCCAAACACATTCCCACGGTTACATTCGATAAAACGCAGCTACTGTACAATAAAGTTCCAAAATGTGAATATTCGCAAAAACGCAGCCACGTGCAAACCATGTCACCACTGCACGTGCGTTGTCTGCACGTGCAACATGAACACCGACAGTATAAAAGTGCAGGGTGTTCGCTTGCCTGGCCTCTGTATCTGGCCGACAGTTGACAATCCAGGACATGCCACGTCTCAGTGAACCGCAGAGAAACAATGCCATCGGCCGACTAGACGCAGGCGAATCCAGAACGGCCGTTGCCAGGGCATTCCATGTGTCCCCAAGCACCATCTCCAGACTGTGGGACCGTTACCAGCAACATGGATCAACACGTGACCTCCCTAGATCCGGTCGACCACGGGTCACTACCCCCGGGCAGGACCGCTACATCCGGGGACGCCACCTTCGGGAACGATTGACTACTGCCACCTCCACAGCCGCAGCAATACCAGGTTTGCGCAGGATATCCGACCAGACCGTATGGAACCGCCTACGTGAGGTAGGAATTCGTGCCAGACGTCCAGTTCGAGGTGTCATCTTAACACCACAACACCGTCGACTCCGACTGCAGTGGTGCCAGATTCATCGACAATGGCCTCAACTGCGATGGAGACAGGTGTGGTTCAGTGACGAGTCCCGATTTCTGCTCCGACGTCATGATGGAAGATGTCGCGTGTATAGGCGTCGTGGTGAACGTTATGCGGCAAACTGCATGCAGGAAGTGGACAGATTCGGCGGGGGTAGTGTCATGGTGTGGGCAGCCATCTCACACACTGGCAGAACTGACCTGGTCCACGTGCAGGGCAACCTGAATGCACAGGGCTACATTGACCAGATCCTCCGGCCACACATCGTTCCAGTTATGGCCAACGCCAACGCAGTGTTCCAACATGACAACGCCAGGCCTCACACAGCACGTCTCGCAACGGCTTTCCTACAGAACAACAACATTAATGTCCTTCCTTGGCCATCGATATCACCGGATTTGAACCCAATTGAGCATCTATGGGACGAGTTGGACCGACGCCTCCGACAGCGACAACCACAGCCCCAGACCCTGCCCGAGCTGGCAGCAGCCTTGCAGGCCGAGTGGGCCACCATCCCCCGGGACGTCATCCGTACTCTGGTTGCTTCAATGGGCAGGCGGTGCCAGGCAGTTGTCAACACACGCGGAGGCCACACCCGGTATTGACTCCAGATGACCTTGACCTTGGTGGTGTGTCCTATATCTTACTCACAATGGACTAGAGTGAATTGTGAACAATCCTGCAACATTTGGTAATTATCGGACTCACCATTCAATAATTAAATCAATTCTCTAAATGTTACGACAATGTGGTTTTGCGTTTCTTCTTTTGAAGAGTATATATATAAACTCATATATATAAACCATCACTGCTTCTACTGGATAAAGAAAAGTGCCCATGCATAAGGATACTAGCTAATTTTTATTTTCAGCCCATCACCCCATTTGTGTGGTGAAACAGGATTATTATATATTGGTATTCTTGAATGAAGGCTAAATCAAACCTACCCCAATGTTTGTGTATCTATATTTATATATTTACATTATTAATTATTATATAATTTTAAAAAAGTACAATCAATAAGTACGGAACTAAAATGCCTTATTTGTGTTATACACATGAACTCAACCTTAGAATCTCTCGCATACATGTGGCTGACACCCTTTGACTTGTTAATGTTTGTATCAGACTGCATATGTATACATAAAAGTCGTTACGATACTGGCCCCACATGATAATGTCAAACAGAATTTTTTTTCAAGCATTTTTAGTTGCTTTTTCAAAAAACATAACATCAATTAGTAGTGATTATTTTTGGTCAAAAGATGATCGTTGCAGATTCTACCCTATATGGTCCTTTCCTGTGGGCTACAAATTAGTTTTTCCAAGCTAGCCTCGCAATGTAAACTATGTCCGGTAATTCATGGATGTTCTATAATCCGCCCCAAAGAAAATGGCTTTTTTCATGCTATGGAATTTATTACAAATTATTTATTTCTGAACCGATTGATTTGTTGCGCAAAAAAGAGAGTACTTTCTTATTATTTCCAAAAAGCCTTTACTTGTCTTTTTACGTCAAACCAAAGTGAAATTATTTACAAAAAATATGGGATGGGTCGAACTATAGCTGTAACGCCTTTTGTTTTGCATCCATACACGGCGCAGTTATTTTTTATTGTAGAATATTTCAGACAGTATTCACATACCAGTATTACAAAAAAAAGAAATTAAATGGATTCGTGCACATATTGTTTTGTATTCGAAAGCGTCTTTGATAACCTTGTCTTGGAGTGACATCACACGTCATTAAGTAACTCGGTGTGTAGCTTCGAGTGGGGTTTTTCCGACAGAGGGCTAAAAATGTGATCAATTATTGCTAATATATAAAAAACGGCTTTTCAAATCATTTTAAAATTTTGTAAGATTCCAATACATTGTAAATGTGATATATAGGTACCAAAACTGGCAAAAGATAGCAAAATACATGTTTTATTACTGTGGCACTTTAATTTTTTTTTTTTTTTAAAAGCCATATGAATGCTCATGTTAATATCTTCATCAGCAAATATAGCTTAACAAATACTTTATATATGGAAGATCTAAATAATGCGTGATGGTGAGTCCAACAAATATTCAGGTACATTAAAACCCTGAAAAAGTGTAAACGTAAACTTCATCTGGAATGACTGTTGTGAAATGGCAAAAATTGCATTACCCAACATTAAACAAAAAATGTTATGTGAGACCCTAACCTTCAAATGATGTCACTATTGCTTCTATTTCAACAATTTATATTGTATGATGTTTTTATTTATATTTGTTGTTATCCTGTTAACAATTCCTTTGAAATACTGCTTTTTGAGAAAAGGGTGTATGGTTATCAAAAGGGTCGTTACACAAAAACATTTCCAAGAAAATTTTATATTTAGGATGTAAATATAACTAGATGTCAAAACAAGCTTCTACTGCAATAAGATCCTTCAAAAAGAATATCTGAGGTGCTGAGACTATGTTAAATTTCTACTGAAAAATAAAACTCTGTGAATTTTGTTTTGTAACGTTACAGAAAAAGTGTTATATGAGACTCTAATCCTCAAAGGATTTCAATATTGGTAACATATCTGAATTTTCCAATCTATTAACTCCCAACCCTCCAAGTTTTGTATTCCTAAATGCCCTGACAAATATTTTACAATGCTTTTAATATAGTCATTTAGCAATTCTGTAAAAATATAACTGTCATGAAAATTAGGGTAGGGCCACAAAACGGGTGGATACACACAGAAAGCTGTGAGTCCTGCACTGCTATCATAAATTTTCCATTTCTAGAGATGTAGGCCGTGACAAAAATCACTATGAGCATTCATCCCCCCATGTGGTACGATTTGGCCAAATTTTGGGTCGTGGCTCATGGACTATACTGCTATAGTAGCAGGATATGACTGCATTATCTTTCATCATATTCTGTCAATAGCAGGCCCTTAGGAAGGATTTTCAAAGTGTGGTGGGGGGGATGGGGGGGGGGGCTCATTTTTATGGTTGTTCTATCATCAGGTTTCTGTATTAACATTATAAGACAATTTAAAGTCCCGAAAAAAAACCTGGCTAAAAAAGTGGGGGGCTGAGCCCCTCCCTAGCCCCCCAGCTCCTACGGGGCTGAATAGAAATGGTGGTTGCAGGATAAATATATATATATATATATATATAACTCTCAAAATTTAGGGTTTGTGTGGGGGACCTCCTTAGATCTGCCACTGAGCAATTTGTAGTTACATACAGAGTCAAAGGTGATCAAATGCAACAGGTACATGTTTAATTATCTGACCGGCCTGGTAGGTACTGGGTTCGGATCCCAGTCGAGGCATGGGATTTTTAATCCAGATACCGACTCCAAACCCTGAGTGAGTGCTCCGCAAGGCTCAGTGGGTAGGTGTAAACCACTTGCACCGACCAGTGATCCATAACTGGTTCAACAAAGGCCATGGTTTGTGCTATCCTGCCTGTGGGAAGCGCAAATAAAAGATCCCTTGCTGCTAATCGGAAAGAGTAGCCCATGTAGTGGTGACAGCGGGTTTCCTGTCAAAATCTGTGTGGTCCTTAACCATATGTCTGATGCCATATAACCGTAAATAAAATGTGTTGAGTGTGTTGTTAAATAAAACATTTCTTTTTATGTTTAATTATAATTGGATGCATTTAAGAAGTCTAAAATGTGCTGAGGTGTCGTTAAATACATTACTTTGTTGTATTGTTGTCAGGTACTCAGTTGAGTGCTTGCATAGCAGGACCGAACCACCTTTTCTCATTCCAACCCTGGCACCACAACTGGTCAAAAGCTGTGGAATTTGCTGCTTTCTTGTCTGTGGGAAAGTATGTAAAAGATCCCTTGTTGCTAATGAAAAAATGTACTGGGTTTCATCTGATGACTGCGAGTCAGAATTACCAAATATTTGACATCCAGTAGCCGAGGATTAATTAATCAATGTGCTCTAGTGGTGTCGTTAAACAAAAAAAACTTATTTTTTGTTGTCAGGTACAGGAAACATGAACGGAGATGTGATGCAGTCGACCAATCAAGAACAAGAACAGCCGAAACCCGTCAATTTGGTATGTACACACAGAAAGTGGGTGGGTTGGTGAGTGGGTAGGTGGATGGACGGATGGGTTGATGAGTGAATGGGTGAGTAGTTGGATGGGTGGGTTGGTGAGTGGATGGATCGATAGGTGAGTGGGTTGGTAAGTGGGTTGTTGAGTAGGTTG
The DNA here is from genome assembly GCF_016097555.1 of Gigantopelta aegis. Taxonomy (NCBI): domain Eukaryota; kingdom Metazoa; phylum Mollusca; class Gastropoda; order Neomphalida; family Peltospiridae; genus Gigantopelta; species Gigantopelta aegis. The sequence goes on along the minus strand of NC_054710.1, from coordinate 18,974,378 downwards.
TTGAGTGGATAGATGGATGGGTAGGTGGATGGATGGGCTGGTGAGTGGATGGGTGAGTGGGTTAGTGAGTGGATGGGTGAGTGGTTGGATGGGTGGGTTGGTGAGTGGTTGGATGGGTGGGTTGGTGAGTGGTTGAATGGGTGGGTTGGTGAGTGGATGGGTGAGTGGTTGAATGGGTGGGTTGGTGAGTGGGTTGAATGGGTGGGTTGGTGAGTTGATGGATGAGTGGGTTGAATGGGTGGGTTGGTGAGTGGTTAAATGGGTGGGTTGGTGAGTGGTTAAATGGGTGGGTTGGTGAGTGGATGGGTAAGTGGGTTGAATGGGTGGGTTGATGAGTGGATGGGTGTTTAGTTGGATGGGTGGGTTGGTGAGTTGATGGATGAGTGGGTTGGTGAGTGGATGGATCGATAGGTGAGTGGGTTGGTAAGTGGGTTGTTGAGTAGGTTGTTGAGTGGATAGATGGATGGGTAGGTGGATGGATGGGCTGGTGAGTGGGTTAGTGAGTGGTTGGATGGGTGGGTTGGTGAGTGGTTGGATGGGTGGGTTGGTGAGTGGTTGAATGGGTGGGTTGGTGAGTGGATGGGTGAGTGGTTGAATGGGTGGGTTGGTGAGTGGGTTGAATGGGTGGGTTGGTGAGTTGATGGATGAGTGGGTTGAATGGGTGGGTTGGTGAGTGGTTAAATGGGTGGGTTGGTGAGTGGATGGGTAAGTGGGTTGAATGGGTGGGTTGGTGAGTTGATAGGTGAGTCAGTGGATGGATGAGTGAGTCGGTGGATGGATAAGTGAGTCAGTGGATGGGTGAGTGAGTCAGTGGATGGGTGAGTGAGTCAGTGGATGAGTGTGTGAGTCAGTGGATGGGTGAGTGAGTCAGTGGATGGGTGAGTGAGTCAGTGGATGAGTGTGTGAGTCAGTGGATGGATGAGTGTGCGAGTCAGTGGATGGGTGAGTGAGTCAGTGGATGGATGAGTGTGAGTCAGTGGATGGATGAGTGAGTCAGTGGATGGATGAGTGTGTGAGTCGGTGGATGGGTGAGTGAGTCAGTGGATGGGTGAGTGAGTGTGTGAGTCAGTGGATGGGTGAGTGAGTTGGTGGATGGGTGAGTGAATCAGTGGATGGATGAGTGAGTCAGTGGATGGGTGAGTGGATGGATGAGTGTGTGAGTCAGTAGATGGGTGAGTGAGTCAGTGGATGGATGAGTGAGTGAGTCAGTGGATGGATGAGTGTGTGAGTCAATGGATGGATGAGTGTGTGAGTCAGTGGCTGGGTGAGTGAGTCAGTGGATGGATGAGTGTGTGAGTCAGTGGATGGATGAGTGAGTCAGTGGATGGATGAGTGTGTGAGTCAGTGGATGGGTGAGTCAGTGGGATGGGTGAGTCAGTGGATGGGTGAGTGAGTCAGTGGATGGGTGAGTGAGTCAGTGGATGGGTGAGTGAGTCAGTGGATGGATGAGTGAGTTAGTGGATGGGTGAGTGGATGGATGAGTGTGTGAGTCAGTGGATGGGTGAGTGAGTGGATAGTCCAGTCAATCTAAGCTTAAAAAAGGCCTAACCTAGAACAAATTGCAACAGAATTTATTTTTGTTTTAATTGGTTCTCAAGGCTATCCTAGTAATATTTTTCAACAGTATACACATGTATGTATGCTGAAACAAGATATATTTAGTAAATGATGTTTTAATTGCATTGTATTTTGTCTGTAATAACATACTGTATGATTTAGAAATACCTCTCTTAATTTATCATTTAAAATGTTTTTTATTTTTCAAGATTGCTGCCAACATTCCCATTGAAATAACAGTTAAAATCTTACGGAAATTAGCGATGTTGAATCATTTGAAATTAATATGACGGAAATTGGGCGCCATTTTATCATTCTTGAAGTTAACACGTGTTTACTTTTTTTTCAATTTTGACAACTGGGACGAAACATACTTAAAACAGACCTTATCTTTTAAGGTGCGCAAGTGTGATCACGCTCGTACAGCCCACATAATTTCAATCTGGCGAGTGTGAAAAATAACGCACGTTGCACTTAACCAATAGCACACGTAAAATAATTTTGTATATTTAATGCCACTATGTACTTTATGTACTTTAATAGAAGGACCCATTTAATAATGTCATAAAAACAAAAATGTGACGAGAACTGTAGCGTCGATGCCAGCTTATAATACATGACTGGTACTTTGCTATACAAGTCGGAAAACACTGGTTTAGTAGACATCTTCGAAGACATACCAATCCGATCAGAACTCCTTTGCCTATTTAATTTATTATGCATTAAAAACAGTCTACTTTTGTAAGGTAATAGATAACAACGTCTGATAAGGCTAACTGTGCATATAGTTATGAAAAAAATAAGAATTGAATTAAAGTGGCTTCTGTAGCCTACACAAATTAACTTGCTACGGAAATCAGCGAAGTTGGTAAAGTTGTCTCGATTAGTTGATAACTGTTAGCCTACACAACTTATGTGAGGTCCCGAAAATGGCAAGCGTGTAACTTTTTACTTTCTTTAAAAAATAAATTAAATTTAGACAAAGACAATTCAAAAGTAGATGGAACAATAAAAAGAAGGAAAAAAATTGATAATAGGTACATTGTATGTAACAGGCCTGTAGGAATGATTTTGGGAGTAGGGGGTCACTTACAGATCGGGTACAAACTCTATATCAGATTTTGATTACAGTGGCAAACATTAATGTGTTTAAAAAAAAAAAAAAAAAAAAAAAGGCTCACAAGTGGGCCTGTATAAGAATTACAGGTCTCGTTTACCCAAAAATTAGGCTATTTTTTATTTTATTTATTATTATTATTTTTTTAATCTTAAAAAAAGATCATATAAAACTTAAATGAAATATTTGTATTTCAGCAAAAGATTAATGAATGTGCATCTGTTCTTTATATATGTACATGTATATATTTACAAAATATAGTAACTAATCATAGCCAACTATTTAATTTTTGTTTGTTAGAAAGTCACAGACCATGCGATTGGAACATGATTTGATGCGCATATTGACCAATCAGAACGATCGGGGTCAGATTATTTTTACTCTTGAAACTGGCTGCACGCACACGCTAGTCTAGGTTCTAATAGACCAAATCAATTCCTATTGCCGATAATGTTAACGTTTACTAATAAAACTGATATAAGCAGCGTATCAACACACCCAGGAAGTACAGCAATAAAAAGTGTTGACACCTCACATTCTAATCTACCTGCAAGAAAATGGGGGGGTGGGGGGGGGGGGGTCACATACCATTTAAGAGATTTAATTAATGGTTTTAATAGCAACCGTCATTTTTGCTCAAAATTGCAGTTCCATTTTTTGGGATACCCCCATTAGTTTCAACCTCTGGTATATACTGCATAACAACTGTATAACAAATAAAAGTATATTTATTTATTGTCAATGGATAATAGTATTTGCACAAATAATCAATGTCACATATTACTACCAATCACACCCACAGCTGCTTTTACTCCATAAATATTTGATGGTGCACCTCGAACTTTGACACGGGACTCTCTTCATTGGTACCATGCAACCTCTACTTGACAACTTGTTGTTTCACATTTGAATGAATGGGTGTCAAACTATGGTAAATGCAAACAAATTGTTTCGCATTTGAATGAATGGGTGTCAAACTATGGTCAATGCAAACAAATTGTTTCACGTTTAACAAGTTATTTTAAAATAATAATAATAATATAATGGATCTAATTCAGTCGGTAGTGCACACCTGGGATGCTTGGGTCATAGTTCTTATTGAATGACCTCCTCAGAACCAGTGGGTTTTTCCCATCCTAGCAGGGTTGAAAAAAATCATGATTTTAAAAATAAATAAATAAAAAATCGGATTTTTTTTTATATAAATCGGATTTTAAAAATTTAAATCAGATTTATTTGATTTTTTTAATTTTTACTTTAATTTGGAGCTTCTGAATTGAATACTTGCTCCCTATTAAATACACGATTTGGAAGCTTCACTGCATTCTGAAAAGAAATACCTTGAACATCTAGAAATGAGGCAACAAAATGCATTTTGGGGATTATTGAGTTAATGTTTAAGTACTTGGTGTTTAGCCAGGATGGCTATATACGGTGATTTGACACGTGAAGTCAGTGACTTCAAGTCACATCTGTTAGATCTGACTCTAGAGCATCCCCAAATTCGTCCAATTTACCACATTGAAGCAGAGTGGCTTCACTTGACATCTTCTATTATGTTGATCTCCCAGGAAAATCCCAACCATAGATTTGGGGGAATTGTCACTGATCAGTATGACTTGTTAAGACTACATGGTATTGAAATCTAATTGCAATTCAATTATAAATATATGTAAAAATAATTATCTAGCGTAAGTAACAATTGATTTTAAATAACACTTCATTTTTTGTACTGCAAGTTAATTGATAAATCACATGTTTACAAAATAATCAATAAAAATAAATGCAATAATCATAAAAATCAAATGAAACAATAAAAATTAAAAAAATCGAAATGCATGATTTTTTTGCAGTGATTTATATCATGATTTAAATCAATGATTTAAATCAAACAACTCTGCATCCCAGCTATCCTAATCATGTTCGCTGCATATGAAATTCAAGTTTATTCATACACATGTTTAGCTGCACGTTCATCAAACCATCTAACACTGAAACGGTATCTATAATTGTGTGCATCAAATTATCTGAATAGTACACATTGTAATTAAAAAATCAACTTGTTTGCATCAGTGTATGCCATAATTATATTTCTATAGCACTGCTACTAAAAAAAAATAATAACTCCATTCCTGATAGGGAAAATAAATCAGACTACAGTAATGAACCAAACAACATAAAATTAGAAGGAAACATTATTATTGGTTTATTGGTTAATGTTTGAAACGTATGCCTCGACCTTTACATGTACCAATTACTTCATAAATTAGTGGCGACAGGGGGTTTCCTCTCTCAATATCTGTATGGTCCTTAACCATATGTCTCACGCCATATAACCGTAAATAAAATGTGTTAAATGCATTGTTAAATAAAATCTTTCCTTCATAAATTAATAATGCTTAGTTTTTACTCGCCTTAGCATTTTGATGAGTGTGATTTTTCACTCGCCATGGTTTTTCACTTGCCATGGTTTTTCACTCGCCATGGTTTTTCAAAAGCCAAGGACTGCTTAAAATGTTTTTTCTCATGGCAGGTTAACCACTGAGATCAGTCCCTATTTTGGGTTGTTATAATTTTCACGGTCCCAGCAAGAAATTCACGGGTTCTGTGCAGAATCCGAACAGCATCTATCGTCCATACAAACATGTCTGGTTTAAGGGAATCAAATGCTGTGATTGGCTGAAATACTTTACGGGTCATCGGGATTTTTCAGCAATGTGTGGAAACATTTATACATGTACCATTTGAAAAAACCCCACCCCGAAATGAACGGCGGTTTGCAAATTGGGAAACAGTAACATTGAATAATCGTCCCATCCCTAGTTTGCACACATGTGTAACTTGTTGACGTTGAACACCTTTTTGTGGTAATTTCAGCCAATGCAAATGTAATACTTTTATTGTAAAATGAATGTGCGCTGGTCAGGTTTAGTGGGTGTGTTTGTTGAAACCAACATCCTGGAAAGAGCTGTCCTTTTCAGGATATGTTGTCCCCAGGCAGGCAAAGGCACCTAAAAACCACATGGGCCTACTGATATTAATAAAGTGCTATAGCCACTAATGCTGTATAGAAACATAGCCTATAGTGTAAATAATTGTGATCTGTGCCCTGATATAGCCTCTACATGTCTACCATGAACTGTTTTGAACGCTTTCAGGAGTCCCTGGTTATTATAACTCTGATGAAACAACATCTGTACAACAAAAAATGACATTAGTGAAACTGGCATACATTGAGCTTTCCCTAAGATACAAATGTACCTCAGAAATTGTGATATGTAAATTCCAAAAGGTGAAATAGAAGACAAATTGCTTCTGGAAAGCTGAAGTCATCCTTTTTGTCTTATAACATAGACTGAATGCCAACGTCGGTTTGAATGTCTATATACCAAGATATCTGTATCAGATTTACAACATTCACTGGTTTCTTTTCTGTCTTACAGATTTGTCTTTCTTACTTTGTTTTTTGTTTAGCTTTTATTATATCACTTATGTCATAAGCCTTTTTTAAGGGTTTTGCATTACACCATTCACAGCTGCACATGCTGGCACAGAAACGGCCATTGTTTGTTATGGCTAGGACATATCTTGACCTGATGACCTTGTTATAATGTACACCATCCACAAACCCTGTTTATTTCCTTTAATATGTACATGTGTACTATAACCTGATGACCTTGTTATAATGTACACCATCCACAAACCCTGTTTATTTCCTTTAATATGTACATGTGTACTATAATCTGAAAGCAGTCATGAAAAGGGACATTGGATATGACCATACTGCCACCATGAAGCAGTCATGTGCATTGTCTATAGGTAGACTGCCACTCACGAGGACGATGTATCCTTCTTGACTGGTTAAACCTGCACAAGATAGCACTCTGTGGGTATAGTTACAGACACTTCTGATTGCATACATTTGTAATATCTTCACATATTTTCTTCCTATGCCAAGTAAAGGATCAGGTTAAAGAACAAAGGGAGTAGTGCAATGTTGAATTATATGGTCAATGACAGGTATTCAAGTAAATGTTTTTATCATTTTCAGTCCTGCTTATTCTCATTCGTGTTTTGATATTACACATGACCTAGTTCACATTGTTCATACAAGCTGCATGTTGACAAAATAGTGAAATACCATGATAACCTATATCGGAAAAAAATCATATTTTAGAGCACAAAATGTAGGGAAGACCTCTTCATGACGTCTGTGCTATTTAAAAGTGTCATTTTCATCCTGTGCGACCCACAGAACCCAAACATTGATATATTACATGAGGGTGTTTGATCTATAAGCAACAAAATGTGGCAGCCATTTTGAATAAATTAAAGTTCTGGTCTTAAGAAGTACATGTATTCGTAAACAAAAAATCCCACAGATTTGTGTTTATTGATCAAAAGTGCCATAAACATGACAGGGCATAATTATCTAATGTAGAACAAACTATTTATTTGCCCAAACTTTTCATCAGAGAGACAACTAAGTAAATACAATCCAAAGGTAACGGTGGACGTAATATATCTTTTATGTCACGTTTGTAACTAAATAATTAGTTTATATTTACAGGCTTTCTTTGACAATATTAGTAACATTAACAAAAGTACATTGTTTGTATATACATGTATTTACATTTATATACAATTTTAGGAAATATTGGTACCCATTTTAAACAGAGGTGGCCATCTTGAATTTTCGTTTTCATCCATATATCTCTGAATGAATTTTAAAGAATACGTGTCAATACATTTAAGTCATAGCACTTATGATTCCATGTATTTGTTCACTGAATCTTAACAATAGTTTGCCATTGTGTTTGCATATATGAATTATGGTGGCCATTTTGAAATTATGCAAATTAGCATATTTACCCCACCTACATCAATGTACATTTTTGATATGTTGTTCAGATAGGGTTCAGGGAACAGTTGCAATAAAAATAATTTCTGTTGCAATTTGTTCTAGGTCAAACCTTATTTTGACTGGACTAGGGTGGGTTGGTGAGTGGTTGGAGTCTGTTTTTCTTTGTTTTATAACTTTGACTTTAGTGCACTCTAAAACACTGTCAATAACACCCAAGGGACGGGACATAGCCCAGTGGTAAAGCACTCACCAGATGTGTGGTTGGTATATGATCAATCCCAGATGATTGGCTCATGCTATTTCTTGTTCCAGCCAGTGCACCATGACTGGTATATTAAAGGTGTGGTATGTGCTATCCTGTCTGTGAGATGGTGTGCATATAAAAGATCCCTTGCTACTAATGGAAGAATGTAGCGGTTTTCCCCACTCAGACTACATACATGTATATCAGAATTATCACATGTTTGATTAATAAATCAATGTTGTCTAGTAGTGGCGTCATTGAACAAAACAAACTTTTAACTTTAATAACCCCCATCCCCCAGAGCTGCTGAGTACTGAGGGTCACAAGAATTATAGTTCTTTTAACTTTAATAACCCCCATCACCCAGAGCTGCTGAGTACTGAGAGTCACAAGAATTTTAGTTCTTTTTAACTTTAATAACCCCCATCCGCCAGAACTGCTGAGTACTGAGGGTCACAAGAATTATAGTTCTTTTAACTTTAATAACCCCCATCCCCCAGAGCTGCCGAGTACTGAGTCACAAGAATTATAGTTCTTTTTGACTTTAATAACCCCCATCCCCCAGAACTGCTGAGTACTGAGAGTCACAAGAATTATAGTTCTTTTTAACTTTCATAACCCCCATCCCCCAGAACTGCTGAGTACTGAGAGTCAGAGCTGCTGAGTACCGAGGGTCACAAGAATTATAGTTCTTTTTAACTTTAATAACCCCCATCCCCCAGAGCTGCTGAGTACTGAGGGTCACAAGAATTATAGTTCTTTTAACTTTAATAACCCCCATCCCCCAGAGCTGCTGAGTACTGAGGGTCACAAGAATTATTGTTCTTTTAACTTTAATAACCCCCATCCCCCAGAGCTGCTGAGTACTGAGGGTCACAAGAATTATTGTTCTTTTAACTTTAATAACCCCCATCCCCCAGAGCTGCTGAGTACTGAGAGTCACAAGAATTATAGTTCTTTTTAACTTTAATAACCCCCATCCCCCAGAGCTGCTGAGTACTGAGGGTCACAAGAATTATAGTTCTTTTTAACTTTAATAACCCCCATCCCCCAGAGCTGCTGAGTACTGAGGGTCACAAGAAATATAGTTCTTTTTAACTTTAATAACCCCCATCCCCCAGAGCTGCTGAGTACTGAGGGTCACAAGAATTATAGTTCTTTTAACTTTAATAACCCCCATCCCCCAGAGCTGCTGAGTACTGAGGGTCACAAGAATTATTGTTCTTTTAACTTTAATAACCCCCATCCCCCAGAGCTGCTGAGTACTGAGGGTCACAAGAATTATAGTTCTTTTTAACTTTAATAACCCCCATCCCCCAGAGCTGCTGAGTACTGAGGGTCACAAGAATTATAGTTCTTTTTAACTTTAATAACCCCCATCCCCCAGAGCTGCTGAGTACTGAGGGTCACAAGAAATATAGTTCTTTTTAACTTTAATAACCCCCATCCCCCAGAGCTGCTGAGTACTGAGGGTCACAAGAAATATAGTTCTTTTTAACTGTTACACATATATGCAAGATCAAGTAGTAACGGAGGGACATTCTAACTACTGTTACACACATGGGCAAGATCAAGTGCAGTAACAGTAACTACTGGGGCAAGATCAAGCAGTAACGGAGGGCAAGATCAAGCAGTAACGGAGGGGACATTCTAACTACTGTTACACACATGGGCAAGATCAAGCAGTAACGGAGGGACATTCTAACTACTGTTACACACATGGGCAAGATCAAGCAGTAACGGAGGGACATTCTAACTACTGTTACACATATATGCAAGATCAAGTAGTAACGGAGGGACATTCTAACTACTGTTACACACAAGATCAAGCAGTAACGGAGGGACATTCTAACTACTGTTACACACATGGGCAAGATCAAGCAGTAACGGAGGGACATTCTAACTACTGTTACACATATGGTAACGCAAGATCAAGTAGTAACGGAGGGACATTCTAACTACTGTTACACACATGGGCAAGATCAAGCAGTAACGGAGGGACATTCTAACTACTGTTACACACAAGATCAAGTTACACACATGGGCAAGTAACGGAGGGACATTCTAACTACTGTTACACACATGGGCAAGATCAAGCAGTAACGGAGGGACATTCTAACTACTGTTACACATATGCAAGATAAAGCAGTAACGGAGGGACATTCTAACTACTGTTACACACATGGGCAAGATCAAGCAGTAACGGAGGGACATTCTAACTACTGTTACACACATGGGCAAGATCAAGCAGTAACGGAGGGACATTCTAACTACTGTTACACACATGGGCAAGATCAAGTAGTAACGGAGGGACATTCTAACTACTGTTACACACATGGGCAAGATCAAGCAGTAACGGAGGGACATTCTAACTACTGTTACACATATATGCAAGATCAAGTAGTAACGGAGGGACATTCTAACTACTGTTACACACATGGGCAAGATCAAGCAGTAACGGAGGGACATTCTAACTACTGTTACACACATGGGCAAGATCAAGCAGTAACGGAGGGACATTCTAACTACTGTTACACACATGGGCAAGATCAAGCAGTAACGGAGGGACATTCTAACTACTGTTACACACATGGGCAAGATCAAGTAGTAACGGAGGGACATTCTAACTACTGTTACACACATGGGCAAGATCAAGTAGTAACGGAGGGACATTCTAACTACTGTTACACACATGGGCAAGATCAAGCAGTAACGGAGGGACATTCTAACTACTGTTACACACATGGGCAAGATCAAGCAGTAACGGAGGGACATTCTAACTACTGTTACACACATGGGCAAGATCAAGCAGTAACGGAGGGACATTCTAACTACTGTTACACACATGGGCAAGATCAAGCAGTAACGGAGGGACATTCTAACTACTGTTCAAGAGCAGTAACGGAGGGACATGTTACACACATGGCAAGATCAAGCAGTAACGGAGGGACATTCTAACTACTGTTACACACATGGGCAAGATCAAGTAGTAACGGAGGGACATTCTAACTACTGTTACACACATGGGCAAGATCAAGCAGTAACGGAGGGACATTCTAACTACTGTTACACACATGGGCAAGATCAAGTAGTAACGGAGGGACATTCTAACTACTGTTACACACATGGGCAAGATCAAGCAGTAACGGAGGGACATTCTAACTACTGTTACACACATGGGCAAGATCAAGCAGTAACGGAGGGACATTCTAACTACTGTTACACACATGGGCAAGATCAAGCAGTAACGGAGGGACATTCTAACTACTGTTACACACAAGATCAAGCAGTAACGGAGGGACAAGATCAAGATCAGTAAACGGAGGGACATTCTAACTACTGTTACACACATGGGCAAGATCAAGCAGTAACGGAGGGACATTCTAACTACTGTTACACACATGGGCAAGATCAAGTAGTAACGGAGGGACATTCTAACTACTGTTACACACATGGGCAAGATCAAGCAGTAACGGAGGGACATTCTAACTACTGTTACACATATACAAGATCAAGCAGTAACGGAGGGACATTCTAACTACTGTTACACACATATGCAAGATCAAGCAGTAACGGAGGGACATTCTAACTACTGTTACACACATGGGCAAGATCAAGCAGTAACGGAGGGACATTCTAACTACTGTTACACACATGGGCAAGATCAAGCAGTAACGGAGGGACATTCTAACTACTGTTACACACATGGGCAAGATCAAGCAGTAACGGAGGGACATTCTAACTACTGTTACACACATGGGCAAGATCAAGCAGTAACGGAGGGACATTCTAACTACTGTTACACACATGGGCAAGATCAAGCAGTAACGGAGGGACATTCTAACTACTGTTACACACATGGGCAAGATCAAGCAGTAACGGAGGGACATTCTAACTACTGTTACACACATGGGCAAGATCAAGCAGTAACGGAGGGACATTCTAACTACTGTTACACACATGGGCAAGATCAAGCAGTAACGGAGGGACATTCTAACTACTGTTACACACATGGGCAAGATCAAGCAGTAACGGAGGGACATTCTAACTACTGTTACACACATGGGCAAGATCAAGTAGTAACGGAGGGACATTCTAACTACTGTTACACACATGGGCAAGATCAAGCAGTAACGGAGGGACATTCTAACTACTGTTACACACATGGGCAAGATCAAGCAGTAACGGAGGGACATTCTAACTACTGTTACACACATGGGCAAGATCAAGCAGTAACGGAGGGACATTCTAACTACTGTTACACACATGGGCAAGATCAAGCAGTAACGGAGGGACATTCTAACTACTGTTACACACATGGGCAAGATCAAGCAGTAACGGAGGGACATTCTAACTACTGTTACACACATGGGCAAGATCAAGTAGTAACGGAGGGACATTCTAACTACTGTTACACACATGGGCAAGATCAAGCAGTAACGGAGGGACATTCTAACTACTGTTACACACATGGGCAAGATCAAGCAGTAACGGAGGGACATTCTAACTACTGTTACACACATGGGCAAGATCAAGCAGTAACGGAGGGACATTCTAACTACTGTTACACACATGGGCAAGATCAAGTAGTAACGGAGGGACATTCTAACTACTGTTACACACATGGGCAAGATCAAGCAGTAACGGAGGGACATTCTAACTACTGTTACACACATGGGCAAGATCAAGCAGTAACGGAGGGACATTCTAACTACTGTTACACACATGGGCAAGATCAAGCAGTAACGGAGGGACATTCTAACTACTGTTACACACATGGGCAAGATCAAGCAGTAACGGAGGGACATTCTAACTACTGTTACACACATGGGCAAGATCAAGCAGTAACGGAGGGACATTCTAACTACTGTTACACACATGGGCAAGATCAAGCAGTAACGGAGGGACATTCTAACTACTGTTACACACATGGGCAAGATCAAGCAGTAACGGAGGGACATTCTAACTACTGTTACACACATGGGCAAGATCAAGCAGTAACGGAGGGACATTCTAACTACTGTTACACACATGGGCAAGATCAAGATCAAGCAGTAACGGAGGGACATTCTAACTACTGTTACACACATGGGCAAGATCAAGCAGTAACGGAGGGACATTCTAACTACTGTTACACATATATGCAAGATCAAGCAGTAACGGAGGGACATTCTAACTACTGTTACACACATGGGCAAGATCAAGCAGTAACGGAGGGACATTCTAACTACTGTTACACACATGGGCAAGATCAAGCAGTAACGGAGGGACATTCTAACTACTGTTACACACATGGGCAAGATCAAGCAGTAACGGAGGGACATTCTAACTACTGTTACACACATGGGCAAGATCAAGCAGTAACGGAGGGACATTCTAACTACTGTTACACACATGGGCAAGATCAAGGTAACGGAAGATCAAGGACGGAGGGACATTCTAACTACTGTTACACACATGGGCAAGATCAAGTAGTAACGGAGGGACATTCTAACTACTGTTACACACATGGGCAAGATCAAGCAGTAACGGAGGGACATTCTAACTACTGTTACACACATGGGCAAGATCAAGCAGTAACGGAGGGACATTCTAACTACTGTTACACATATGCAAGATCAAGCAGTAACGGAGGGACATTCTAACTACTGTTACACACATGGGCAAGATCAAGCAGTAACGGAGGGACATTCTAACTACTGTTACACACATGGGCAAGATCAAGCAGTAACGGAGGGACATTCTAACTACTGTTACACACATGGGCAAGATCAAGCAGTAACGGAGGGACATTCTAACTACTGTTACACACATGGGCAAGATCAAGCAGTAACGGAGGGACATTCTAACTACTGTTACACACATGGGCAAGATCAAGCAGTAACGGAGGGACATTCTAACTACTGTTACACATATGCAAGATCAAGCAGTAACGGAGGGACATTCTAACTACTGTTACACACATGGGCAAGATCAAGCAGTAACGGAGGGACATTCTAACTACTGTTACACATGGGCAAGATCAAGGTAACGGAGGGACATTCTAACTACTGTTACACACATGGGCAAGATCAAGCAGTAACGGAGGGACATTCTAACTACTGTTACACATGGGCAAGATCAAGCAGTAACGGAGGGACATTCTAACTACTGTTACACACATAAGATCAAGGTAACGGAGGGACATTCTAACTACTGTTACACACATGGGCAAGATCAAGCAGTAACGGAGGGACATTCTAACTACTGTTACACACATGGGCAAGATCAAGCAGTAACGGAGGGACATTCTAACTACTGTTACACACATGGGCAAGATCAAGCAGTAACGGAGGGACATTCTAACTACTGTTACACACATGGGCAAGATCAAGCAGTAACGGAGGGACATTCTAACTACTGTTACACACATGGGCAAGATCAAGCAGTAACGGAGGGACATTCTAACTACTGTTACACACATGGGCAAGATCAAGCAGTAACGGAGGGACATTCTAACTACTGTTACACACATGGGCAAGATCAAGCAGTAACGGAGGGACATTCTAACTACTGTTACACACATGGGCAAGATCAAGCAGTAACGGAGGGACATTCTAACTACTGTTACACACATGGGCAAGATCAAGCAGTAACGGAGGGACATTCTAACTACTGTTACACACATGGGCAAGATCAAGCAGTAACGGAGGGACATTCTAACTACTGTTACACACATGGGCAAGATCAAGCAGTAACGGAGGGACATTCTAACTACTGTTACACACATGGGCAAGATCAAGTAGTAACGGAGGGACATTCTAACTACTGTTACACACATGGGCAAGATCAAGCAGTAACGGAGGGACATTCTAACTACTGTTACACACATGGGCAAGATCAAGCAGTAACGGAGGGACATTCTAACTACTGTTACACACATGGGCAAGATCAAGCAGTAACGGAGGGACATTCTAACTACTGTTACACACATGGGCAAGATCAAGCAGTAACGGAGGGACATTCTAACTACTGTTACACACATGGGCAAGATCAAGCAGTAACGGAGGGACATTCTAACTACTGTTACACACATGGGCAAGATCAAGCAGTAACGGAGGGACATTCTAACTACTGTTACACACATGGGCAAGATCAAGCAGTAACGGAGGGACATTCTAACTACTGTTACACACATGGGCAAGATCAAGCAGTAACGGAGGGACATTCTAACTACTGTTACACACATGGGCAAGATCAAGCAGTAACGGAGGGACATTCTAACTACTGTTACACACATGGGCAAGATCAAGCAGTAACGGAGGGACATTCTAACTCAAGCAGTAACGGAGGGACATTCTAACTACTGTTACACACATGGGCAAGATCAAGCAGTAACGGAGGGACATTCTAACTACTGTTACACACATGGGCAAGATCAAGCAGTAACGGAGGGACATTCTAACTACTGTTACACACATGGGCAAGATCAAGCAGTAACGGAGGGACATTCTAACTACTGTTACACACATGGGCAAGATCAAGCAGTAACGGAGGGACATTCTAACTACTGTTACACACATGGGCAAGATCAAGCAGTAACGGAGGGACATTCTAACTACTGTTACACACATGGGCAAGATCAAGCAGTAACGGAGGGACATTCTAACTACTGTTACACACATGGGCAAGATCAAGCAGTAACGGAGGGACATTCTAACTACTGTTACACACATGGGCAAGATCAAGCAGTAACGGAGGGACATTCTAACTACTGTTACACACATGGGCAAGATCAAGCAGTAACGGAGGGACATTCTAACTACTGTTACACACATGGGCAAGATCAAGCAGTAACGGAGGGACATTCTAACTACTGTTACACACATGGGCAAGATCAAGGTAACGGAGGGACATTCTAACTACTGTTACACACATGGGCAAGATCAGTAAACGGAGGGACATTCTAACTACTGTTACACACATGGGCAAGATCAAGCAGTAACGGAGGGACATTCTAACTACTGTTACACACATGGGCAAGATCAAGCAGTAACGGAGGGACATTCTAACTACTGTTACACACATGGGCAAGATCAAGCAGTAACGGAGGGACATTCTAACTACTGTTACACACATGGGCAAGATCAAGCAGTAACGGAGGGACATTCTAACTACTGTTACACACATGGGCAAGATCAAGCAGTAACGGAGGGACATTCTAACTACTGTTACACACATGGGCAAGATCAAGCAGTAACGGAGGGACATTCTAACTACTGTTACACACATGGGCAAGATCAAGCAGTAACGGAGGGACATTCTAACTACTGTTACACACATGGGCAAGATCAAGCAGTAACGGAGGGACATTCTAACTACTGTTACACACATGGGCAAGATCAAGCAGTAACGGAGGGACATTCTAACTACTGTTACACAAGCAAGATCAAGCAGTAACGGAGGGACATTCTAACTACTGTTACACACATGGGCAAGATCAAGCAGTAACGGAGGGACATTCTAA
>NC_054710.1:18854223-18957890 GCF_016097555.1 Gigantopelta aegis | reverse complement strand
TGGGCAAGATCAAGCAGTAACGGAGGGACATTCTAACTACTGTTACACACATGGGCAAGATCAAGTAGTAACGGAGGGACATTCTAACTACTGTTACACACATGGGCAAGATCAAGCAGTAACGGAGGGACATTCTAACTACTGTTACACATATATGCAAGATAAAGCAGTAATGGAGGGACATTCTAACTACTGTTACACATATATGCAAGATCAAGCAGTAACGGAGGGACATTCTAACTACTGTTACACATATATGCAAGATCAAGCAGTAACGGAGGGACATTCTAACTACTGTTACACACATGGGCAAGATCAAGCAGTAACGGAGGGACATTCTAACTACTGTTACACACATGGGCAAGATCAAGTAGTAACGGAGGGACATTCTAACTACTGTTACACATATATGCAAGATCAAGCAGTAACGGAGGGACATTCTAACTACTGTTACACACATGGGCAAGATCAAGCAGTAACGGAGGGACATTCTAACTACTGTTACACACATGGGCAAGATCAAGCAGTAACGGAGGGACATTCTAACTACTGTTACACATATATGCAAGATCAAGTAGTAACGGAGGGACATTCTAACTACTGTTACACACATGGGCAAGATCAAGCAGTAACGGAGGGACATTCTAACTACTGTTACACACATGGGCAAGATCAAGCAGTAACGGAGGGACATTCTAACTACTGTTACACACATGGGCAAGATCAAGTAGTAACGGAGGGACATTCTAACTACTGTTACACACATGGGCAAGATCAAGCAGTAACGGAGGGACATTCTAACTACTGTTACACACATGGGCAAGATCAAGTAGTAACGGAGGGACATTCTAACTACTGTTACACATATATGCAAGATAAAGCAGTAATGGAGGGACATTCTAACTACTGTTACACATATATGCAAGATCAAGCAGTAACGGAGGGACATTCTAACTACTGTTACACACATGGGCAAGATCAAGCAGTAACGGAGGGACATTCTAACTACTGTTACACATATATGCAAGATCAAGCAGTAACGGAGGGACATTCTAACTACTGTTACACACATGGACAAGATCAAGTAGTAACGGAGGGACATTCTAACTACTGTTACACACATGGGCAAGATCAAGCAGTAACGGAGGGACATTCTAACTACTGTTACACACATGGGCAAGATCAAGCAGTAACGGAGGGACATTCTAACTACTGTTACACACATGGGCAAGATCAAGCAGTAACGGAGGGACATTCTAACTACTGTTACACATATATGCAAGATCAAGCAGTAACGGAGGGACATTCTAACTACTGTTACACACATGGGCAAGATCAAGCAGTAACGGAGGGACATTCTAACTACTGTTACACATATATGCAAGATCAAGCAGTAACGGAGGGACATTCTAACTACTGTTACACATATGTGCAAGATCAAGCAGTAACGGAGGGACATTCTAACTACTGTTACACATATATGCAAGATCAAGTAGTAACGGAGGGACATTCTAACTACTGTTACACACATGGGCAAGATCAAGTAGTAACGGAGGGACATTCTAACTACTGTTACACACATGGGCAAGATCAAGCAGTAACGGAGGGACATTCTAACTACTGTTACACATATATGCAAGATCAAGCAGTAACGGAGGGACATTCTAACTACTGTTACACACATGGGCAAGATCAAGCAGTAATGGAGGGACATTCTAACTACTGTTACACATATATGCAAGATCAAGCAGTAACGGAGGGACATTCTAACTACTGTTACACATATGTGCAAGATCAAGCAGTAACGGAGGGACATTCTAACTACTGTTACACATATATGCAAGATCAAGTAGTAACGGAGGGACATTCTAACTACTGTTACACACATGGGCAAGATCAAGTAGTAACGGAGGGACATTCTAACTACTGTTACACACATGGGCAAGATCAAGCAGTAACGGAGGGACATTCTAACTACTGTTACACACATGGGCAAGATCAAGCAGTAACGGATGGACATTCTAACTACTGTTACACATATGCAAGATCAAGTAGTAACGGAGGGACATTCTAACTACTGTTACACACATGGGCAAGATCAAGTAGTAATGGAGGGACATTCTAACTACTGTTACACACATGGGCAAGATCAAGTAGTAACGGAGGGACATTCTAACTACTGTTACACATATATGCAAGATCAAGTAGTAACGGAGGGACATTCTAACTACTGTTACACACATGGGCAAGATCAAGTAGTAACGGAGGGACATTCTAACTACTGTTACACATATGCAAGATCAAGTAGTAACGGAGGGACATTCTAACTACTGTTACACATATGCAAGATCAAGTAGTAACGGAGGGACATTCTAACTACTGTTACACACATGGGCAAGATCAAGTAGTAATGGAGGGACATTCTAACTACTGTTACACATATATGCAAGATCAAGTAGTAACGGAGGGACATTCTAACTACTGTTACACACATGGGCAAGATCAAGCAGTAACGGAGGGACATTCTAACTACTGTTACACACATGGGCAAGATCAAGCAGTAACGGAGGGACATTCTAACTACTGTTACACACATGGGCAAGATCAAGCAGTAACGGAGGGACATTCTAACTACTGTTACACATATGGGCAAGATCAAGCAGTAACGGACGGACATTTTAACTACTGTTAGGCTACTGTCACACCTTGCCAGATAGCGTTAACAGACGTCCGATGGAGAGGAAAATTTTCAATCCGTTCTTCTCCATTCACATGCATTTCCTGTCCATTTGTCGTTCGGCGAATGCGTTCCTTGTCAGGCAATGTCTGGCGAGGTCCGTTCAATCCGGCAGAAAGTTTTGTGCATGCGCAAAACTTGGAATGGACTCCACCGGGCAAAGTTGTCCGCCAGTTGTACGGTTGTTGTGCGCAGGGCATGTGTTTTGTTCGTAACTCATGTGTTCCTCATCCTGTACTTGTCAGTTCGCATTCGTTGATGTCCGGTGGACGTGACTCGTTGCCGGACTACAACATGACATGCATCGGATGAACCAGAGGTGTACTGCATGTTCAGTGGATGATTACCTGATAAGGAACGCATGGGAACTGATGAATAACGGATGTGTAACGGGGTCCACAGGACAAAACTGACGACTTCAGGAAAAGTACAGTATAAGTACCGTACATGTAACGGGTCTTCACCGGGTCCAAAATGGACAGCAACGTACATCCTCCGGGGTATATAATGTGGCTTCCGTGTCTCACCCCCTCAAGACCTTCTGGGACCGTGAGGACCTTCATGATGGAGTGTCGTGTGAGACTCCGCCTGCAGTATCAAGTGGCCCTGATCCAGGCACAGATTGACCTGCTAGATGCCAATCTCAACATCTATGTCCATGTAGAGAACAGAAGGAGGAGAAGGGGGCAGCGGAGATGGTGGTCTAGGGCATGGCTGGGCCCCGAGAGGCGGCGACAGTTTGGTCTTTATGACCAACTCATGATGGAGCTGCGGAAAGAAGACCAGAACGCATATATGTCAACTTCATGAGGATGCCCCCTGAGATGTTTTATGAGCCAACTGGAGCCTGATATGTGCGCCCTGTGTTCAGGTCAGGTCATAGGGCTTTACGTGCACATTCAGAGCAAGCTGTTGTAGCACACGCCTGTCCTAAGCACAAGAGCCGGCCTCGGCCGGCTCCTCCGTCCAGGACAGGAAAGGTGGGGGAGGGGGAGGGGGAGAGAAGGGAGCACCAGCAGCCCAACCGTGGACGGTAGGGGGGAGGGTGATGGTGATATTGAATTTGGAATGGTGCAAAGTATTATGCCAAAGAGAAAAGGTGCGCAATTTGGGTTGAGGAAATTGGGCGCAATTTTGAACGGTCGGCCAAAAAGAAAGTTCCAGAACTAATATAGGTTTTGACATTAGTGAATCGAGAGTAGCTCGTTAATTAGACCTCTATGCCCTGTGTTCAATTCACCAGACTATTTATACCCGTTTTGTCCATCACGTGACCTGTACAAATACGTTCGAAGAACGTTTTGTCAGTTTCTCATGCGTTCTGCTTTCGTTTTGATTGGATCTTGACCGTTACTCGTACGGTAATGTCCATTACAGTGGCCGGTGATAGTGCGGTGATTGTGCGTTTTATCTGCTAAATATCGAGTGTTCTTCCATTCGAAGGGCCTCGAGCAGCAACGGAGACGACTTTCACCACCGGATAATTTTCTTTCGCTCCGTCGGACGTCCGTTAACGCTATCCGGCAAGGTGTGACTATAGCTTTACACATATGGACAAGATCAAGCAGTAACGGAGGGACATTTTAACTACTGTTACACATATGAGCAAGATCAAGTAGTAACGGAGGGACATTTTAACTACTATTACAAATATATGCAAGATCAAGCAGTAACGGAGGGACATTCTAGCTACTGTTACACATATATGCAAGATCAAGCAGTAACAGAGGGACAATTTAACTACTGTAATACAGAAAATTGTTCATACTGAACTAAGTTTTTGTCATAACAACTTTGTAGGTGATAGGTTCCTTATAAAATATTTATTCATAATGCAACTCTGTTATAAATGTCATAATGAGTTTTTAATATTCAGTAATACTTTAAATGTCATAATGAGTTTTTAATGTTCAGCAATACTAACAGAGGGGCATCAAACACACATCACATAAAAGGACGTGCCTTTTTTTGTTATATCTGATAGGCATCCAATATAACAGAAATCAAGCTAACGTGTGTATAAAACAATCATATAAAATATCTCAAATGCATCACTCTTTATTTATATTTTTAATAAAAATAAATTCATGGTAACAGAGTGACACATTGAAAAAGTAATGGAGGAACATAATTTATGGAATTGCATTTTCATTCTTATATGACCCATTACATGAGTCCAAATAGATTTATATATCAATAAATAGACAGTAAAAATATGGTTTAACATCAGTGGTTCATTGATATATTGTTTTGGATCAACTGAATACTGTATTTGCAAGTTTATTACACACCAGTGTAAAATATTACTCATGTCATAACAATTACTCAGTATCTAACTACTGTAATATTGATATGTGCAGACTGGTGGTGTAAGTTTTTAATTTGGATGATATTGACATTCGAATGATGTCACTTTGCTTTGATTTTCGTTGATAGTAAAACGGTCAGATATATTATCAGATTATAGATGGCTTCTATTTAAAATGTCTATGTGTGTATGTCTGTGTCTGTGTGTCTGTGTGTGTGTGGCAGGTAAATGTATTTGTCGTGTGTTAAATTGGTTTCGGGATATAGTCTATTTTTGCTTTTTGACAAAACCGAACACTGCATTCATTATAAGAAAACCGTACACCATATGTCAACATGTCAAGACAAAACCATGAACCGCGATCCCATACAGCATGTTTTAAAACTTATATCACCAAATTAAATACTGCCACTGCGACAAGTATGGTTGTATTTTGTAAAGTAATAACTAAAGACTACACTAAAATGGAGAAAAAAAAAGTAATTTGTCCACAAAAGATCACAATTTTTTTTCCAAAGTTGAAATTTTACAGATAACTAATAAACATTGAATAAACATTGCATGAGTTATTTTTAAAAATCAACTTTTTTCATAATTTTACGGACCAAAAAATTGACATATTTTACAGTTGATCTAAAGCTGGAAACATGTTAAAATATAGCAGTAACAAGGTAAAATCAGGTACCACTGGTCAGCAACACATGCAATTAAGAAAATGTCCACAGCATAGTGTCCACTGCATAGTGTCCACGGCATAGTGTCCACTGCATAGTGTCCACTGCATAGTGTCCACAGCATAGTGTCCACTGCATAGTGTCCACTGCATTTTTGTCTGTCAACATGTTTGCAACTCTAGATTGTTACTTGTAAGTAATTTGAATGATTAGTTTATTTGTGTTATTTGCCAATATGCTGTAAGATTTATTTATACTAGTGGCGGTATTCGTTACGAATGACACGTGCATGTTCAAGAACAATGGGGTTGCAAGGGAATGACAATTTATCATATACAGTGTAGTTAATCTGCAGTGACGTGCCAGTTCAATCTTAAAATAATTTTCTGTAATAACGGCATAATTTCTGTTAGGAAATCTGTCACCAAGACCAAATGCACTCTGCCCCCCCCCCCCCCCCCCCCCCTTTCAAACCCAAATAAATCAGTAAAGTTTGTTTTTTGGATTAGGCCACTCGGCACAAGAAAAGGGTAGCATATTTTGCCAATATAAATGATGCAGAAATTTTGATTAAACTATCAGAATGGTAACACATGCTCTCTCTATCTCCCTCCCTCTCTATCTCTCTCCCTCCCTCCCTCCCCCCCTCCCTCTCTCTCTCTCTCTCTCTCTCTCTCTCTCTCTCTCTCTCTCTCTCTCTCTCTCTTCCCCCCCCCCCTTGCAATGCATGCTATGAACAGTCAACAGGGTTTAATGACCTAGTTGATACTTAATGCTGGTAATTTATATGTATTTACGATCATGCCTGATGACGCTGAGATTCAGATACTTAGTAATAACAGTGCAGTTACTGTTTCAATATTTACTTTTAATCTGTTTTCAGTTCACAAAGTATATTTTATTTTTAACAATAAGGAAAAAACACATCTTGAAAAAAAAAATCCAATATAGTCCCCCGGCAAAAAGAAATGCCGTAGAGAACGAAAAACTGTGGCAATCTCCACAGCATTGCCGATTGCTGCTGGCAATTGCAGGAGATGGGTCCATTCTGTCGATAGGAGAAATGTGACCAAACATTTTGGGATGTTGTGAAATCGTAACAGTGTATCTGGACACTAATGTTTGAACAACCGACCCCAGAAGTTAAACTAATTTTGAGATAACTGATTATGCAAATTTAATTAATTAATCCATTGGTGGACCCATTCTCTGATTGTTTTTTTCCGTTCCAACCAGTGGCCCACGACTGGTATGTCAAAGGTATGTGCAATCCTGTCTGTAGAGAAAGAACATTATAAAAGATCTCTTTCTGCTAATGGAAAAATGTAACAGGTTTTTCACTAAGACTCAGAATTAACAAATGTTTGACAACCAATAGCTGGTGATCAATAAATCAACGTGCTCTAGTAGTGTCATTAAACAAAACAAACTTTTGAATGAGTCCGTGAGCTTGCTAGAAACAATTGTGTTTTATGATCAACCTTTGTCCAAGTTTCCCAGCTTTAATAAGATTTCCATATTAAGTTCATCACATGCTCACGCGAAATGGAAGTTTCAGCAATTACCATATTTTCTATACCAGTGCTCATGCATTATGCATAGATTATGAATACAAATGAGCTTCCCCTAGCAATGAATAATAACGCAGGCTATTTATTCCTAAGTGCGTAAATGCTGCTAGCTAGTAAAAATGGATTATGCATATTCAACAATTCTCAGGCAAGAAAATAGTTTTAGCAAATCAAGTGTAAATGTTTTCACAATGTGTGGTGGAAAAGGAAGGTGTTTTGTTTATAATGTTCTGTGATTTGTGGAGTCTGAATTGTTATATAACTGCTAAGATTGGCTATACCTGTTCAACAGTTCTTGGGCTTTGTAACACTATTAAACATCTCAAATATATACACTGGTGTGGAAAAGGAAGGTGTTTTGTTTATAATGTTCTGTGATTTGTGGAGTCTGAATTGTTATATAACTGCTAAGATTGGCTATACGTGTTCAACAGTTCTTGGGCTTTGTAACACTTTATTAAACATCTCAAATATATACACTGGTGTGGAAAAGAAAAAAAACCTCTGACATTATTGCTTTCGCTGTTATGGACATCACTGTAGTTTGCTCCAAGATTGGCTATGCAGAATTTTTAACAATCCCTGTGTCAGAAATGATTTTTTACAAATGAATCATCTGAAATGTATACTGTATGGTGATGAACAAGTACGTTTTTAATGTCCATAGGATTGGTTATGCATATTCAACAAGTCTTGTGTTCTATAATGCTTTGTTTAATGTATTAACAGAATCTGAAAATAGTGAGATCTTCTCTGTGGCGAGAAGAGAAAGGTTTTGCTTTAATGTTGTACATGTATAGTTTGCCCCCATATTGGAATTGTTATACACGTCAGGTGGTTATATAAATTTCATATTCAGCAGTTCTTATGACTTGTCATGTTTTAACAAATTAATAAATCTAACATGTACATGCACTGTGCACTGAAATAGGAAAACGGTGTTGTTTAATGTTGTGTAATTTGTCCTGAAATACTTACATATATACATGCATATTCAAGGATTGTTTTCCTGTCTAATGCCATGGTTTAATGAATTTTAAGATCTGAAAGAAAAATCCCCACTGTGGGGGAAAGGAAAAGGATTGAAATTGTTATAACGGTTTGACAAGTGACAATGACTTTGACCTGAAATCAGAAAGGTTTTCTCTAGAGTTGTGTTGTTTTCTCTGAGATCGGAGTTATTATAACTGTTTGACAAGTGACAATGACTTTGACCTGAAATCAGAAAGGTTTTCTCTAGAGTTGTGTTGTTTTCTCTGAGATCGGAGTTATTATAACTGTTTGACAAGTGACAATGACTTTGACCTGATATCAGAAAGGTTTTCTCTACAGTTGTGTTGTTTTCTCTGAGATTGGAGTTATTATAACTGTTTGACAAGTGACAATGACTTTGACCTGATATGAGAAAGGTTTTCTCTAGAGTTGTGTTGTTTTCTCTGAGATCGGAGTTATTATAACTGCTGGATGAGTGATGGTGACTGTTGACCTGAAATCAGAAAGGTTTTCTTTAAAGTTTGTGTTGTTTTCTCTGAGATCGGAGTTATTATAACTGCTGGATGAGTGACGGTGACTGTTGACCTGAAATCAGAAAGGTTTTCTTTAAAGTTTGTGTTGTTTTCTCTGAGATCGGAGTTATTATAACTGCTGGATGAGCGACGATGACTGTTGACCTGAAATCAGAAAGGTTTTCTTTAGAGTTGTGTTTTCTCTGAGATTAGAGTTATTATAACTGCTGGATGAGTGACAGTGACTATTGACCTGATATCAGAAAGGTTTTCTCTAGAGTTGTGTTGTATTCTCTGAGATCGGAGTTATTATAACTGTTGGATGAGTGACGGTGACTATTGACCTGAAATCAGAAAGGTTTTCTTTAGAGTTGTGTTGTTTTCTCTGAGATTGGAATTATTATAACTGCTGGATGAGTGACGGTGACTGTTGACCTGAAATCAGAAAGGTTTTCTTTAAAGTTTGTGTTATTTTCTCTGAGATCGGAGTTATTATAACTGCTGGATGAGTGACGGTGACTGTTGACCTGAAATCAGAAAGGTTTTCTTTAAAGTTTGTGTTGTTTTCTCTGAGATCGGAGTTATTATAACTGCTGGATGAGTGACGGTGACTATTGACCTGAAATCAGAAAGGTTTTCTTTAGAGTTGTGTTGTATTCTCTGAGATTGGAATTATTATAACTGCTGGATGAGTGACGGTGATTCCCCAACATCCAGCACGAAGCCAGTGTTGGCCTTTTGGCTGAACCAGGTTTGCATATATTTACATCTTAATATATGAATTAATACAGGGCTTAACAAAATGATCATAGGTGAGCATATTGTGACGAGTGGAAGTTGTTGCAGGAAACATCTCATGTGACTGTTTCAGCCCCTACCCCGATGAAAATTGGATCATAATATGTCTCACATTATTGTGACAGCAGCTTTTTTAAAATGCAGTTTAATCATATGACATTTATTATACAAATAAATAGCAGAGCTACTAGATTGGCTTAAGACTCAATAATTTCTTTTACCAGGTTGGTGATGGACAGCATATTTCTTTGGCACAGCAACTACAACAGTTCCTTCCGCAGCAGTTGCCCTTAACGATGTCGGCATCTGGAATCATTGTACAGAATCAGTTTGGTCAGCAAGCTGTGGTGAGTATACTGTCTGGAATCATTGTACAGAATCAGTTTGGTCTCGTCCCTAAATCCAAATTTTGTGATAAATCCTTATAGTTGACAACGAAACACAGTGATATTATCCCCTAATTGCAATAAATAGATGATATAAAAGTTATTTAAAAATCATCTATTCATATTTAATTTATCATACTATACGTTTAAAAAAAATTGCTACACAAAATGAGTAATTGCTAATAAATGTTCATATAGATAGCATATATGTCGCTAATCAAAATTTTGAAAACAAAATGTTCCCTGCATTACTGTGAGAATTTGAACTTACATAGTTAATTTAATATCTGACAATAATATTGCTTACGGAAATGATCCATTGAGGGTGACAAAGAATATTTGGAATGTTTGTTATGATTATTATAATACATGTAATAATAAATATCGTTACAAAACACGAAATAGTTCCTAATAAACTTCTAATACACTGTATTATAAATTGTCACATATTGTGTGTACTAATACATATTGATTATACTACATATTACTAATAAGTATTGCACTGATTGAAACTGAAGGCAAAATGAGCTTTATTTTGTTCCCATAAAGAATATATTTACTACCAGATGAAAAAATCTTTATTGTCCAACAGTAGTAATTTAATAACTGGGATTTTGGGGGGGGGGGGGGTGTTTCTCTGAGTAAATACAACAGCTATTATTTGTATAGATTAATACAACCAAGAGACCATCCAAGAATTACATGTATACACACAAAATCTGGGATATTCTATCCCCCTTCACCCTATGTACACCTTTAATACAGTGTTTTTATATTTGACCAGATTCCCGTGTCGGCTGCGTTCCCGAGTGGTCTCCAGATAAACCCACAGGACCTGCAACAATTACAACAGCAGCTGCTGCTCCAACAGCTGGGTATCACAGCGACGTGTGCCCCACTGCAGCACACAACGTCCACAACAAAACCCGCAGACACTCTCGTGCAGTTAACCATCCCACAGTCCCAGTTGTATGGCCAGCCACAGGTTGCCGTGACGACAGCACAGAAGACGCAGACGTTACAGATCCAGGCGCAGAAACTACAGCTACAGCAGCCACAACCAACAGCCACGGTAAGAATTAAGCTGCATTCATTGGAAGTCCTCATTCCAAACAGTGCACCACAACTGGTCAAAGGCCATGGTATGTGCTTTCCTGTCTGTGGGAAAGTGGCTATAAAAGATCTGTCGCTGCATTAGGAAAACTAGTGGATTTCCTCCGATGACCATGTTTCAGAATTACCAAATGTTTGACATCCAATAGCCGATGATTAATTAATCAGTGTCCTAGTGGTATTGTAAAACAAACTTTTAACTTTTCATTAGAAGTCGTGAATATCATGTATTTCCCAATTCACAAGTGTGAAGTGCATTTATTTGGCAAAATAGCGAATGTCCATTGCCAGATTAGCTATCCACTAATTTTTGTGCAAAGTGGCTATAACATTTGGTATAAAATTGGCTAATAAAATGTTCTTCAATTTAATCACTTGAATAATTTTTAAGGAAAAATGGCTAAAACAAAATGATGTTCAGTCTGAGCCCTGATAACTCATGAACACAACTTGTGAACTAGGGTAGGATTTTCAGTCTGAGCCCTGATAACTCATGAACACAACTTGTGAACTAGGGTAGGATTTTCAGTCTGAGCCCTGATAACTCATGAACACAACTTGTGAACTAGGGTAGGATTTTCAGTCTGAGCCCTGATAACTCATGAACACAACTTGTGAACTAGGGTAGGATTTTCAGTCTGAGCCCTGATAACTCATGAACACAACTTGTGAACTAGGGTAGGATGTTCAGTCTGAGCCCTGATAACTCATGAACACAACTTGTGAACTAGGGTAGGATGTTCAGTCTGAGCCCTGATAACTCATGAACACAACTTGTGAACTAGGGTAGGATTTTCTGTGTCAGTCATGTAAATCATTTGTGCAATTATGAGTTGTGTGTGAGATTGGAGTGACAGAGCACTGTGTAAATCACCTGATCACTCCCGACTTGGTGAAGTCGTGTTCACAACTGGCAACTTGTGAATTCACGATATGCACGAGCACCCAAATGAATGCAGCGTTAATCTTTGACCATCCTCAGTGATGTAGTGGTTAAGCCATTAACTTAAGCATATGGTTGGTAGGTTCTGCAGTGGCGGATCTACATTTTGCGACAATTAGTTTATTAATTTTTGTTTTCATTTTTTACATTGGAGAATCTGAGGACTACCCTGTCAGTGGGCCCACAACTGTTACATCAAAGGCCGTGGCATGTGCTACCCTGTCAATAGGATGGTGCATATAAAAGATTCCTTACTGCTAATCGAAAAGAGTAGCCTATGAAGTAACCTATGAAGTGGCTTTCCTCCCTCAATATCTGTGTGGTCCTTAACCATGACGCCATATAACTGTCAATAAAATGTGTTGAGTGCATCGTTAAATAAACAATTTCCTTCCTTCCTGCCTGAGGACTACTTTCGGGAATGTTTGTGGCCTCACTGGATGTTCTAGATCTGCCACTGTTCTGGCTTTGTGTGTTCCACCTGAGGCAGGGAGGCATTTTTCATTCCATTTCTGGCTCCAACCCAGAGTGATGTACTGTACAGTTTTTCCCTGGCTTGTTTTATCATGATGCCGCACCATCAGTATCGTGTCGTGATTCATTACACAAATTTCAGAGATCTCAATTTAAAAAAATTAAACAGTACTTTGCCAATCAATTTTCAATTAAGTGGAAATGTGGCTAATAAAAATGTTGAAAACTAAATGTTCTCTAACCATGTCTCAATAGTCTGGCACCGTCATCTTGCTGTATTCAGTGTCGTGCTGCCCTGAGATTAAAGAAGCCTTTTCAACAATTAATTCTAAAATTGCCTTCATAAAACACTCGGAAAATGTATTATTAATTAATTAGATATTCCTGTTGTATATTTTGTCATTCATTTATTAAAGCAAACACATTAATTACATTTATTTTCATTTCTGTTAATATTTTGTCTTTAAGGGGGGGAAAAAGTGCCCTAAAAATGGTGAAAATGCCTCCAAAGTGTTTTGTCTACCATGCCTTGCCACATATCTATTGGAAACACAGGAACACCTACAGTGTCCACATTTGACATATTTCTCGATTATCTGCTCTAACACATATTTAGTGTATGTACGTTTTAACTGCAAACTACTCTAATAATATAATTTGCTCATTCACATAGCATAAGCATATTTAAAAACCACGCTGGCTATGTATATTTCAGTAACATTACGTTAAAATAGGTCACACGGACAAACTTTCAACATGTAATAGTTATACATCTCACTTTGTTTCGAGTTAATTATTGTACCACTATATTGTGGCAAGTGGAGTGATCGTGACCCAGATGTCATATTATCAAACACATGAAATACAAGTGGAGTGTTCGTGATCCAGATGTCATATTATCAAACACATGAAATACAAGTGGAGTGTTCGTGATCCAGATGTCATATTATCAAACACATGAAATACAAGTGGAGTGTTCGTGATCCAGATGTCATATTATCAAACACATGAAATACAAGTGGAGTGATCGTGACCCAGATGTCATATTATCAAACACATGAAATACAAGTGGAGTGATCGTGACCCAGATGTCATATTATCAAACACATGAAATACAAGTGGAGTCATCGTGACCCACATGTCATATTATCAAACACATGAAATACAATGGAATAACGTGTGATGTCCAAAAACAGAGTCAGTGTTATAAAGATCCTGTATGTCAAAGTCGCAGACACAGAGTCAATGTTATAACAGTCCTTTATGTCAAAGTCGCAGACACAGAGTCAATGTTATAACAGTCCTTTATGTCAAAGTCGCAGACACAGAGTCAATGTTATAACGGTCCTGTATGTCAAAGTCGCACAGATTCAGTGTTATAACGGTCCTGTATGTCAAAGTCGCACAAACAGAGTCAATGTTATAACAGTCCTGTATGTCAAAGTCGCACAAACAGAGTCAATGTTATAACAGTCCTGTATGTCAAAGTCGCACAAACAGAGTCAGTGTTATAACAGTCCTGTATGTCAAAGTTGCAGACACAGAGTCAATGTTATAAAGGTCCTGTATGTCAAAGTCGCACAAACAGAGTCAATGTTATAACGGTCCTGTATGTCAAAGTCGCACAAACAGAGTCAGTGTTATAAAGATCCTGTATGTCAAAGTCGCGCAGAGTCAATGTTATAAAGGTCCTGTATGTCAAAGTCGCACAAACAGAGTCAATGTTATAACGGTCCTGTATGTCAAAGTCGCACAAACAGAGTCAGTGTTATAAAGGTCCTGATGTCAAAGTCGCACAAACAGAGTCAATGTTATAACGGTCCTGTATGTCAAAGTCGCACAAACAGAGTCAGTGTTATAAAGATCCTGTATGTCAAAGTCGCACAGAGTCAATGTTATAAAGGTTCTGTATGTCAAAGTCGCAGAAACAGAGTCAGTGTTATAAAGATCCTGTATGTCAAAGTCGCACAGAGTCAATGTTATAAAGGTCCTGTATGTCAAAGTCGCAGAAACAGAGTCAATGTTATAACGGTCCTATATGTCAAAGTCGCACAAACAGAGTCAGTGTTATAAAGATCCTGTATGTCAAAGTCGCACAAACAGAGTCAGTGTTATAAAGATCCTGTATGTCAAAGTCGCACAGAGTCAATGTTATAACGGTCCTGTATGTCAAAGTCGCACAAACAGAGTCAGTGTTATAAAGATTCTGTATGTCAAAGTCGCACAGAGTCAATGTTATAAAGGTCCTGTATGTCAAAGTCGCACAAACAGAGTCAATGTTATAAAGGTCCTGTATGTCAAAGTCGCACAAACAGAGTCAGTGTTATAACAGTCCTGTATGTCAAAGTCGCACAAACAGAGTCAGTGTTATAAAGATCCTGTATGTCAAAGTCGCACAGAGTCAATGTTATAAAGGTCCTGTATGTCAAAGTCGCAGAAACAGAGTCAATGTTATAACGGTCCTGTATGTCAAAGTCGCAGAAACAGAGTCAATGTTATAACGGTCCTGTATGTCAAAGTCGCAGAAACAGAGTCAATGTTAGAAAGGTCCTGTATATCAAAGTCGCACAGAGTCAATGTTATAACAGTCCTGTATGTCAAAGTCGCACAAACAGAGTCAGTGTTATAAAGATCCTGTATGTCTAAGTCGCACAGAGTCAATGTTATAAAGGTCCTGTATGTCAAAGTCGCACAAACAGAGTCAGTGTTATAACAGTCCTGTATGTCAAAGTCGCACAAACAGAGTCAGTGTTATAAAGATCCTGTATGTCAAAGTCGCACAGAGTCAATGTTATAAAGGTCCTGTATGTCAAAGTCGCACAAACAGAGTCAATGTTATAAAGGTCCTGTATGTCAAAGTCGCACAAACAGAGTCAATGTTATAAAGGTCCTGTATGTCAAAGTCGCACAAACAGAGTCAATGTTATAAAGGTCATGTATGTCAAAGTCGCACAAACAGAGTCAATGTTATAAAGGTCCTGTATGTCAAAGTCGCACAAACAGAGTCAATGTTATAAAGGTCCTGTATGTCAAAGTCGCACAAACAGAGTCAATGTTATAAAGGTCCTGTATGTCAAAGTCGCACAAACAGAGTCAATGTTATAACGGTCCTGTATGTCAAAGTCGCACAAACAGAGTCAGTGTTATAAAGATCCTGTATGTCTAAGTCGCACAGAGTCAATGTTATAAAGGTCCTGTATGTCAAAGTCGCAGAAACAGAGTCAATGTTATAACAGTCCTGTATGTCAAAGTCGCAGAAACAGAGTCAATGTTATAACGGTCCTGTATGTCAAAGTCGCACAAACAGAGTCAATGTTATAACGGTCCTGTATGTCAAAGTCGCAGAAACAGAGTCAATGTTAGAAAGGTCCTGTATGTCAAAGTCGCACAAACAGAGTCAATGTTATAAAGGTCCTGTATGTCAAAGTCGCAGAAACAGAGTCAATGTTATAACGGTCCTGTATGTCAAAGTCGCAGAAACAGAGTCAATGTTATAACGGTCCTGTATGTCATGTCAAAGTCGCACAAACAGAGTCAATGTTATAAAGGTCCTGTATGTCAAAGTCGCAGAAACAGAGTCAATGTTATAACGGTCCTGTATGTCAAAGTCGCAGAAACAGAGTCAGTGTTATAACGGTCCTGTATGTCAAAGTCGCACAAACAGAGTCAGTGTTATGTCAAAGTCGCACAGAGTCAATGTTATAAAGGTCCTGTATGTCAGTCGCACAAACAGAGTCAATGTTATAAAGGTCCTGTATGTCAAAGTCGCAAGAGTCAATGTTATAAAGGTCCTGTATGTCAAAGTCGCACAGAGTCAATGTTATAAAGGTCCTGTATGTCAAAGTCGCACAAACAGAGTCAGTGTTATAAAGGTCCTGTATGTCAGAAAGTCGCAGAAACAGAGTCAATGTTATAAAGGTCCTGTATGTCAAAGTCGCAGAAACAGAGTCAATGTTATAACGGTCCTGTATGTCAAAGTCGCAGAAACAGAAAAGTATGTCACAAACAGAGTCAATGTTATAACGGTCCTGTATGTCAAAGTTGCACAAACAGAGTCAGTGTTATAACGGTCCTGTATGTCAAAGTCGCACAAACAGAGTCAATGTTATAAAGGTCCTGTATGTCAAAGTCGCAGAAACAGAGTCAATGTTATAAAGGTCCTGTATGTCAAAGTCGCACAAACAGAGTCAATGTTATAAAGGTCCTGTATGTCATCGCAAAACAGAGTCAGCATGTCAAAGTCGCAGAGTCAATGTTATAACGGTCCTGTATGTCAAAGTCGCAGAAACAGAGTCAATGTTATAACGGTCCTGTATGTCAAAGTCGCAGAAACAGAGTCAATGTTATAACGGTCCTGTATGTCAAAGTTGCACAAACAGAGTCAATGTTATAACGGTCCTGTATGTCAAAGTTGCACAAACAGAGTCAGTGTTATAACGGTCCTGTATGTCAAAGTCGCACAAACAGAGTCAATGTTATAAAGATCCTGTATGTCAAAGTCGCAGAAACAGAGTCAATGTTATAAAGGTCCTGTATGTCAAAGTCGCAGAAACAGAGTCAATGTTATAACGGTCCTGTATGTCAAAGTCGCAGAAACAGAGTCAATGTTATAACGGTCCTGTATGTCAAAGTCGCAGAAACAGAGTCAATGTTATAAAGGTCCTGTATGTCAAAGTCGCACAAACAGAGTCAGTGTTATAAAGATCCTGTATGTCAAAGTCGCACAAACAGAGTCAGTATTATAAAGATCCTGTATGTCAAAGTCGCACAAACAGAGTCAATGTTATAACGGTCCTGTATGTCAAAGTCGCACAAACAGAGTCAATGTTATAACGGTCCTGTATGTCAAAGTCGCACAAACAGAGTCAATGTTATAACGGTCCTGTATGTCAAAGTCGCACAAACAGAGTCAATGTTATAACGGTCCTGTATGTCAAAGTCGCACAAACAGAGTCAGTGTTATAACGGTCCTGTATGTCAAAGTCGCACAAACAGAGTCAGTGTTATAACGGTCCTGTATGTCAAAGTCGCACAAACAGAGTCAATGTTATAAAGGTCCTGTATGTCAAAGTCGCACAAACAGAGTCAATGTTATAACGGTCCTGTATGTCAAAGTCACACAAACAGAGTCAATGTTATAACGGTCTTGTATGTCAAAGTCGCACAAACAGAGTCAATGTTATAACGGTCCTGTATGTCAAAGTCGCACAAACATAATGGAATACAAATCTAGATAATTATGATAGGCTATTGAAGTCTTTTTGGTAAAACATGCTTGCATGGGTATACATTTTCACAATTTCATTACTACAGATATGTAAAGTTTAAAATTCAGTTATCAAAATACCAAAAGTGTGACATCTTAGGTTATTCCCGTGGAACTTTCATATATATATGTTTGAGTTTTTGAAGGCCATTACTAATTATATATATAAAGTAAAGCTCTAAACTTCGAAAATTCTATAAATTCGATCTCTTTACCTAATTCTTTGGTCCCGCCTTAAAGATTTAATTGAGTATGCACTTCTAAAACTCGATGTGTGTGGATTGATCAAACTGTCGTTGCCAATAGTATTTTCAAGACAAATAAATTGTCAATTGTGTCATTCAGGCGAAGCACGCCTGTCTCAGGTGGTCTTGGCTGTCGAGGATTAAGGTAACAATTACAGAATAATGGATCGCTGACTAAGCCTGTGTTTGGTTATCGGTATTGGTACATGATGGAGAACCTCCCTACATAATACATAATTACAACGGTCCTGTATGTCAAAGTTGCACAAACAGAGTCAGTGTTATAACGGTCCTGTATGTCACAGTCGCACAAACAGAGTCAATGTTATAAAGGTCCTGTATGTCAAAGTCGCACAAACAGAGTCAATGTTATAAAGGTCCTGTATGTCAAAGTCGCACAAACAGAGTCAATGTTATAAAGGTCCTGTATGTCAAAGTCGCACAAACAGAGTCAATGTTATAACGGTCCTGTATGTCAAAGTCGCACAAACAGAGTCAGTGTTATAAAGATCCTGTATGTCTAAGTCGCACAGAGTCAATGTTATAAAGGTCCTGTATGTCAAAGTCGCAGAAACAGAGTCAATGTTATAACAGTCCTGTATGTCAAAGTCGCAGAAACAGAGTCAATGTTATAACGGTCCTGTATGTCAAAGTCGCACAAACAGAGTCAATGTTATAACGGTCCTGTATGTCAAAGTCGCAGAAACAGAGTCAATGTTAGAAAGGTCCTGTATGTCAAAGTCGCACAAACAGAGTCAATGTTATAAAGGTCCTGTATGTCAAAGTCGCAGAAACAGAGTCAATGTTATAACGGTCCTGTATGTCAAAGTCGCAGAAACAGAGTCAATGTTATAACGGTCCTGTATGTCAAAGTCGCAGAAACAGAGTCAATGTTATAAAGGTCCTGTATGTCAAAGTCGCAGAAACAGAGTCAATGTTATAACGGTCCTGTATGTCAAAGTCGCAGAAACAGAGTCAGTGTTATAACGGTCCTGTATGTCAAAGTCGCACAAACAGAGTCAGTGTTATAAAGATCCTGTATGTCAAAGTCGCACAGAGTCAATGTTATAAAGGTCCTGTATGTCAAAGTCGCACAAACAGAGTCAGTGTTATAAAGATCCTGTATGTCAAAGTCGCACAGAGTCAATGTTATAAAGGTCCTGTATGTCAAAGTCGCACAAACAGAGTCAGTGTTATAAAGGTCCTGTATGTCAGAGTCGCAGAAACAGAGTCAATGTTATAACGGTCCTGTATGTCAAAGTCGCAGAAACAGAGTCAATGTTATAACGGTCCTGTATGTCAAAGTTGCACAAACAGAGTCAATGTTATAACGGTCCTGTATGTCAAAGTTGCACAAACAGAGTCAGTGTTATAACGGTCCTGTATGTCAAAGTCGCACAAACAGAGTCAATGTTATAAAGGTCCTGTATGTCAAAGTCGCAGAAACAGAGTCAATGTTATAAAGGTCCTGTATGTCAAAGTCGCAGAAACAGAGTCAATGTTATAACGGTCCTGTATGTCAAAGTCGCACAAACAGAGTCAATGTTATAACGGTCCTGTATGTCAAAGTCGCACAAACAGAGTCAATGTTATAAAGGTCCTGTATGTCAAAGTCGCAGAAACAGAGTCAATGTTATAACGGTCCTGTATGTCAAAGTCGCACAAACAGAGTCAATGTTAGAAAGGTCCTGTATTTCAAAGTCGCAGAAACAGAGTCAATGTTATAAAGGTCCTGTATGTCAAAGTCGCAGAAACAGAGTCAATGTTATAAAGGTCCTGTATGTCAAAGTCGCACAAACAGAGTCAGTGTTATAAAGATCCTGTATGTCAAAGTCGCACAAACAGAGTCAGTATTATAAAGATCCTGTATGTCAAAGTCGCACAAACAGAGTCAATGTTATAACGGTCCTGTATGTCAAAGTCGCACAAACAGAGTCAATGTTATAACGGTCCTGTATGTCAAAGTCGCACAAACAGAGTCAGTGTTATAACGGTCCTGTATGTCAAAGTCGCACAAACAGAGTCAGTGTTATAACGGTCCTGTATGTCAAAGTCGCACAAACAGAGTCAATGTTATAAAGGTCCTGTATGTCAAAGTCGCACAAACAGAGTCAATGTTATAACGGTCCTGTATGTCAAAGTCACACAAACAGAGTCAATGTTATAACGGTCTTGTATGTCAAAGTCGCACAAACAGAGTCAATGTTATAACGGTCCTGTATGTCAAAGTCGCACAAACATAATGGAATACAAATCTAGATAATTATGATAGGCTATTGAAGTCTTTTTGGTAAAACATGCTTGCATGGGTATACATTTTCACAATTTCATTACTACAGATATGTAAAGTTTAAAATTCAGTTATCAAAATACCAAAAGTGTGACATCTTAGGTTATTCCCGTGGAACTTTCATATATATATGTTTGAGTTTTTGAAGGCCATTACTAATTATATATATAAAGTAAAGCTCTAAACTTCGAAAATTCTATAAATTCGATCTCTTTACCTAATTCTTTGGTCCCGCCTTAAAGATTTAATTGAGTATGCACTTCTAAAACTCGATGTGTGTGGATTGATCAAACTGTCGTTGCCAATAGTATTTTCAAGACAAATAAATTGTCAATTGTGTCATTCAGGCGAAGCACGCCTGTCTCAGGTGGTCTTGGCTGTCGAGGATTAAGGTAACAATTACAGAATAATGGATCGCTGACTAAGCCTGTGTTTGGTTATCGGTATTGGTACATGATGGAGAACCTCCCTACATAATACATAATTACAGATACAGTCTGGTTAACTTCAAAGAACATTTGTAATAATTGATAGCACTGTTTGTTTTACTCTCAAAGGCGTGAATCATGTCAAACTTTAGCTTTGCTATTTACGTATCAGCCAGATCGGTTTTATAAAGTTCTGCTTTCTTTTCATCCAGGCAATCTCACATAGGGCCAGAAATGGGGGAGGGTGGCCAAGCAATCTCACATAGGGCCAGAAATGGGGGAGGGTGGCCAAGCAATCTCACATAGGGCCAGACATGGGGGAGGGTGGCCAAGCAATCTCATGTAGGGCCAGAAATGGGGGAGGGTGGCCAGAAATGGGGGAGGGTGGCCAAGCAGTCTCACGTAGGGCCAGAAATGGGGGAGGGTGGCCAGAAATGGGGGAGGGTGGCCAGCTTGGAGAAAGAGAGGTGCGAAGCGTAAAGAAAGGAATAAAGGAATGAAGAAGAACATTTAAAAGATGAAATTTGCCAAATAGTTTTTAACAAAATCAAGTGACGTTTGTATAGTTTTATCTTGAATCATGAACGTGAAACGATAAACATGAATTTTCTTTTTTTATCACAGTGAAACACCCCCCCCCCCCCCCCCCCCCAAATTGTATATATTTTACATAATGAAATAAATAATATAAAAACGGGATAAAAGTTATGAATTTTAATTCCCATATATGTATAAAAGTACGAGTATTCAGTACTGTGTCTTGAAAATTAATAAAAGATGCACCATTGAAGTGTTTGACAGCTTGAGCTAGCACATGTTTAGACAAAGAGATTAATAACGTCATCACTGATTGGATGAAATTTGACCTCTACTGGCTCTTGAGATAACAGTACATGTAGCTGTTCTGCTTACTCCCACTTGTTAAAAAAAAAAATGGAAACCTTTTGTTAATTTTAAAATCCTTTATAATTATTGGATACACAACATTGAGCAGTCAACAATAAATACATTTATATATTGTTTCAGTATATTTTGTTATTTCAAGCAGTTTGTATTGCACATAAACCTATTGCTTCGGACTAGGATACTCGACCTAACAGAGCTCCGTACACGGGTGTTGATTGTAACCAGTTGTAAACTCTGGGTCCTTGGTTTTAATGGAGTGTAATACCCTGATGGCTATCTCACCAAGAATGATGTTTTTGTTTAGGCCTATGTCTGTTTAATCTCTTGACCGCCTCAGTGACTTCGACAAATGTCTAGCCTAGTGGCAGTGGATTGACACTACTGTAGGTCCGACTTCAGTGACGGGCAAGGGCCGTACCCTCGGGGGGGGGGGGGGGGGGGGGGGGGGGGGGGGGGGGCAGCTGCCCCCCCCCCCTGAGAAACTTGTCCTTTTTTTTTTTTATATATATCTCCAGTAATAGCA
Organism: Gigantopelta aegis; assembly: GCF_016097555.1. NCBI lineage: Eukaryota > Metazoa > Mollusca > Gastropoda > Neomphalida > Peltospiridae > Gigantopelta > Gigantopelta aegis. The sequence continues at coordinate 18,935,723 of NC_054710.1, read as the reverse complement.
TAGAAATGTTTAATCTTTATAGTATGTTAAACATTATTTATAAAATTTAGTGCCCCCCCCATGGATTTTGGTCAGGGTACAGCCCTGCGGGCCATATATACTTTGGCAGACTTTAAAATCACAGATGTCTGAAACACAAGCCATATTGACCACCATTTATTTATTATTTTAAATCATGCACGAGATACTGATGTCTGGGCAGGCCGGTCCACTTGACGGATAGGAATTTGTTCCAATAATAGAAATGAACGGGTGCTTAAGATTGACAAGAATGACAAAAGTGGGACCGGCAAACACACGTTTTAAAAAAATAATTTCGGTCTCAGAGATCGAGAATCGGTCCCAGACCGTGAAAAAAGGGCTTTTCCCTACCATATATGTATATATTTGTTTTCTATTCCAGTTACAACCACTACAGATTCAGCCTTCGCAACTTCAGAATCTAGGTCAACAACTTGTCTTTGTAAACCCAGCTCAGCTAGCTGCTGTCCAACCACAGCTCTTGGTACAAAATCAGGTAACCAATGAAATGACTTGTCTTTTATTAACCCAGCACAGCTAGTAGTGCAGCTGCTAAACCAAAAAATCTTGCACATTTGAGTAGAAGTATGAAATTTGACACAAATATACCATGACCCACTGTGAAAAAATTCGGATATAGATCCAAGTCAGCAACCACTCGTGGAGCCCATGGTGGCCATTTTGAAAAATGGCAGCCAATTCAAGTTAGATGTCATTATTATATGTATTGAACACTTGATAGGAAGTCCTATATTGCTGATCCATTCATGACCTTGAAGTGACCTTAAGGTTATTTTCAAGGTCAAATTCTTTATTTTGCAGTGTTTTAAGCAGGGTATACATTGAGATTAAACATTTGTTGAGCTGGGTAATGTATTGCTTTAACAATGATCTCAAAAAACCGATTTACTAATTTTTGACTTAGTTATGGCCACTGAACTTTAAATCGGTCAATGTTGATTAAAATTAGGCAAAAAAAAAAAAAGTTGCATTTACTTATGTGTTTCTGTGGCCAGCTGTCAATTATTCCCAATAACTGTGGTTTTCTGACCAGAGTGTTTTTTTAAAAAACCCAACTACAATTGATATCTCAATATTTGGTGATTTTTGTTGGTAAAACAATCAAATTTATTATCAAATTAGCTGTCACAATCAGCTATCGATTCATCAAAATGTCTGTGACGTTCCTTCATTGTTGTCTAGTGAAAATACTTGCCGGAAACCACTTTTTGAACTAAATATTCCCAGGTATTTTCCATTGAAAAACAAAATACTAAAGCTGCCATACTGTAAACTAAACTGTTTCCTGTTATTCTATTGTTATTTTCAATGAGTGTCGTGTGCAAAACGGCGGGAAATATGAATTGGGGAATGCACTGTATACAGTGTACAGTATGTTGTCTGCAATAGTCAGAAGGTTAATGGACATTATTGCTTAATATCAACAAGTATATTGGTATATTTAATTAATAAATGGATTAAATGTGAAGGCTATTATATATAACGGATGCAGCCATTTTGTTCCATACCAGTGAATGTGCCCTGTGGGTAGCCGGCGGTTACGTAATACTTAGCGCATCATGTTGGGAATTAGTCTTAGGACTGAAGCAACAAACATGCGGGATGATGCATTGCAATGTTCTCTAATAATGTCCATCCCAGTAAGCCAGCAAATAGTATATATTATTTTTCAATACAAAATAAACCTCCATTGTCAAAGTGGCTACAAAACAAGTTGTATTTTCTTAGTTAATTGGTCTATTCTTTTAGTTGTCTCCACCTGTGATTCCTGATTGGCAGGTGTATATTTGGTAGGTAACCAGACATGGCAATTGCCACCCTCTAGCCTAAAATATATATACCAGTATTATTAACATCACAGGGTATTGTGATGTAATTGTTACCAATCTGATGTGTCATGGTATGTCCTAATATTAGTCTTTGTTTAATGTATGTAGTGGATCAGAACCTGTGTCACCATATTGCTGTACAAAATGGGCATTATCAACCGATATAGTTTATTACTTAAATAATTCTGTAAAACGTTTGATTAAGTAGACTGTCCTATCTAAATTCAAGGAACTGACCAAATTCGTAGTCCCAAAGAAAAGAAAATTATCATTTGGTTGTGGTGGGTGGTTGTTTTTGCTGCAACATACCAATAGGCCTAATAGTGTGCATTTTTTTTTTCTTTTTTTTTCACAGAAAAAAATACTATAACCCCATTTAGTTCTGCAGGACTCGAACTTAAGAATTTGTCTCCCACGGCAATTTTTAAAAGAATTGCAATGGATGAAATAGTCCACCGATGGCAATTTTGAGCCTGCTATGGCAGTTTTTTTAAAAGTGACATTTGCAGCAAATAAACCTGACTGAAATGCTATCTTGTTATATGTAGACATCTTTTAAATGAACAAATGTTAAATATTGGCAGATAATGTAAACCAGGTGTATATATTTCGCCATTGTTGAGGAGCTTTACCGACGGCACAAAAGTGCTACCGGTGATGCTCTCTACCTACGGCTATTTATATCTCAATGACGGCAATTGCTGTCGGTGCCGCCGTTAAGTTCGAGCCCTGGTTCTGTTAATAAGCGATGAAGAAGAAACAAAATTGCTGCCCCCAATTACAGAAATAATCATGTTTTTTTTTAATTCTAAAATTACACGTTTTTCATTTTTTATACAGTCAAGGTCAAGGTCAAGGTATGCATCTTTCCAACACATAAAAGTCATACTTGACTTCACTTTCCCTTTAAACTCAAGTTGTAGAATCGGATGCAGCTTACAGACAACTTAAATTGAGAAGAAAATTGCAATATTGTGCTGAGTGTTATTGTTTGCTATACCTAGTTTAATCAATAGCTTGTAATCATTGTGTGTTAAGTTATTAAATCACCAATAAACTGGGGGAACAGTCTGTTGTATGTCTCTTTAAATTGAACGACATGAAATACTGACATTGTGTATGTCTTCACTAAACACACTAATATTGTATGCTCAGTAACATTTCCAGATTTACAGTGTTACTTTTCAGAGCCCCGTTCCACGAAGCGATCTTTGCCCTAAGATCAACTTAAGTGCATAGGGTAGCTATGTGCCTACGGTAATCTTAGGGCTCAGATCGCTTCGTGGAAGGGGGCCCTGATGGTGTTGGCATCAACTTGTATCAACTGTTATGCTTAGCTCAACATTACGTTTTCACATTAAAGCTTCATTTCTCACAAACAGTCAGTCTTAAATCGGTGCAATTTGGTTGATAGTTTCATCTGTGAATGTTGGGAGCAGGATGTAGTCCAGTGGTAAAGCACTTACCTGATGCGTGGTCGGTCTAGGATCGATCTCCGTTGATGGGCCCATTGGGCTATATCTCGCTCCAGCCAGTGCACCACAACTGGTATATTAAAGGCAGTGTGATTTGCTATTCTCTCTGTGGGATGGTGCATATAAAAAAATCCCTTGGGAACATATAGTGGATTTACCTGTGTAAGACTAGGTCAGAATTGCCCAATGTTTATATCCAATAGCCGATGATTAATAAATCAAAACAAACATTGACAATGTTAATCATGTACATGTTAAAAAACAAACCTTTTTTTAATGGTGCAACATTTTTATCTGAAGAACTGATTTTCCAGACACTATGCTTATTTCGATGTCTGCTTTATTCACCTCACCCGTTTATAATAGACCAGACCTTTATTCACCTCACCAGTTTATAATAGACCAGACCTTTATTCACCTCACCAGTTTATAATAGACCAGACCTTTATTCAGGGAAGTCATTAGAATAAAATGTTTTAATTGTGTGATATTCTTGTGTGAAGAAAAAATTGGTCTCTTTACAGCATGCAATTCCAGTATTACAGAACGTGACGTCAGCCTTGACGGCGGGGCTACAGGTGACATCACAGATCACAACCACCACCGCAACTCCCATCACCACCACATCACAGACAACACAACAGCAGCTACAACTGCAGCAGCAGCAGCAGGGCACCGCGGTAACAGCTATATCAACACCAACAACTATCAACCTTTCACCGGCGTCTCCCCCCCTACAGCAGACATTACAGTTGACTGTGGCAGAGGTAAACAAATAACCTCTGCTTTCTTAATCCATTAAAGTTTCACGCTATGAGCAATCATCAGGTAATGTGTAACTGATGATCGCTCATAGCGTAAAACTTTAAGTAGTAACAAAAGGTGTAATGGTATATATATTTATACTGGCTCCCCATGCGGTAGAGCACTATACCAGCCACACCAGGAAAAATACTGTATATATATCTATCTAAACTGGCATTATGTGTAAACTGGCACAGTTTTAAAATCCCGTTCAGCTACCGTTAATTTATTAGGGGAAAAACACTCTGTTGGCACCGGATGCCTTCTATTTTGGACTTCGGATGCAAATTCAAGAACAAAAGAATGATTCGTGTAGTAATTAGCTCTGCCTACATCGGCCCACGATTTTACCTCTGCTGTCTACACCGGCATATGATCATACCTCTACTGTCTGCCAGTGGTCACCTTTTAAACAAATGACGGCAGTTCCCCAGTAATTAGGATACCACAGAAAGTGTTATGAAATAATCGCACCTCTTTGAAGGCTTAATAAACAATGAACAACACCTGTAGTAGTGTAGGTGTAGGTAGCAAGATAAATTGGATTATTATTTGTATGTGTTCATATCTGCATTACATCATACCGATCTGTCTAAAACAATAAATTCAGACCCCTGTTTCATGTGATGTTAATCGATAAAATAATGGTATTTATTCTGCTTGTTGTTTAAAATGCATTCTGATCTGAACACATATTTTATTAGTCAAATGTTGTTATCGCACTTTGAAAAGTCGGGACTAAACTTGTGTCCTGCTTCTCACAGGTAGGTAGGTAACTAGGTTAACGTGCTTATATACCACTTCCTCGCCAATCTAGGTACCATTAGAGTAGATGTACAAATGTGATAAGACCAAAATGTCCAAAATAGCGTCCGTTAAGAATCAGATGTTTTTCGAAAAATTATTATCTGCTGTCGGCATGTTGACCTACTAACAGAATGAGTTGAATCTGATGGATGCTACGTCACAGGTCTGATGTGGGTCAAATAGACTGAGCAGTGGGTTTTTCCTCAAGCATTTTACAAAAAGTCACTGTATTAATAACTGGGATGGTATTTTTGTTTTTTATTTTTAATACTTTAATGTTTATGTATTTGTTTTATATACTGTATATTAATAATGTGCTATAATCGTGGACCTTTAAAGTATGGTAAATAATAAGTAAGTTTTTTTTTACAATTCTTGGTGTACAAAAGGCATCTATTTTGTTAATGATTTGATAAATAATCAACATAATTTTTTTGCTTATGAGGATTTTTGTAGGTTTTATCAACTGAATGTAAATAAAATTATTTACAGTATTATGGACTTTTGGATGCAATACCAAATGAATGGAAACACACACTAAGATTTAACAGTTTTAATAAATTAGATAAAATACACAATTCAAATGTAAATCTTCTCAAAAAAACACGAGAAAGTAACAAAGCCATTTTACAAGCTTTTCATTGATAAAATAAACGAAAAACCAATTAAATCACAACAACAATTAAATAAAAGGATCAATTGGGAAAGTGTTTATAAAATGTCTTATCGAATAACTGACTGCAAAATTACAATCTTTTCAGTTTAAAATTAATCACTGAATATACTATACTAACAGTAAACTGAGGCAATGCAAACTTTGAAACTGAATTAGCTGAATTTATGTGTTGAATGTCAGTATGTTAAAACTATTTGGTATTGCTTCCTAGATGACCTATATATAAAATGTGGCAGTCGTAACTAACGCCACTGAGGTACTTCTGTTTGGTCGTTTTAGTAATAGTCCAAACATTGATATTATCAATCTTTGTTTACTTTTAATAAAATACTATATACATATTTGTAGAATGAAAAAAACTCAGCCAAATTATATTTCATGTTTAGCTCAGATACGTCGTTATAAGCAGATTGAATTGTATTCTCTTTATCTTTACCCCCCGGGAAAAGCTGGTAAAATAAGAAAAAAGTGACAATATCTTAGTTGAGTACTTCACTTGTAATACATATCTTCTTGTATTAGTAACTGTGTGTTTTAACAGAAAATGTAACATTTCATTATGTACTGTAATAATATGTTTGAAGCTCCGAATAAAAAATTGAATAATACTTTTTAAAAAGTTCCCACAACTCGTATATCAAAGGTTGTAAGTGCTGTCTTATATATGGGAAAATGCATAATATACAAAAGTGCATTGATTTATTCATCAAACATTTGGTAATTCCAATATAGGATAGTCTTAGAGGAAACCCGCTACATTTTTCCATTAGCAGCAAGGAATTGTTTTATATATACTTTCCCAGTCAGGACAGCACTTACAACAGCGCTTAATATACCAGTGATGTCCGCCCACTGGTTGGGGTGGAAAATGAAACAAAAGAAAGGTTTTATAGAGGTGATTTAATCCTACAACGCAAGCATCTGAGGCGAGCGTTCGACCAACTGAGATAGATCCATCCCCATGTTTGCTGCAAGCCCAGTACCAACATCATTGATGTAGTGAACCATAGGGCTTGAGGCGAGCGTTCGACCAACTGAGATAGATCCATCCCCATGTTTGCTGCAAGCCCAGTACCAACATCATTGATGTAGTGAACCATAGGGCTTGAGGCGAGTGTTCGACCAACTGAGATAGATCTATCCCCATGTTTGCTGCAAGCCCAGTACCAACATCATTGATGTAGTGAACCATAGGGCTTGAGGCGAGTGTTCGACCAACTGAGATAGATCCATCCCCATGTTTGCTGCAAGCCCAGTACCAACATCATTGATGTAGTGAACCATAGGGCTTGAGGCGAGCGTTCGACCAACTGAGATAGATCCATCCCCATGTTTGCTGCAAGCCCAGTACCAACATCATTGATGTAGTGAACCATAGGGCTTGAGGCGAGCGTTCGACCAACTGAGATAGATCCATCCCCATGTTTGCTGCAAGCCCAGTACCAACATCATTGATGTAGTGAACCATAGGGCTTGAGGCGAGCGTTCGACCAACTGAGATAGATCCATCCCCATGTTTGCTGCAAGCCCAGTACCAACATCATTGATGTAGTGAACCATAGGGCTTGAGGCGAGCGTTCGACCAACTGAGATAGATCCATCCCCATGTTTGCTGCAAGCCCAGTACCAACATCATTGATGTAGTGAACCATAGGGCTTGAGGCTGGTAGCTACTGGCTTTGTAGTCTGTACCGGCTCCCACCCAGTCATAATGGTTCTGTGTATCGGACAGTAATCTGACTGGTTGGAACGAGAAAAAACCCTCAGTCAGTTGAATGGATCCACCGAGGTGGTTTGATCCTGTGACACAAGCACCTCAAACGACCACACAACCGACTGAGCTAAATCCTGGTGTGTCAGACAAGTATAGTGTATACCAGTAAAGTGTGTCTCAGTAAAGTGTATACCAGTGTGTACCAGTAAAGTGTGTATCAGTAAAGTGTGTACCAGTAACGTGTTTACCAGTAACGTGTGTACCAGTAACGTGTATATCAGTAACGTGTATATCAGTAAAGTGTATATCACATGTTAATCTTGATGTCTGTTTCTATAATAGTAATTTCTATCATTTATTTTTGCACTTTTTTGCAGGAGGAAAACATTGATCTGGAAGAGCTGGAACAGTTTGCTAAAACATTCAAAAGAAGAAGAATTGAATTAGGTAGGTAGTCTGTAAGTGTCCTTTCATTTGTGTTATTGTTAAACTTATTATTATTGCTCTAGCTGACACAGTGCTGCACTCACTTGGGACATAGATTCTTGGGACCCTTGGAAGTAATATTGATTCTTGGGACCCTTGGAAGTAATATTGATTCTTGGGACCCTTGGAAGTAATATTGATTCTGGGGACCCTTGGAAGTAATATTGATTCTGGGGACCCTTGGAAGTAATATTGATTCTGGGGACCCTTGGAAGTAATATTGATTCTGGGGACCCTTCGAAGTAATATTGATTCTTGGGACCCTTGGAAGTAATATTGATTCTTGGGACCCATCGAAGTAATATTGATTCTTGGGACCCTTGGAAGTAATATTGATTCTTGGGACCCTTGGAAGTAATATTGATTCTGGGGACCCTTGGAAGTAATATTGATTCTGGGGACCCTTCGAAGTAATATTGATTCTGGGGACCCTTCGAAGTAATATTGATTCTTGGGACCCTTGGAAGTAATATTGATTCTGGGGACCCTTCGAAGTAATATTGATTCTGGGGACCCTTCGAAGTAATATTGATTCTTGGGACCCTTGGAAGTAATATTGATTCTTGGGACCCTTGGAAGTAATATTGATTCTTGGGACCCTTGGAAGTAATATTGATTCTTGGGACCCATCGAAGTAATATTGATTCTGGGGACCCTTGGAAGTAATATTGATTCTTGGGACCCATCGAAGTAATATTGATTCTGGGGACCCATCGAAGTAATATTGATTCTTGGGACCCTTCGAAGTAATATTGATTCTGGGGACCCATCGAAGTAATATTGATTCTTGGGACCTTTCGAAGTAATATTTCGAACTTGGTGCTGAAGGTCTGTAGATTTATTCAGCCAGTAACATACTTGTCCTATCTCATTTGTTGTTAATATTTTTGGTATATAACGTTCCTTAATATAATTTTATCGTGAATTTGCTGTAAATAGAAGAAATGTTTTTACTTTCATTTAATGATGCTATATATTGCATGCGTGTATGTCATGTAGTGTAAATAAACTGACATTCCATCTCATCTCGTAGTCTAATGTTTCTGAACCAAACTCTGGCCTGGGTCGTAGCAAAGTGGTAAAAACGCTCGCTAGGATCGAACCCCGTCTCATTCCATCCAGTGCACCACGACTGGTATATCAACGGTCATGGTATGTGCTATCCTGTCTGTGCAATGGTGCATATAAAAGACCCCTTGCTTGCTACTAATGGATAAATGTATTGGGTTTATACATGAAACTATGACCAAATGTTTGACATTCAACAGCCAATGATTAATAAGTCAGTATGCTCTAGTGGTGTCATTAAACAAAACAAACTACCAAATCTAGGAATCACAGAAGCACGAAACTGTGCTAAGTTTTGTATTGTTTCATCACATGTTGTTATTGTTGACAGGATTCACGCAGGGCGACGTCGGTGTAGCGATGGGCAAACTCTACGGCAACGACTTCAGCCAGACGACCATTTCGCGCTTTGAGGCGCTCAACCTGAGTTTCAAGAACATGTGCAAGTTGAAGCCTCTGCTACATAAGTGGCTGCAAGACGCGGACGCCGTGGCGCAGAATCCGGCCGTTATTTCAGGCGGGGAGGCCGGATACGCCAATGACCCGATCGGCCGACGCCGCAAGAAGAGAACCAGCATCGACACATCGGTGCGGGTAGCACTGGAGAAGAGCTTCCTCCTCAATTCTAAACCATCGTCGGAGGAAATCACATTACTGGCGGACAATCTAACCATGGAGAAGGAGGTGGTGCGCGTCTGGTTCTGCAACCGGCGGCAGAAAGAGAAGCGGATTAACCCCCCCGCGTCCTTCACCTCTGCTCAGCTTCAGATCGTACAGGATCTGACCTCTGCCGGCTCCGGCCTCATGGTCCAGTCATCGTCCAGTGCACAGAACATCAACACTGCATCGCCGACGGCGGTCACTTCCCCGGTAACGCTGTCAACCGTGTACAATGTCAACATGTCTTCTTCGCCCATTCGGACTTCCATTCCCACGAGTCTGACACAGACCACGGTCTCAATGCCAGAGCATAAAATTGCTATGGCACCCGCTGTCGTTACAGTGTCCAAGGAACAGTTGGTTGCCAAGGCAACATCTGTAATGACGGGAAGCGTTGGGACGTTGACGAACACTTCACCACAGAACATGGTGCTGAGTGTGACGCCGTCACAAGATGTCGATGATGTGTGACATTTTTTGTTTGTCTTCATCGACAAACTGAACAGTGCATTTTGTTGTTATGAGTTGTGTTTGTTAATAATAATGAGCCAGGAGGAACGTTTTCTTCCTTTCCATAGTCCCGCCCAGAGCTTTGATTTAAAACAATCAACAATACCTAATGATCAGCAAATAGCTAGAGTGATCATTATATACATAGAACAACAAAAATATATATCTTTTTTTTTCAATTTTACAGTTAATTAGATAAATGGACAGGTCTAAAATGTTGACATAAATCATTTGAATGGAATGCAGACAATAGTTTTCAATGAAATTAAAGAAAAACTAAATTAATGTTCACATTTCTTTTATTGATCTGTATATTTGAGACTGTTTTAAAAGACGTAGATGGCAATGTCTTGGAGTGTATACTGGTCTTCATTCACTTTGAAAGTAACAGTGAGAGTTATACTGAAATCCATTGGGCTATTTCTCATTCCAGCCAGTGAACCATGACTGGTATATCAAAGGTCGTGATATGTGCTGTCCTGTCTGTGGGATGGTGCATATAAAAGATCCCTTGCTACTAATGGACAAATGTAGCAGGTTTCCTCTTTAAGATGACATGTTACAAATACCCAATGTTTGACATCCAATAGCTGATGATTAATAAATCAATGTGCTCTAGTAGTGTCATTAAACAAAACAAACTCTTTAAGCATTATAGATATATGAAGTTGCATGTTGGACAAAATTGGGCTTTATAAATTCAGCCCATTATTTTACCTCTTGCATTAGTATCTTTTAAATTACATGCTTTCTGTAACCATCCATAATTACACAGGAACACCGCACCCACCCCACCACCCCCTCTACCATTGTGGGGTCTGAGATGAGTTGTGCCAACCAGGTTTGAAAACTGGGTTAACCCATTAAGGAGATTGTCCCCGTCTTGTTTACAGTGTTGACCGATGTCTCTGCCCTACATAGCCTTTTTAATGACAAACATTGTGTAATAATTACTTTTTCCTGTAGAATATCGGTGCCCGAACATCTACACAATGGTTCTGGTCATCCTGTCTGTTACAGTACTCTTTGGACGGGATTTTACATTTCAGTACTCTTTTTTTTTTATAGACAAACAAATGTATTATGTCCATATATCTGAAGTCAGGTGTGGGGACACAGCCTCCTCAAGTGTGTGTGTGTGGGGGGGGGGGGGGGGGGGGGACTGCCCCACCCTTGAGTAAAATAAAATTTGGGCTACTACAACCCATAAAAAGATAAATTGTGTGTTTCTGGGAACCTGACCCAATGTAGACTATAAATTGTGTCTTTCTGGGAACCTGACCCAATGCAGACTATAAATTGTGTCTTTCTGGGAACCTGACCCAATGCAGACTATAAATTGTGTCTTTCTGGGAACCTGACCCAATGTAGACTATAATGTTTTTTTCTCTCGAGGTATAGTATTTTCCCTTTTTTATTTATTAATATTTAGGTGCAAAGAATACTTCACAACATTTTATCATTTTAAATATGATAAAAAAAAATATTTTTAATTTGTTTAAATGACTTATATGTACATGTAAATACCTAATTTTTTTCAGCACATTCCTGGAAACTATGTTTTTAAAGGCCTAAACAAGATGACAAGAATATATTGAATATACAGACACTGATATTCTAAAAAAATAATAATTCAGTTAATTTGAATTTTAGTCACAAGGAAATGTTGTTAGTTGGAAACGTTTTAACAATAGATGTAAACCTAAGTTTGTGAGTACCATTGTGAAGTCTGATGAAAGATTTCCATGACAGAAGTGCTATCTGGTGAGTTCAGATTACTCTGAATGTTTGTCAGTTTATCAAACAGCATCTCACTTAAAAGTATATTTATATAGCAATAACCTTAGAATGTGTAATATGTAAATAATGAAATTCATGAATTTGTTTGTATAATTATTGCATAATCCAAATTTCTGTGAATGCAGTTATACATGTAGTAGCAATTTTTTTTAAATTAATTTTGTTCATAACTGGTTTCTGCAAGAAGCATATTATATGATTAATTTTAGGATAATTGGAGTAACAGGGTCTTATACAGGCTTTCTGCCAGAATGTTTTGAAAGATTATAGTAAGAGAACTACTGTTTAAAATCTGTCAAATACATGTATTGCAGTATTTAGTTTCAAATTTGGTTCATACTTTAAGTAGTTATGGGTTTAAAATCATGAACCAAATTGTTAACAACTACGATAAATTACTCTCCTACCTTTAATTACCGTTAGATTCCCCAAACATTTTGTCAAAGACACAAATCGTGAAAATACCATTACAATGACACAGATTCCATATATGAGAGAGTAACAATGTTACCGATATCCACTTTGCTGAGATTGCGTAGGGCAAAATACATGTAGTTTTCCGTCGTCTGCCATTTTGCTTGTTTATGGAATACTCTTCAAGAGGGGTGGATAGATATGACATAATCTAACAATGTCATGACATGTGCTAAGGTATAATGCACTCATCATGACATCAGATTAATTAAATCACATACTTAGGAGGCTTCCACCCCTCTTGAAGAGTATTCAACAAAAAAGCAAAATGGCAGACGGTGAAAAGTTGCATGTGTTTTGTCCTAGGAGATCTTAACAAAGTCGATGTAGGTGATATGGTTTCACTTTAATATGTGGAATGGGTTTTTCACGGTTTATATTTGGACAAAATGGCAGACGGTGAAAAGTTGCATGTGTTTTGTCCTAGGAGATTTTAACAAAGTCGATGTAGGTGATATGGTTTCAGTTTAATATGTGGAATGGGTTTTTCACGGTTTATATTTGGACAAAATGGCAGACGGTGAAAAGTTGCATGTGTTTTGTCCTAGGAGATCTTAACAAAGTCGATGTAGGTGATATGGTTTCACTTTAATATGTGGAATGGGTTTTTCACGGTTTATATTTGGACAAAATGGCAGACGGTGAAAAGTTGCATGTGTTTTGTCCTAGGAGATTTTAACAAAGTCGATGTAGGTGATATGGTTTCAGTTTAATATGTGGAATGGGTTTTTCACGGTTTATATTTGGACAAAAAGTGTAGAAAATCTAACGGTAATTAACAGTAGGAGAGTAATTTATTGTAGTGAGAAACATGCGGTTCTGACTTTAGTAGGGGTTATGATCTGTTGGTTTTATTACGTACCATCAAATTACTTTGTGGCACAACTGTACTGCTTGAAAGAAATAAGTGAACACGAAGCTAGTAACAGCAAACATTTATTACCCATGTGGTTAAAAATATCTTGGTACATATAAAAGTGATTCGTCCCACTAAAACCCCTTTCGTGTCCTAGACGGAGGAGCCAGCCGAGGCTGCCAACTGTGCCCATAACAGGCGTGCACTACAACAGCTTGCTGTGAATGTGCATGTTAAACACGGACTTGACTAGAACTCCGAGTGGGATGTAACACTTCACACAATGATGTCGTTCATTGGCTCTTTACAACCGTACAGGAATGTCAACCAAACGAGTTGAGTGAAATAAATTATGGGTAATAAATAGGATATTAAACTCGCTACCATTTTGTACTTGCTAAAGCTCTCGACAATTGAAATTTATTTCACTCGGGATATAAACATGATAGAAAATGGAAGCGTGTTTAATATCCTATAATTCTGACCGGTGTATTGTCACTGGGGTTCTGTATATTAACATGGACGTTGTATCATTAGCAATGTATTAATGCAGTTTGTGAATATCAAAACAACACTAGTTTATTAAAACTGAAAGGTGTTTGTATTTTACATTAGAATATGGGAAAGGCGAAATTTTGCTGTTAATTCATCAATACAATAAAAATACAAATTCAAGATCGCTATTAAAGAAAAACAATCTGTGATTTTAGGGATAAAAACTTGTCCGAGTAAAATGATTTGCTCACTGCAGAAACCACATTTGAAATGTACTTGATGAACTTTGTCTACTAACTGAACATGTAATGGGTGATGTACGACATGCTAATAGAGTGCACATTTTATACTGCTGCCAACCTTATATGGTCATAGAAAGAAATATATATTTTAGATAAAACATCCAGAGTTTGTTGTGATTTTCATTACTGGCTCATTTAGAGTTTAGACTCTGGAGTTAGGAGACTGTAATGCTTTCTTTCATTGGAGATTCGGAGGCGGGACGTAGCCCGGTGGTATAAAGCACTTGCCTGATGTGCGGTCGGTCTAGGATCGATCCCCATCAGTGGACTCATTGGGCCATTTGTCGTTACAACTTGTGCACCATGACTGGTATATCAAAGGCTGTGGCATGTGTTTTCCTATCTGTGGGAAGCGCAAATAAAAGATCCCTTGCTGCCTGTCGTAAAAAGAGTAGCCTATGTGGCAACAGCGGGTTTCCTCTCAAAATCTGTGTGATATGTGTGACGCCATATAACCGTAAATAAAATGTGTTGAGTGCGTCGTTAAATAAAACATTTCTTTCTTTTTTCCTTAATCCTATCATTTAGTAAGTGTCGGGTACAGGTCAAGTTTAACCTCGGAGTACTCGGTGCAGTATGTTTTGGACTCATGGAGGCCCTACTGGTAAAAAGACATGCTTGATGGACAGTCAGTCTGGGATCAATCCCCTTCTCGTTCCAGCCAGTGCACCACGACCGGTATATCAAAGGCTGTGGTATGTGCTATCCCGTCTGGGATGGTGCATATAAAAGACCCCTTGATACTAATGGAAAATTGTAGTGGGTTTCCTCTCTAAGACTAAATGTCAGAATTACCAAATGTTTGACATCCAATAGCCAATGATTAATAAATCAGTGTGATCTAGTGGTGTTGTTGTACAAAACAAACTGAAAATTTTATAAGGCTCTCAGGTTAATCTCGCAGATCAGTTGCCAACAGATTATAGGATGAAACGCCCTCAGTAGACATTTTTTTGGTGGGGGGGGGGGGGGGAGGAGGGGTACACGCCCCACAATGTACTCTTTTTTTTTCTTTTTTTCTGGTACTCCTTATTTAGGTGAAAATATGGCTTGTGCTCCTCTTCAAATATTGTTCCTACAGGCCTACATAGCATCTGGCCCCAACTTTCAAACTTAAAACACAAAGATCAAAAAAAGCTTCCACTTTTGTTTATGAAATTTATTTACATGTTGTGAAAATGACTAACAAAACAGTACGGATTTCAACAAAATGTTATTTACACTGTTCCAATAAAATATTTAGGTGACGTATGAATAAAAAGGGCATACAAATTGTACAAATATATTTACAAATCCATGAACAAACATGCAAGTTAAAAAGGATTTAAAAAATTATACATAAATTCATAATCATTTACATAATTGTGATTTGTTTCCAAACTCACAGAGTCAAATGAGCAACAGGAAAAGTGTTTCACACTATCTGTGTTCAGTAATTTATACAAGAAAAAAACATTGAAAAATATAAATCAAGATATTTGACAGTTTGTGTGAAAACGACCGTGATGAATTTACATGTTGGGTTTCACATATAGTACAGTGTGTTGGAAATGAGATGAAATTTTATCATCAGTTGTCACTAGTTTGTACCAACCGATCAACCTTCGATTAGATATGCAGTCTGTTAGAAACACACTGATCTATTGACTTCAGTCCTTGAGATCACCATTATAAATGTAGTGCAGTCGGTTGAGCTGCTCATGTCGCAGGATCGAACCACCTCGGTTCAACTGATTGGGGGTTTCTCATTCCAACCAGTGCTCCACAACTGGTATGTGCTTTCCTGTCTGTGGAAAAGTGCATATAAAAGATAATGGGAAAATGTAGCAGGTTTCCTCTGATGACTACAGTAAAAATTACCAAATGTTTGACATATCCAATAGCCGATGAGTAATTAATCAATTTTCTCTAGTGGTGTAGTTAAACAAAACAAACTTTATGGTTGTGTTCACTGGAAAACATAAATTTACCTTTAATACCCATTCAATATTTGTTTTTATTAAGTACACATGAAAACAAATGCCAAATTCTAGTATCCATCAATTAAAAGTGTAGGAACATTGTTCTGTGATGTCCAATTATGGTTTTTTAATGATCAATTCACCAGAAGAATTAAAAAAAAAAATTCATCCTAATCGATAATTAAAACATCCTAAACAGTATACAGGTGCAAATAAACTGAAAACAACTGGGATTAGGTAGTCGGCTGAGCTTCTAAAGTCGACAGAAATTTAAGCACAATCGTTTTAAAGTTAAGTAAATTTTTTGTTTAACAAAAGCATATTGATGATCAAACATTTGATAATTCTAACAGTCTTAAAGGAAGCCCACTACATTTTTCTATTGGCAGCATGTGATCTTTTATTAAAAAAATAAATGAAAAAGAAGTTTGTTTTGTTTAACAACACCACTAGAGTACATTAATCATCGGCTATTGGATGTGAAACATTTGGTAATTCTAACAGTTAGCAGCCAGAGATTTGTTTTAATGTACTTTCCCTTCTAGACAAGAGAGCACATACCAGTTATGGGGCACTGGGACTGCCTGGCCCCGTGCTTATAAACCTTAAAGTCTAGACTTTAACGTAATGCTATTTGAATGGCGTTGCCATGACGTTAAAGTCTGCACTTTATTAAAGTCTAGACTTTAACTTTTATAAGCACGGTCCCTGGTCTAGATCCTGCCCCATCAGGTATAGGTAAATTCATCTGAATCGTTTCACACAAACAAGAAACATAATTTACACAGCACTGCATTGAAAACAACAAAAATAATTATTAAATTCAAGGCACTTTTTTGCTTTGCATGTCAGCAATAAAAAATAAACTGCTTTTTAAACAAATAAAATAAAAAAAAAAATTTTAATTAATAATTTTTCAAACCATTCATAAACCATATATGAAAATGATAATTAATTATACCCATAATCTTTCTTGTACTGCCCGATGCTAGTATCTTACAGTAAATGCCCTAAAAATTATTGTAGAGTGTTTTCCTAGTGCATGGTTTTTTTGTTGCGGTGCACAGGAGCAGATGCAAAATTTCTGAAGGGGTGTGTGTGTCCAAATGTGATGACTAATCTCTCCTTTCACACAGAACAGTTAATATAATCTCGTTTCCCCTTAAAGATTATGATCAGTTTTCAAAAAGGGGGGTGGGGTTGTGTCCGGACCCTCCCCTGGATCCGCTACTGGTGTGGGTGTGGAAAATGGATGTATGAAATATTTTTATTTAGTGGTTTTAGCGAGCACCGTTTTTAAATGCAACAGCGCACTGTTCAAAATGCAGGCACATGGACAACAGTGTTTGTAGAAAAGGTCCCCACAATTTCCACAGATCACACCACAGAGATTATACAACTAACCTAAATCAGATGGCCTAAAATGTGGTCAATAATAAAGTACTTAACAAAATCTGGGTTTTTATTTTTTTAAGTCTAGTTCTATAATACCTGGACCAGGCCTGGCATTCATGAAATGTTCAGTCTGAACTCAAGATACTAATAGAAAGAAAGACATGTTTTATTTAAAGATGCACTCAACACATTTTATTTACGGTTATATAGCATCAGACATATGGTTAAGGACCACACACATATTGAGAGAGGAATCCTGCTGTCGCCACTTCATGAGCTACTCTTTCCAATTAGCAGCAAGGGATCTTTTATATGCACCATCCTAGACAGGGTAGTACATACCACAGCCTTTGATATACCAGTTGTGGTGCACTGGCTGCAAGAGACTGAGACTTTATCGCCATGCGTGCGACATCATTTGAGACTGAGTCCAGACTGTAAAACGTTTTCTAAGCATGGGCCCAGGAGTATTAATGGGAATCTCAATAAAGCACCTGTCTCAAAAATATTAACCCATGGAGCTCGCTTCAGGGACCAAATATCTTGAGATTCTTATCAGAAACATCTACGAAAAGACAAATAATGTTTTATTGTAAAGCTGAGATCTTATTAATTATGAATCGCCTATCAATATTTCACCATGATTACTTTATGTAAATAAATAAGTACTGTACTTGGTCTGTCAGTTACAGGCAACATTTAACATTGACATCAACGACAAGCTTAAGTAATTTGAAAATTGATTAGGAATTAGTTTAACACTGACAAACTGTGTAGCAATCTCTATAATTTGCATAGCAAATTGTGACCTGATCTCAAAACAATATCAACTGTAATAACAAAAAATACAATTCTTGTAAGTTAGAAAATTGTAGCAAAATTGAAAGTATGTGCTATATTAAAAATAATTATTTTAATACCCAGTGACTCATTGAACGGTAACAATGAATTTTAGGAATATGAATAAAGATTAAAAACATATATCAGCTAAAAATGAATATTCCCCCCCCCCCCCCAAAAAAAAAAACATGCTCAACAAAACAAAAACCAATTGTCAGCTACCTAAATTAAAAGGATTATGCATTATTGAAAGGGGATCCATGGTTACGGTGTAAAACATGGCTGATTCTTGCTTCTGAATACATATTATGTAGCATGCTGCTACTGTGGTTTAATGAGAGTTGCCCCCCACCCCTTCCTCATCCCAAGTAAAGAGCGGTACAAGTATGTGATTGAAACATTTCTAAAAAAGCTGAAAATGATACATGTGTGCTGAAGGCACATAACTGAGTGCAGAATGCAAGGGAAATTAATGAAAGGAAAAATATTTTAAAAAGTCGAATTCTGCCAATTAGCGGAAGAATCCCATGCCTGGTGGTAATATTTCAAACTCCACATGGAAAACTTGTTATTTAGTTGGAGTAAAATGACATCACAAGGCTACTCTCCTCTTTAAGGTAAAGGTAAACATTGTTTTTCCAGTTTAATTGTTACATAAGCTAATTATGTTTGTATGCTCAGCAATGTAAAACTAACAGTGGTGACATAACCGTAATACTACAATTAAGTCTAGTTTAAAAACTAACTGTTGATTGAATGTTCTTTAAGTAGAATCAAATGGCAAAAACTAAACAGCAGCTGCCAAATGTTAACACTTGGTGTATAAACAAACAAAACAGAAAGAAAAGTTCTGTGTCAATTTGCACTATTTAACTGGAATACTGAAGACCAAAATAAACATTAATTGGCAATTAGATTAAGTTTACACGATTATTAATGCTCAATTCTGTGAAATGAAAACTGGTAATGTAATTTTCCTGAATCTCAATGTGTGTTAGTCTCTAAACAAAATAAACAATAGTTAATTTTACTTGCAAATTATATTTGTTTCTTTTGCCATGTCGTATTTTACTACAAAATTGCAATCTCTTTAGCACCAATCTTCTGGCAGCATAATAACTGTCAAACACTAAAAGTTTCCAGTCCTTCCAGTTCTTCAACTAAAAATTTAAAAATTAAATTACTTTATCTTGGAATATCTTCTCTTAAACTGACTTTTAATACCTTCAAAGAGTTAAGCTAAATTCCGAAACTAAAGGTCTTCACTTTTTAAATGAAAAGTTTTTTTTTTTTGCAATCACACTATTCCCTCATACATATAAAGTATCTCTGGTACATAATCACAAAATACTTAAACGTAAGGGGTTAACAAATACTAGCAAATCTTTAATCTAGTCAATTTGCACCACTATGACGGAGAATTTCACATTTTGAGAAAAACGTTTTCAATTCTTTGCCATGTGATCATCGGTACTCATCGAAAACAGGGTTGTTTTTGTAGTCATGGTAACAGTGGTTTGTTACTTGGTAATGACCAACAGACTTTCGGGTCCATGATTCTGCAGACATGTTACTGTGAAATCCGGAAGTATGACATCATTATGCTGGATAATTTAATACTGGTGCATTCTCGGAAATCCTTTAATTCTGGTACTGTTAACACATTTATTTCAAGTTTATAATTTGCACAATCTCTCAAATAAATCCATGCTGGAATTGCTAGTACATTCTGTAGTTTTTCAATTCAGGATTTGCCTGTACATTTGACCTAAATCCTTCAATACTGCCAGTACTTCATTGAAATCACTTAATGTGAGCATCAACACTTAATGTGAGCATTACCAACACTTTCTGCAGAGTCCATTCATTTCAGTATTAGCATCTCCATTAAGTGCACAACTGTCCAGTGACTATTTCACATGTTTAAGCGAGTTATCACTGACATCACAATAACCTCACACTTTTAATTGAGATATCGCCGGCACCGTAATGACTTGCAGGTACAAGGAATTTTCACTTCTTCAATGGGGAATTTATAGTCGTACGTCAGTTCTTCACCACGCAAGATTCTGAAATTAAGTAATATACGTATCAAAACAAATATGGCAAGAAACTGTCATTTATAGTCGTACGTCAGTTCTTCACCACGCAAGATTCTGAAATTAAGTAATATACGTATCAAAACAAATATGGCAAGAAACTGTCATTTTCACTTCTTCAATGGGGAATTTATAGTCGTACGTCAGTTCTTCACCACGCAAGATTCTGAAATTAAGTAATATACGTATCAAAACAAATATGGCAAGAAACTGTCATTTTCACTTCTTCAATGGGGAATTTATAGTCGTACGTCAGTTCTTCACCACGCAAGATTCTGAAATTAAGTAATATACGTATCAAAACAAATATGGCAAGAAACTGTCATTTTCACTTCTTCAATGGGGAATTTATAGTCGTATGTCAGTTCTTCACCACGCAAGATTCTGAAATTAAGTAATATACGTATTCAAACAAATATGGCAAGAAACTGTAATTTTCACTTCTTCAATGGGGAATTTATAGTCGTACGTCAGTTCTTCACCATGCAAGATTCTGAAATTAAGTAATATACGTATCAAAACAAATATAGCAAGAAACTGTCATTTTCACTTCTTAAATGGGGAATTTATAGTCGTATGTCAGTTCTTCACCACGCAAGATTCTGAAATTAAGTAATATACGTATCAAAACAAATATGGCAAGAAACTGTCATTTTCAACTCCCAAAAAAAATCCCAGAAAATGTCCATGTTGCTCCCCATCACTCCCCTCAGACTTGTTAATCCAAGTTAGGCGAACAATTAATAGTCAAACTATCGTGCAAAAAAATGGGGGTTTTATATGTCCCCCAAAAGATATACTTTTTTAAACTCAAAATAACATTAGTACTACAATGTATCATTGGTAAGCATGAAAACCAAACATAATAAATAGAAATTCCACCCTGTTGTATAGTGGAGGAGTAAGCAAGCTAAACTGCATGGACAGAAACCTGATCAATTTGTGATGTAAGTCCTGTCTTATGCAATAATTATGGAGAAATACACGAAAGGTGTCTTTTGCATTACATCACTAATTATGTATATATACATACCTTATTTTTGTTTAGAACATACTTTTTGTGACAATAATTATGGAGAAATACACGACAGGTGTCTTTTGCATTACATCACTAATTATGTATATATACATACCTTATTTTTGTTTACAACATACTTTTTGTGACAATAAAATTGATAAAGAAGACAAGATGAAAATGAGTTGATTTTTAAACGCAATTTTAAACAACATTAACTGCTTTAAAATACTGCACAATTCTGAAAAAATGTTTGAAAATAATACTTGCCCTTTAGTAAATGCATATTATTTTATGTATTTATATAAACTTTAAGTGAAAAGATGTTAGCAAGTTATAAATTTATAGACCTACCCGATCAACATGGTTTTTGTACAAAATTAAACCAGGCGAATTCCTCGAAATAATTCAATATGAGGTTGAAACACTGCTCACAAATGTAAAGTCCAATCATATCCATATGTCTTGCAACAGAAATTAAACAGCAAACGAAAATATTTCTTTTAGTGTATCCTGTATTACAATAAATCATGTTCAAAAGACAGACTACAATGTTGATAAATTTGCCATTTGGTTCGCTCCTAAGTCAGTGACGTCATGTGAAGAGAACGAACAAAATATTATGTCATAATTTTACTTATTACAAGCGTTTTCATCTAATATCGTAAGTAAGGAGAATGGATAATTGATTATTGTATATTTGTGGGATTTCTTTAATAAAAACACAATAAAATGTCTTACAGATATTTTTAATAGGTGTAGTATTACAATAGGGATAATATCACTGTGTTTCGTTGTTCACTATAAGGATTTATCACCAAAAAAAAGAGGATTTAGGGACTCTACTTCGTCTCGTTCCTAAATCCAAATTTTGTGATAAATCCTTATAGTGAACAACCAAAAACAGTGATATGATCCCCTAATTAAAGTAAACTAAATATCAAAATAGATCATGTAGGCCTATGTACACATGTTTTTCTAAATACTCTACAATCTTAACTACTGCCTGTATACACTTTTGACTTGAATGATGAAATAGAACGTGCATGAATTATGTGATGACTTTATCATTCATTATATTCATTTCATTCATATTCTGTTAAAAAAAATGGCTGCCATTTTGAAGTCAACATGGCAAACTTACCGACATGATACATAAGGCGTGGCCAAACTTGTTTACAATAGTGGAGAAGAGTGAGCCAATACCCAAAGTTAAAATGATGGCATAAAAATGGCATTTTTACACCAAATTAATTTATTAGTTCTTTTAATATTTTAGTTAGATACTTTTACAGAACATTTTGGTACCAAAAGAAATTGTTTTCCATTTGTTTTACGTCAAAATGTATTGTAACTTTAGTCACCGATTCATACATTAGAACTGAAATTTGACTAAAATGCACTTGAGGGTGGGGTCACAATTTGACTCAAATGCACTTGAGGGTGGGGTCACAATTTGACTCAAATGCACATGAGGGTGGGGTCACAATTTGACTCAAATGCACTTGAGGGTGGGGTCACAATTTGACCTGTAAGCATTCAAAGGCAAGAGCTTCGACATGTTCCTGGATCAGAAAATATACGATACAAAAGTATATCTTTGTGGACATTCCCGCACCCCCATTTTTATTGACTCTAAATAGTTAATAATGAAATAAAATAAATAATATAAATTAAATAAAAATAATTAAAGAAATATAAAATAAATAATATAATGTAATAATTTTAATGAAACACAACATGATTTCTTGGTTTGAAAGAAAACACGTGACTGTTTTCAACCTACTACCTCTCTTACTTGGTTTCATTTGTGTTAAACTGATGCTAAAAATGTAAATGCCGTAAAACATCCTGAGGAAAGGCCTGTATGTCGATCAAAATCCAAAATATAAAAGGGAACCAAAATAACGTTCATATGTAGGTTAAGAAGAAGTGTATTTTAGCTTTATGCATAAGCTTAGTTATGAAAATAAAATATGTTTTGGACATAATATCCTCAGCTGGATTTGCTAAATGTAATAAACTTACTGTCTTCCTGCAAATATCACAATGTGTTTCCTCCCATCAACATTGATCACTTTCGAGTAGCAGTTGGGCTGAAATTAAAACAAATGAAATATTAACAATCCCTCAAACATGGCTTTAAAGGAATGCTAAAGCAGGGCTTTTGGACTGGTATGCATATTCAACAATATATAATGCACATTATTACTTAATATCAACAAGTATAATCGTATAGTTAATTAATAAAATGGTTAAATGTGACAGCTATTATATATTACAGGTGCAGCCATTTTGTACCATCCTAGTGAATACGCCCTCTGGCGAGCTGGTGGTTATGTAATACTTAACGTGTCACATCAGGAATTAGTCAGTGAAGAAACAAAACGTACCTGATTTTTGCGGATGCATCGCAATGTTCTGTAATAATATCCATCCCAGTAAGCCAGCAATAAATATATATTATTTTTCAATACAAAATAAACCATCACCGTCAAAGTATTGAAATAACTGTATTATGTTTCATCCATACATTAACCCACGTACTGACATAATAATCGGAGTGTTTTCTTAGTTAACTGGTCCTTTCTTTCCGTGGCCTGCACATGTGATTCCTGATTGGCAGGTGTATATTGCATGGTATCCAGTCACGGTAAGTGATTACCACTCAGACACAGGCTAGACACACACGTACAAAAGTACTTGCCAGTTTTTGTTAAGATCACAGGGTATTGTCACGTAACTGTGGAAAAACTTGCCACCCCTACAATGTTAATGGACATTATCAGCCATTCCACGCATGTGCATTTTAATGTGTTATTATATACATGTACACAAATGCATCTGTACCGCATTCTTCTCTATACTGTAATCCTACAGTTTATGAAAATAAAATTCATTGTCACTGTCATTGCCATCCTGCTTTATTACTGTAAATAATTCTGTAAAACCCTTGATTAAGTAGACTTTCCCATCTAAAATAACAAAACTGACCAATTACCTAGTCCCAAAGAAAAGAAAATTATCACTCGGGTATCGTGAATGGTTGTTTTTGCTCCAACATACTCTATCAATAGGCCTAATAATATGTATTTTTGTTTTTAGATTTTGTTCTGTTGATGCAAATTAAAATATATTTAGTTACATAGTTTATTATACTATCAAGTCATTTATGTTGTTTTACAAGACTGGTTGATTAAAGCGAAGTGCCTTGTCGTAAATTACTGCTTTTGTTTACACTGTGCATACAGCAGTTGGTCGGAACTGATGTCACTTCGCCCCAAGCTATAGTACCGGATGCCACAAAAAAGAAAGAAAAAAAGGCTGCCCCCAGTTAGCAGGAATAATCACAGATTTTTTATTAACTCTAACATTATGCATTTTTCATTTCTTAAAAGTGTCAGAATGTGTTGGCGGTCCAGGTACACATCTTTTCAACACACAAGACTCATGTTTAGTCTCCCTTTAATAAGATGAGTGGGTGTAGCTATTGAAAGACATCATCGCTGCATCACAGTAACTTGCAGTTGGTGCGAACAGACCTGTCCGCACATTTACACCTGTCCGAGTTTGCCTGAAGCGGACAATGGATGCGGATAAGGATTCCCACAATATTTGTGCGTTTCCATGACACATTTTATAACCAAAATCGATCTAATGTCAAAACCCCCCACGAGTTATACAAATTAAATTGTAAAATTAACGCATTTTGAGTATAAATACTGGGATGATTCAACGATAAAAACTTGCAATACCTTCCCCAAAATGCTAATATTTTTTGTGTGTAAATAAGTTGACCCCCTAAGTTATAAAATAATATTTTGATGAAAAAAACTCGACTTATAGGCGAAGATACACAGTAGGTTTATCAAACCATACAGTCCCTCTTTTTAATGTTGAAGGTGCTATGTCAAAGTTGCAATAATGGTGGTTACTGCCAAAAATATTTATTAATTTTTGCTTTGAAACATAAAGTTTATACCTTCAGCTAGATGCCTATAACAAATTACAACCACATAATTCCATTTACTAGTAGGAACACAATTATTTTAGGGGGGCATCTTGAGCGTGTTACAAGCATTAATTAGTGATGTCACTGTTTTATGCATACACATTCAACACACTAAGTTTAACAGAATTCTTTCCTGTCAGCTGACAAAGAAACAAAGATGGTGACCATGCTATATTCAGCCACACATTATTCGGGAAACCCGTCTTGTTGTCCAGTGCAAGATCTTTTTATTATTTTTTATTCTAGGGTTAAAAGTGTTTTTGTTTAATGACACCACTAGAGCATATTGATTTATTAATCATCAGCTATTGGATGACAAACATTTGGCCTGTGATATATCAGTTGTGGTGCACTGGCTAAAACAAGAAAGATCCACATGGGAAACCGGCGGAGATCAATCTCAAACGGATGGTGCATCTAGAGTTAATTATGGAATGATTATGTGTGGGATCGTTTAATTTGTAGTTATTTATTATAAATAAATGTCAAAATAACGAAATATTGAAGTTTCAATTTTGACAGAACTTTTAATATTTGGATAATACACTTACCTCACACGAGTGATTGATGAACCGCGCAGCACTGCCATGCATTGTCGCATCCACAACATCATAGTCATCGATACGGAACATGTAGCAGCCAATACCCTGAAAACAAAATGAGGTTAAGCGTCAAATTTAATTTTATAATCGTCAACATTTTAAAAAACAATAACAGACTTTGCAATCAAGAAAATGCAGTTTAATTTTTTTTTTAATGTTATATCTAATGACTGGTACTTTTTTTGTCTTCATCTTTTTAAAACAAAATTTATAATTTGTTCTAAACTTACAACAAATAAAAACATAACAATATGTGAACAACATTTTCTACTCAATGTGGAACTGATAATTATTTTATTTATTTTATTTGTCAAGCTAACTAAAAAAGAAAAATATCCCATAGTTTACGTAGCTGTTTTTGAAATCAAATGACTTAACTTTGTATCACCCTACGAAGTTAGTTTGTGTTGTTTAATGACACCACTAGAACACATTGATTAATTAATCATCAGCTAATGCATGTCAAACATTTGGTAATTTTGACATGTATTCATCGGAGAAAACCCGCAACATTTTTCCATTAGTTGCAAGTTATCTTTTATATGCACTTTTCACTGATAGGAAAGCACACACCACAGCCTTTGAATAGTTGTGGTGCACTGGATGGAATGAGAAAAAAGCAATCAGTTGAATGGATCCACCGAGACTGTTTGATCCTGCAATGCAAGCACCTCAGGACAACACTCGACCGACTAAGCAAAATCCCGTCCCCATATCACCCTACACTAACAATAAACTGAGCAAAATCCTGCCCCCATATCGCCCTACACTAACAATGAACTGAGCAAAATCCCGCCCCCATATCACCCTACAATAACAATAAACTGAGCCAAATCCTGCCCCCATATCGCCCTACACTAACAATAAACTGAGCAAAATCCTGCCCCCGTATCGCCCTACAGTAACAATAAACTAAGCAAAATCCTGCCCCCATATCGCCCTACAGTAACAATAAACTGAGCCAAATCCCGCCCCCATATCACCCTACACTAACAATAAACTGAGCTAAATCCCGCCCCCATATCACCCTACAGTAACAATGTACTGAGCTAAATCCTGCCCCCATATCACCCTACAGTAACAATAAACTAAGCTAAATCCTGCCCCCATATCACCCTACACTAACAACTGAGCTAAATCCCACCCCCGTATTACCCTACAGTAACAATAAACTGAGCCAAATCCTGCCCCCGTATCACCCTACACTAACAATAAACTGAGCTAAATCCCGCCCCCATATCACCCTACAGTAACAATGTACTGAGCTAAATCCTGCCCCCATATCACCCTACAGTAACAATAAACTGAGCTAAATCCTGCCCCCATATCACCCTACACTAACAACTGAGCTAAATCCCGCCCCCGTATCACCCTACAGTAACAATAAACTGAGCCAAATCCCGCCCCGTATCACCCTACACTAACAATAAACTGAGCAAAATCCTGCCCCCGTATCGCCCTACAGTAACAATAAACTGAGCTAAATCCCGCCCCCGTATCGCCCTACAGTAACAATAAACTGAGCTAAATCCCGCCTCTGTATCAGGCTACAGTAACAATGTACTGAGCTAAATCCTGCCCCCATATCACCCTACACTAACAACTGAGCTAAATCCTGCCCCCATATCACCCTACACTAACAACTGAGCTAAATCCCGCCCTCATATCACCCTACACTAACAACTGAGCTAAATCCTGCCCCCGTATCGCCCTACAGTAACAATGTACTGAGCTAAATCCCGCCTCCGTATCACGCTACAGTAACAATGTACTGAGCTAAATCCCGCCTCCGTATCACGCTACAGTAACAATGTACTGAGCTAAATCCCGCCTCCGTATCACCCTACAGTAACAATGTACTGAGCTAAATCCCGCCTCCGTATCAGGCTACAGTAACAATGTACTGAGCTAAATCCCGCCTCCGTATCACCCTACAGTAACAATGTACTGAGCTAAATCCCGCCTCCGTATCACGCTACAGTAACAATGTACTGAGCTAAATCCCGCCTCCGTATCACCCTACAGTAACAATGTACTGAGCTAAATCCCGCCTCCGTATCAGGCTACAGTAACAATGTACTGAGCTAAATCCCGCCTCCGTATCACCCTACAGTAACAATGTACTGAGCTAAATCCCGCCTCCGTATCAGGCTACAGTAACAATGTACTGAGCTAAATCCCGCCTCCGTATCACGCTACAGTAACAATGTACTGAGCTAAATCCCGCCTCCGTATCACGCTACAGTAACAATGTACTGAGCTAAATCCCGCCTCCGTATCACCCTACAGTAACAATGTACTGAGCTAAATCCCGCCTCCGTATCACCCTACAGTAACAATGTACTGAGCTAAATCCCGCCTCCGTATCACGCTACAGTAACAATGTACTGAGCTAAATCCCGCCTCCGTATCACGCTACAGTAACAATGTACTGAGCTAAATCCCGCCTCCGTATCACGCTACAGTAACAATGTACTGAGCTAAATCCCGCCTCCGTATCACCCTACAGTAACAATGTACTGAGCTAAATCCCGCCTCCGTATCAGGCTACAGTAACAATGTACTGAGCTAAATCCCGCCTCCGTATCACCCTAGACTACAGTAACAATGTACTGAGCTAAATCCCGCCTCCGTATCACGCTACAGTAACAATGTACTGAGCTAAATCCCGCCTCCGTATCACCCTACAGTAACAATGTACTGAGCTAAATCCCGCCTCCGTATCAGGCTACAGTAACAATGTACTGAGCTAAATCCCGCCTCCGTATCACCCTACAGTAACAATGTACTGAGCTAAATCCCGCCTCCGTATCACGCTACAGTAACAATGTACTGAGCTAAATCCCGCCTCCGTATCACGCTACAGTAACAATGTACTGAGCTAAATCCCGCCTCCGTATCACGCTACAGTAACAATGTACTGAGCTAAATCCCGCCTCCGTATCACCCTACAGTAACAATGTACTGAGCTAAATCCCGCCTCCGTATCACCTACAGTAACAATGTACTGAGCTAAATCCCGCCTCCGTATCCAGCTACAGTAACAATGTACTGAGCTAAATCCCGCCCCCGTATCACCCTACAGTAACAATGTACTGAGCTAAATCCCGCCTCCGTATCACGCTACAGTAACAATGTACTGAGCTAAATCCCGCCTCCGTATCACCTTACAGTAACAATGTACTGAGCTAAATCCCGCCCCCATATCGCCCTACAGTAACAATAAACTGAGCTAAATCCTGCCCCCGTATCACCCTACACTAACAATACACTGAGCTAAATCCTGCCCCCATATCACCCTACACTAACAATAAACTGAGCTAAATCCCGCCCCCATATCACCCTACACTAACAACTGAGCTAAATCCCGCCCCCGTATCACCATACAGTAACAATAAACTGACCCATGACACTTTCAGAATGTTAGAAACATTAAAACTAAATTTTGCTATTGGAAACTTTATTTTTAACATTATTAATGCATCTAACTGAATGAAGAAAATATTATAATGTAAAACAAACTGTATCATTTACAAAAAATGCATATGAAGTGAAACTATAGTAAAATATATTATATTTATCATGGGCGGATCCAGGAAATATTTTTAGGGGGGGACCAAAAAAGAAGGGCACATTGACTCGTCAAAAGGGCACCTTACTACAAGTTTTGATATTTACAATTAATATGAATTCCTACAGTTCTACGTCATAATATACTAGCAATAATGAAGTAAATTGGCGTCACTCGCGTTAGAACCTCAATGGGGCCCCATTGAGACTCAATAACACAGACACATATCTGCAAGCTTGCGCATGTACACGAAAATCTTGATTTCATTTATCTACAATATAATTATTGTTTATTAAAAAAAAAAAAATTCTACAAACAAAAAGGGCACTTGGACATTTTGAGGGCACTTGAACAATTTTTTGGGGGGGGACGCGTCCCCCTGGTCCCCCCCTCGGATCCGCCCATGTTTATTGTGGATGAAGCAAACACGATGGTGTGCAAATTGTCCATGGTCAGTATTAGCATCAACTTACCTTGCTTTCATAGTATTTCTCTCGCTTGTCAGTCAGACTGGCTCTTATTACCTCCCCTGCATACTCGATAACCATCTCACCAGCATCGATATTACGCTTACAAAACAAGCCACGCCCGTGAATGTTTGACCTGAAATACCAACATCGATATTACGCTTACAAAACAAGCCACGCCAGTGAATGTTTGACCTGAAATACCAACATCGATATTACGCTTACAAAACAAGCCACGCCCGTGAATGTTTGACCTGAAATACCAACATCGATATTACGCTTACAAAACAAGCCACGCCCGTGAATGTTTGACCTGAAATACCAACAACTTGTAG
Source organism: Gigantopelta aegis (assembly GCF_016097555.1). Taxonomy (NCBI): domain Eukaryota; kingdom Metazoa; phylum Mollusca; class Gastropoda; order Neomphalida; family Peltospiridae; genus Gigantopelta; species Gigantopelta aegis. The sequence continues at coordinate 18,905,428 of NC_054710.1, read as the reverse complement.
AAACATGCAACATCTTACACAGGGCGTAATATTGCTATGGTGAAGAATATTCACTTGTTAAATGTTCATGTTTAAGACTGATGGCTTAAGCACTAAACCCAGCCCGCACACTGACACCATAGCATAACGACACGTACCTATAAGCCCCCACAGCTTCTTTGGCGTGTTCCTGTAGCTTTCTGAATCTCATTGCCATCGGAAGCTCAAGGCTTGTGGTTCGTCTGAAAGGGAACAGTAAACCAAACTGAAAATAATTACACTGGAAAACTAAATTCCCATATTGGTTTGTATATTATGACATTAAAACCTACAAAATCATCCTGGAATATATAACAACCATGAATATTAAATATTAAAACTGAATCTTAAAATTAAAAATTTTGAAATTAAAAGTAGCAAAGTAAGTCAATGTTATAAAAATATATCGCAAACCAAATGAAATGGAAACTTTTAGCTGTGATTAGATTTAGTTTTTAAAAAAGGCATCAACACGTATATCTAGATTTAGATTCAGAATCACAGGTCCATATAGCCTGTTTATTATTTCACAAAATTGAGCTGAAATAAATCCTCATCATATACACTGAAAGTTGACCAACTGGTTGCATATGCGACTGGATTTTTCACGAGTGCAACCAAAAATTAGTACCAAGTCGCACGTGTGCGACCAAACAAAATAACTAGTTTTTCTGGTTGGAAAGTGGCCACTGCATTGACGCATACTATCAGATGTACCTTAAATAGGATAGCAACTCAGTTTGAACAAAATTGTACTGGTATCACCCTACATATATAGTCTTTCAGTATATTGTCAAACAAAACAAATAACACTCTCATCATTCTGCATTCTATAGAAGGAAGCCACAAGTTTCAATAAAAATTTGTAACAGAATGTTGGAAAATATGAAACCGAAAATCATCCCTTCTACACAGCCTGTGTTATCTGGCCCATATTTCCAAAGCTATCTTAAAGCTACGATATCATAAAACCACTGTAGACTATGGCACATGTTGTAGTGACATTATAGCCTAAAATCTGAAGCCTGGTTTCAAAAACGTTTTGGCAGGACAGTACATACCACAGCCTTTGTTATACTGATTTTAAAAATATTTAAGACAGAACAGTACATACCAAAACCTTTGTTATCCTGGTTTAAAAAAAGTTTTGTCAGGACAGTACATATCACAGCCTTTGTTATACTGGTTTTAAAAACGTTTTGGCAGGACAGTACATATCACAGCCTTTGTTATACTGGTTTTAAAAACGTTTTGGCAGGACAGTACATATCACAACCTTAATCCTGGTTTTAAAAATATTTAAGATGGTACATATCACAACCTTTGTTATCCTGGTTTTAAAAAGGTTCAGCAAGACAGTACATACAACAGCATTTATCCTGGTTTTAATTTTTTTTGAGACAGGACAATACATACCACAGCCTTTGTTATAGGTTTTTAAAAACATGTCTCTACTCACCGTGCTGACTTGTGTGTCATCTCAGTCTGATTCTGTTTGTTGTCTGACTTCGGCCGTTCCCGATACTGCGACATTAAGAAGCTGAACATGTCAAACTCTTTCCGTGTGGTGAATGGTTCAGCTCGTATACAACCACTTTTAGTCAGGGGCGGTTCCTGGGGAAAAAAAACCCACACCATTAAGCATGGAATAGGTTTTTCACTCGTTATTTTTGATAACACATAGTGTTAACACACATACGTGCGATAACATTTTAAAGTCATACGACTGGCTACTCCTAGGTGATGACCAGTTCACCAATGTCATACCATCCAATGAAAAAAAAAGCACGGTCGAATCGATCACTCTGTGATGTACAAATTAACCTGAAATTGATTTGTCTGTGACACACACGTTAACTACAAGCACTAGGGTCAAACATAGGTTTTAGTTGGAAAAGGTGTTTAAATTTATTTTAAAACTATTTTCTGAAGATATGTAAGAAATAGAATACTACACTCATGTCCGTTAGATACCATTTATCTTACAACTCATTGTTTAAACATGTATCCAACGTATAAACGGTATCTACCGGCCGCTCATGTAGTATTGTCTATATATCACACAGCAGCGAACCGACGACTGACCTCCTCCCTGGCCACCTTGGTGTGTCTGTGGTATTTGAAAGAGTAGCGGTGGCAGTGACTGGCACCGTACAGCTGTTCTAGCAGATAGATGACGGCGTGGTGGTCCACTCCAAACATTGACCGGCCCCGGATTCCGTTATATGACAGAGACTTCATTCGGGCCGCGGCGCGGGAATCCTGTGTTTTGTTCAAAACTTCCTTCCAGGCATCTAACAAGACAATTAATATATTCATCAAACATTGCAGATAAGAAATTAATTATTATTATTACATATACACATACATGTACTTGTACCATATATCGCTATGTATTAGCTGACTTTTTAAGCCTCTAAATACCATCATGAGAAAAAGGGTCAACCAATACACAGTCAACAAAAAAATGTCCCAAAAACCAACAACAAAATAATCATCGTGATACACACAATAAAAGTTATAAAAATAAACATCACAGACTTTATCTTTTCTCTGTGTTATAACCTAATGAAAACGTGTATTGAAAGTTTGTAGATTAATTAAACTTATGGTGAGGCTATATTATTTAGCTGGGTTTAAAACCACAACACAGATTGGCCCTTTAATACAGCGGTACTTCGCCTAACCGTAAATGGCTTGTTTAGCACATGTGTTGTCAGGGACTAATCTGATTAGCTTGTCATGCTTGGCGCAAACAATCAAACGCACTTCTTACTTTGAAAAATCGGTAAATTAATGTGTAAATACAATGTTTGACGAATCAATCACAGATGAACCCTTTGATCGATGGTGCAACAAATTCGAACTGCACCCATCAACAGTGATGGAATTGGTGAAAGAGGGGTTTACAACAATGCTTTCCGTCGAAACAATGACTCCGGAAATAACTGAAGAACATTTTAAAATGTTAAATTTGGGCCAACGACTGTTACTTAAAAGAGCAACGATCAGTTCACATACTGTTCCACAAGTGCAAACAGAACGCATTTCTACTACTTTACGGAACGGAACTGATCGGTAAAGAGAACAGCCGATAACCAGAACTTCTCAGGTACCGGAAAATGGCGGCGCCCATGCAATCCAATGTCGGCTAGATTTGGACGGACACTTGCCGATGAGTGATCTCATGCGACTGTGGAGCAACGGTAACATGGCGACAACATCTACGACCAATGAAACTATTTTCATGTGCGGGATAAATGTTTAAAATATGACACTGATTAAGAATTTCTTCTTAAAGGCTTGTTATCTGGTTTTGAACTTGTAGACAGTGATAAACAGTGCTTAGTGGTGGAAGTTGAAGTGAATAATCACTTATCGTCAGTGGTAACTTACAAAAAATCTGTTGAAAATCAAATCCATGATGAACTAATTGAAGGTAATTACATCAGAACTGGTAAAAAACCCAGAGTGGTTTCGGCACTTAGTGCTATTCCAAAATCAAACAGTAAAGAAATAAGACTTATTCATGATTTTAACAAACCAGATAACCTAGGAGTAAACAACTACACCACAAAAGACCCCCTTTTCCCCCCCAGTCCATTCAAGATGTACTACAGATGATAAAGCCAGGATGGTTCCTGGCCAAAGTGGATCTTAAATCAGCTTATCGTTCGGTGGGAATCCATCCTTCTAATTTTAACTTTACAGGACTTAAGTACACATTTGAGGTAGATGCGCATCCCACTTATATGTTTGACAGTCGTTTACCTTTTGGGGCTAGAAAAAGTCCTTCTATATTCTCACGACTAACACAAGCAGTATGTTGAATTATGGCCGCTTAGGCTACCAGTCAATTGGACCTAATTTTCAGGAATGCTTAGCCACATATAATTCATTGCTAGATTTTATCAATCTTACCAGATATTCGGTGGTTGCTGGCCTATATTCATACAGGTAACCATACAAAGTTGATATGGGATGAACGACCCACTATTCCAGTGTTTTGTGATGCTTCTTTATATGCAGGGGGAGCTTTCTCCTTAGGAGCCTGGATATTTACTCACTGGAAGTCTGATCAGTCTCATCTTGAGCGTGCACATATCAATATTAAAGAACTGGCCATGGTTGTTAGAAGCTGCCAAAAGCTGGTGCAAATGGTGGAGCGGTCACAGAATTGCAATTTTTACAGATAACACCGACAGCAGCAGTTATTAACAAAGGAACTTCACCTTGCTCAGAATCAATTGGTATCCTGCAAGAACTTAGTTATTTGTGTCTCAAATATAACTTCTCAATTACAGCAATTCATATACCAGGAAAAGACAATTGCATAGCGGATGCCATTTCTAGATTATTCACCCCAGGTTACTTTCAAAAACTATTATCATTGTTAGCAAATTGGTGTATGCCGCATTCATTACCCTGTGCATTCTGCTTACCATGTCATATGTCAAATGCTGCTATAAACTTTTTATCTCCACAGATACGCGAGTGGCAGACTTTGTACACAAACTCGACTCAGAAGTGGCTTCATGGTTATCACAGTGTTATGCAACATCCACTAAGACAACCTATGCTTCTCATAGACAAGCCTACTTGAATTTCTGTTTAAGTGCCGGGTGCACTCCAGTACCTGCTACCACGATGAATATTTGAATATTTGTTGTTTTGCTACTTTTCTGGGTCGTTCCAAATCGTTCAATTCGGTTAAACAATATCTTAACATAATACAAGTCATTCACTTGGAACTGAATCTCCCTAAACCTCTGCAAGCCAACTACATGGTGAAATCGGTGGTGAAAGGCGATACACAGTTACAAAAAGAACCCTTTTCACCCGAAATTCTTCTGAGAGTTCAATCCTGTCTACAGATTCATTCAGTGGTGGATGCACAGTTCTGGGCTGCCTTGTTAGCATGCTTCTTCGGCCTTACGTGAGTTGTTTTAATGTTTAAACATCACAGACTTTATCTTCTGTTATAACCTTGTCAAAACGTGTGTTGAAGGTTTGTAGATTAATTAAATTTAGTGTCTATTTTCACGAGCTGAAACTAGGGTCTGCAATTTAATTGTCATTTAAGATAGCACATGTCTGTACCATACATACACGTGTATACATGTGTGTTATTCATTTAAATACAACATGCTGCTCCCAGGTGATGGCCTGGCCACCACTGCCATACCATCCAATGAAAGAAAGTACAATGGAAATTGATCACACTGTGAAAGAAAGAAAGAAATGTTTTATTTAACGATGCACTCAACACATTGTATTTACAGCTATATGGCGTCAGACATATGGTTAAGGACCACACAGATATTGAGAGAGGAAACCTGCTGTCGCCACTTCATGGGCTACTCTTTTTGATTAGCAGCAAGGGATCTTTTATATGCACCATCCCACAGACAGGGTAGTACATACCATGGCCTTTGATATACCAGTCGTACTGGCTGCAATAAGAAATAGCCCAATGGTCCCACCGACGGGAATTGATCCCAGACCGACCGCGCATCGAGCGAGCGCTTTACCACTGTGCTACGTCCCGCCCCTAATCACACTGTGATGTTCAAGTTAATCAGAAACTGATTTCTCAGTAATCCATAACTTATTAAATAGATTTTAGTTGGAAAAGCCTTTAAAGTGATTTCTCAGTAACCCATAACTTATTAAATAGATTTTAGTTGGAAAAGCCTTTAAATTGATTTTAAACCCGATAATTGAAAATATGCAAGAAATAGAATACTACATTCGTGTTCATTAGATACCATTTATTCGTATAACTTGTCATTAAAAAAGTATCAAACTTGCTTTTGCTTGTTAGATACGTTTTTGAAAATGGCTATTGGATGTCACACACTTGGTAATTCTGACTTGTAGTCAGAGGAAACCTGCAACATTTTTCCATAAGCAGCAAAGGATCTTTTATATGCACTGGTTGGAACGAGAAAAAACCAATCAGTTGAATGGATCCACCAAGGTGGTTCGATCCTGCAACACAAGCACCTCAGTGAGCACTGAACTGACTCGGCTAAATTGTGTTCCTGTTTTGAAAAAAACTCGTAATATAAATCGTATAAATTGTAATATTCTCTATTTATCATCCATTAAAGGCTTTTCTAGGAGATATCGCTGGCACTGTAATTTGTCATATCTCCTGCGGTTTCTTATAATCTTGACTGGTCAAATTTTAATCACAAGACAGTGTTTTGTTACGTCACTGTGTTTGTTTCAGCGCTAAACCTACCATTAGTAACGTCATGCCACTGCCGGTCTGCTAGTTAACGAGTCTACTGCTGACATTCAACCCACATTACTGACATTGTTTACAACTGTCGCAAATGAAAAGAATGATAATGGATGATAAAAAGAATACCCTCCCTTGTGTCTTGTGATATCATAATTTATCATCACTCGTTAATAAAAGTATAAAATTCTCAGCAAGCCTCGGTTTTCATACTTTTATCAACTCGTGCTGATAAATTATGATATCACAAGACACTTGGGGAGTATCCTCTATATCCCAGACAGGACAGCACATACCACAATGTTGGCTAACTGAACATACCTTCCATGGTGTCTGCCCGACAGTGAAAGCCGTCATCACTGGTGATCTCGAACACAAGGTGGGGAGCGTCTTTGGGCGTGTCTCTGTTGTGAGCCGATCGGCCGCGGTTCAACTCAAATATACTGAGTGGAATCTCGCGAACCTCCTCCTCCATGGCGGGCTGGGGGAGGCACGTGGCCTCATTCTGGTGGTGAATCAGAGGGTGACTGATGTGACCCGCTACAAACAGGTAAAAAGTTGGGTTTGTTTAACAACATCATCAGAGCACACTGATTATTAATCATTAGCTATTGGATGTTAAACATTTGATAACTGTGACATAGAGAGGAAACCTGCTACATATTTCAATTAGTAGCAAGGGACCTTTTATATGAACACTACCACAGACAAGATAGCACAAACCACTGTGTTTGATACTGGCTGGAACAAAAAATAGCCCAATGGGCTCACTGATAGGGATTGATCCTAGACCGACTGGGCATCAAGTGAGCTCTTTACCACTGGGCTACGTCCCACCCTTTGCTACAAAGAGAAACCATAGATAAACAATACAAGGCTAGTTCTGGTACTATCCAACTTCGTCAACTGCGAATTAAAAGAAATTGGCAAATTTTATTTTAATTTTGTAAATAAATTTGATGTAATAATTGTTATTTTATTAAAAACAACTGTGTGTGTAATTTTATAACTTTAAATAGATGATATAGTGAATGTTCTGCTTACCCTGCAATAACAGGGAGGTTTCATGTCAGGAAAGTCCAGAATTGTACTTCGTACTCCACAAAATCTGATCAATGGTGATTAATTAATTATCAGCTCATGGATGTCAAACATTTGCTAATTCTGACTTCAGAGAAAACCTGCTACATTTTTCCATTAGCAGCAAGGGATCTTTTATATAGGCACTTTCCCACAGACAGAAAAGCACATACTACGGCCTTTGACCAGTTGTGGTGTACTGGTTGGAATAAGAAAAACCCCAATTAGTTGAATAAATCCACCGATTTTGCTTGATCATGTGACACAAGCACCTCAGGCGAGGGCTCTCCAAGTGAACTAAATCATGAATTATGTCACTATTCTAGGATCATTTTACCTTTTGGCAAAAAAGTCATTTTAAAGGTTCTATGTCAAAGTTGCTATAATGACGATTCCTGCGAAAAAATGTTTTTAGTTTTTGCTTTGAAACAAAGTTTATACCTTCAGCTATAAACAATTCCACGGCTTCTAGAATATTTATAAAATCCACTAGCCATGGGATCAGTGATTTTAAAAATGTACTAGCCATGATTAAAAATTCACTAGCCCTAATTTACTTTTAAGTTAATACAATTTTACTAAATAATAGTAATAATCAGATATGTCACCTAAAGAAGGAGACAGAGCTTAAATACACTAACAGTAGGGGTAGGAGTAGGGTCAGTATATTCATATTTACAAAATAAGATGTAACTGCAACATTTGACAATTTTTTATTTCACTAGCCGTCGGGCATGGCAATTGTAGTTATTTACTAGCCCAACACTGAATATCACTAGCCCTGGGAGTGGGGCTACCATAATCTAGAAGCCCTGTCAGGCACAGTAATTGTAGTTATTTACTAGCCCAACACTAAATATCACTAGCCACGGGAGTGGGGCTACCATAATCTAGAAGCCCTATCTGGCATGACAATAGTAGTTATTTACTAGCCCAACACTAAATATCACTAGCCACGGGAGTGGGGCTACCATAATCTAGAAGCCCTGTCTGGCATGACAATAGTAGTTATTTACTAGCCAAACAGTGAATATCACTAGCCACGGGAGTGGGGCTACCATAATCTAGAAGCCCTGTCTGGCATGACAATAGTAGTTATTTACTAGCCAAACATTGAATATCACTAGCCACGGGAGTGGGGTTACCATAATCTAGAAGCCCTGCCTGGCATGACAATAGTAGTTATTTACTAGCCAAACATTGAATATCACTAGCCACGGGAGTGAGGCTACCATAATTTAGAAGCCCTGCAATTACAACCGAATGATTTCATTTACTAGTAGAAACTATTTGTTTTCTAGAGGAATCTTGGACATCACTATTTTATATGTACACATTTCAACACACTTAAGCTCACCCATAATTCCTTGCAGTCAACTGATAAAGAAATAAAGATGGTGGTCGTGCTGTATTAAGCCACAAATTATTCTGGAAACCCACCTTGTCACACAGGACAAGACATTATTAATTATTATTCTAGAGTTAATTATGGAAAGATTATGCACGGGTAGTAGAAGTAGTTATTTATTACAAATAAATGTGAAAATAACTGAATATTGTAGTTTTAACTTTGACTTAGGACCCTTAATGCAGGATTTTGTAAAATTGTTATGTCGCCTTCTTCTGTTGATGAAGTGACCAAATTAATTGTATCATGAACAAACTTTTTTTTAAAATACACTTTCTTTTTTGAGCATGTAGTTTACAGTATTTATACATAAATATTTTTAAACTCTTACTTCAGTTTATAGTAAAGTGACAACCTCACTTCAGACATCATTAAAGAACCCAATCTGCGGCAATTCCTGCAGCAAGATGTCATATGGATACAAAAACCCTGACATCATTAAAGAACTTGATCTGTAACAATTCCTGCAGCAAGACGTCATATGGATACAAAAATCCTGACTCATTTTGTAAATTCAGTTTGACACACATGCTCGTATAATAATCTGTATATAATAATGTTTTACAAAATAATTTTTAAAATGTACCTGACGGTGAGTGACAGACATTTCTCACTCGAACAGGACTCTTTCTCCGAGACGTCTTCGCTTTCTTGCCAAGCTTCAGCTTTGTGTAGTCCGACGCCTTCTTAGTACATGACTTAGACTTGTCCAACAGCGTCTGCCCCTTCTTCGGTGGACGCTTCAACTTGTCTGATTTCTGAGTACGACCAAAGCTCGTTCCACGATTTATCTTCTTCTGCAGCATCGTGACAATGTTGCCCTGACTGGAGGACGTGCTTGAGGGACTCGACGGAATGCTCGACCTGGCCAGGTCCAACAGGGCTCGGTTGATGTCCGGTTTCGTTATTCCGTGTCCCTCCCCCCACCGGTTTGTCTTCGGTTTCAGCAAGAGATCTTCAAGAAAACCGGGAATGGTGAACTTTTGAACGATTTTCCTTTTTTCAATGCGAACCATTTGCGTCTGCTGTTCACCGACATTTATCAAGTCATCGGCAGTCTCACACGCTGTCGTCTGCACAACCTCGGTCTGATCTGTGAACTTTTCACCTTGAAACGTCCTTCTGGACATCACCTGTATTGTTTGTCCATGACCTGTACGACCTTCGACAGTAGACAGCTGCTGGCCATCTTTATCTGGATGCTTCATGATGTATTTGACAGACTTTGGTTCATTTCTGCCTTCAGCCGATATCATCTGCCGTTTGTGGGCTGGCGTCCCTTCTGCTGGGTTTGCCTGATGTCGCTTGCGGTGCAGTATGTTCGGTTTGCTCAGCAACTTCTTGAGTACGTTTATCCGCGACATCACCACTTTTTGACTGAGCCCACTGCTGGATGTGGACATGGTCGGATGACTGCCGACTCCCACCCTACTGCTCAATATCTTCCGTAGATTCGGGGATGATGGCGGAAGTGAATATTTGAGAACTCTAGGTGGCGAAGAACTTCTTGATGATGATGATGATGATGATGATGTTGATGTCAGCTGTACAGAGCTTCGACTAGAAGAGGCACAGACTGAACCAGATGCATGCTGGGACATGGACTGGATTAAAGAAGAGGCAGGAAGCCTGGAGTATATGGTCTGTTCAGAGAGCTTGGTCTTATTTGTGTTCCTGCAGACGACCTTGACACTGGTTGTTGGTTCTGGAGAACTTTGAGATGCGGCAATCGTCTTCACAATGTCCTGCACGGGCAGAGGCAGATGGCTGTTGCCGCCATCTTGATTTTCTATGACCACTTTTATCACCGGCCGACCGGTGGACGACATTCCAATGTTCTGGACACTGGATGCAATGCCTGACTGCTGTATCAGAGGACTCGGAAAACAGTTCATGATATTATCTGAGATCTGGCTCGACATCTGGGAAGTCATCATGCTCGGGTTGATCTCTGCACCGCTGCCTAACGATCCCTGACCCATCTTTGGAAGAATGAAGCTGCCCATGTAAGAAACATTTGAAGTCGATAGACCATAACCTCCCGGCGTCTGCAGCAACTCCGGATGCCTGAGGACGGTCTGGTTTGGTGGCTGTACCAGCGAAGCTGTCTGCTGCAAGATGTTGGGAGCACACTGCAGCAACGGTGCTGCCTGTATCACGGACGATGCTGCTGCTGCATGTAGGGCACCAATCTGCGGTGTCTGCAGAATGCCTGGGATCTGCTGAATCATATTTGGTGTCGGAAGTGTACTTGACATCTGCTGAAAGGCCGATGTTAATCTGTGTAGCATGCTGGTGTCGGTCTGAAGCTGCTGCTGGTACATCATGTCCGTCGAGTTTACCTCACCTACATTCTGTTGGATGAACAACCCTGCATTTGTTTGGACAGACGAATACTGGCCAGTTGGGCTAGCCTGAACAGGAACATTAGACATCTGAAGGGATGACATCCCCGACATCTGAAGAGACGAAACATTTGATTGGTTATTAACAGCTGTCATCTGAAGAGGCGAGATGGTCGATTGGCTGCCAACGCCAGCCATCTGAAGAGATGAGATATTTGATTGGTTATTCATATAAGGGATCTGAAGAGAGGCGACATTCAGTTGGTTGACTTGTGGAGTGGGAGCCTGGTATCCGAGCTGCTGTGCTGCTGTATTAACCAGCCCAGGATTAATCTGCTGTAGCTGCCTCAAAGCTGTCTCAATGATGCTTGCCTTGTTCTGCTGCATTGCTGTAGCTGAAGCTTGACCTGAATGGACACAGTGGCTGACAACAGGAGGATGAACCACTGAAGATGACGTGGCAATCTTTGTGTTCATTACGGGAGATTTAGCTACTGCACTCTGGTGTTTCTGCTTATCCAGATACTTCTGACGAAGGATCTCCGTTGCAATCTTGATGCTGTCCTGACTGGCACTGAAGGAGTTTGAATCGTCTTGGGAAGAGCTGCCCATCTTTTCATTAATCTTGGAAGCCACAATCTGTGAAGGAAACACTACAACAGTTTCGGAATCACAGTCAACATGTTGCGTTTTCTGGCCTGGTGTTTCAACAGCAATCTTCGTTGAACCTTCCGAATGGTGTGTCCTGCTTTTATCAGACACAAATGGGCCTGAACTCACATTCAAAGACTTTGGAACAGATGATTGAGGTGATACACATTGTGGATCTGCGACAGCTGGTCTCCTAATGGCAAGAGGTTTAGGAATGACACCGTGGGATGCCTGGTTACCGATGGTCAATGGACTTGGGATCAAAGGTCTTGATGGGCGAGGTGTTTGTGATGGAATATTACCGCTTAACATCTGATGAAGCGATCTTCTTGCTGGAACATCAGGAGAAATACCTTTTGTTTTTGCCCCAGCAATAGATGGATGTCCCTTTTTGGTTGCTGGCAAATCCATTGAATCGTCCCATTTATCACTTTGAACGTGAGATTGTATTTGACCTGCTGATGTACCTTCTAAAGCCTGGATTACTTCAGGAATTGCTTGATGAGCTGACTCCACCATATTGCCTTTCTCAGATGCCTGCTTGTGTCTCTTTAATTTAGACTCAAGAGACTGGGTTGTGAACCCGGCAGAACCAACTGAAAGTACATCAAAGATGTTTCTCGGGTTAACATTGGTATTCGTTCCTGATGTAACTCCATCCAAATCCTTCTCGTTTGGTGATATTACAGCAACCATTTTATCTGTAGAGTCTTTAACCTGATCTGTAGAGAGTGTTCTCTCATCTGTCGAGTCTACCACAGGAACAAGTTTCCCATTTATCCAGTTCATCATCTCTCCTGTGAGTTCATCCAGAAATGGGCAGTCAGAGGATTGAGTACTCAGTACAATGTCTAGGTTACTATCAATACTAGCATCACAGGAATCATCAAGTTCCTTCTTTTCATTGCTTGCTCTTCTGGATGACACATCTGCCAGGATTTCTGGAGTCTTTCTTCCGAGCTTCTCCTTCAGACCCTGGCAAATCTTGGAGGGCGATCCGATGCTTCTTTGCGCAGAGGGAACCACCACTGCACTGTCGACATTACTTTTTGATGTGCCACTTTCTTCTGCTTCCTTACCATCTTCAACAACAGACTTCCTGTTTTCCGGAGATTTTGAAGAGTTACTGTTATGTATTTCTGTTAGGTTTCCATCAACAGATTTACAGTCTTCAGGAGATTTTGACTCATTTTCCTTAGACTGCTCTGTGTTCGTGGAAGCCTTCTTCTGAGGAACATCAACTTCTGCAACTGATGGACCTGAATCTTTGTTTTCGATATTTTTTCCAGTATTTATATTATCTGGCTCAATGTCTGCTTCATGTTCCGAATTGGACGACGTTTCTACTTGGACGATGATTACCTCCTCATTGTGGTTCTCTGAGCTATTTTCTCCGTTCTCCGTGACGTTCGAAGAGACTCTTCCACTTCTCTTCCTTCTCTTCCGATGTCTCTTTTTACCCAAACTATTCTCTCCTGGATCCTTTGGACAAATACTCTGAATCGTATTGCAGGTCTCGGAGCTCCACTTCGTTACCAAACACTTTGTCAGCTTTGATTTCTTCACTTTCACCCATCTCTTTGTGTGCAAAGTTGCTTCCCCTTCATCTTCCGACGCCAAGCGGCCCCACGAACTATCACTCTGCAGTCCTTCATGAACAGATTCTTTTAAAATGTTATCACTTTCTGGTAACTCTGATGCCAAACTGTTTTCACCGGGTAATGCATATTTCCGAGGACGACCCCGCTTCTTACTAGTTGTAGGTGCATCTGACTCGTCAACTGGTGTAGGACTGTTCAGTGCTTCGCTGGATTCCACAGTGGTTTTGGGCGGCCGTCCTCTCGATCTTTTCACTGGATCATGTTCACTTTCAACTGGAGAAAATGAATCGGATGTCACTTCTGTGGTCTTTGGTTTTGGAGGTCGGCCTCTCCCTCTTTTGTGAACAACAGTCTCTGAACTACTTTCAGGTGAAAGCATCTTCGACTTATTCTCAATACAATTTCTATTCTCGGACTCCTCGGGATTCACTTTAGAAGAATCTTCCATGACCGACTCAACGTGATCTTGTGACAGCTGATCATCTACACCTTCAGCTTTCTCCTTGATGCCGTCCAGCTTCACGTAACAGTCGTTCATCTGCTGCTCTGTTGAGTTGTTCCTCGACATTCTGCTTTTTCTGTCCACCGACTGGTCATCTTCCTCTTCGTCGCTTGTACTCACTTCAAAATTGCAGTCCTCAATGTGCGCGTTGTAGCTTTCTTCCGTCCTGTACGACCTCTTGCACGTGCTGCACTTGAACGGACCCTTCTCACTCGGACTACTCTTGGCTATGCTCTCCGCTTTGATCCTTTCCGCTATCTTCTCATGTAGTGCTGGACCATGACCACTTTTAGCTGTGTCATCCTTCACATCTATGTCGGACAGCTTTTTGGCATTTTCACTTCTTAGGCTTGTCCGTCTAGAGGAGATTTTAGCAGTGAATTCTTTCTCTTTCGTCTCCTGTTCAGATGCTTCGGATTTGACGACCGTGTCTGCCAGCTTTTCAATCCTCACACTTACCCGACGAGTGGTTACCTTGCCAACAGATTCTTTTTCATTCAAAGACTCGATTATTCGTTGTGAGTTTACTGTATCGATGGATTCTTTTTCAATCGATGACTTGATTACTTGTTCTGATGTTACTGTGCCGATGGCTTCTATATCAGAATCATGTTCTTTGTTAACACAGTGAATGACTGCTTTCGAGAGTTTCTCAATTATCAGACATGGCTGATCCAAATGGTTCTCATCATCTTCAGCTTTCAACTTCTCCGTGTTATTTTCTACATTCTGGAATTTAACATCAGAGTGTCGGTCACCTGCATTCATTATATTTCCACTTCTTGATCGAGTTCGCCTAACTGTATCTCTTTCTTCAACCTGTACGACCGATTTATCATTTGTCATACTTGGAATTTTGTCTTTGTCATCCTTTTCAGCTGAATCATTGAAACTGGATTCTTTAACACTAGCCAATGTTTTCTGTTTGGGGGAACGAGTTTTTGCTGAATTTATGGACAGCTCTTCCATATCAATGTCTCCAATCACTCGCTGTATTGTCCGTCGCAGTGGATACTTCTTCACTGGTTCTTTCCTTGTCTTGTCTTTCTTACTGCATACATCTCTTCGAGTCGATACACCATCTCTCAATTTATTATCTTCTTTTGCTCTATCAACAGAATCAACTTCTTTTACTTTATCAACAGAATCAACTTCTTTTATTTTATCAACAGCATCAACTTCTTTTGCTTTATCAACAGAATCAACTACCTCTTTTGTGTAATCAGCTTTCCCTTTGTCGTCTACACAGTTTGCTAGTTCCTGTATGTTGGTGGGTTTCACTTTCTGAATGCCAGACACCTTGGAGGGAGAATGTATTTCTGAATACACTTCTACATCCGAACTAGCAGTAGGTTTCTGAATCCCACGATGTTCTATGCCTATAGCATCAGTTACCTCCCTTGAATGCATTTCAGAATTAATTGTGTGGTCTATGTCAACCTTGCTTTCCCTTTCTTCTGTCGACTCTAATCTTCTTTCAGCAGTGGTTCGAGATTCTAACTGATCTGCCCTGACAGAAGTCACCCTACATGTCTGCTCTGGTAGATCAGATTTAAAAAGAGAATCGGTTTTCTTTCTTGATGGTTCTGATGAAAGAGAACTGCTGGTTGTGCTCATCTCAGAGTTAACAGTCTCTTGTGGTGTTTTTTTCATCAGAGTTGCTTCCCTTGATTGACAAGACACATTGGTCGCATGCATTTTCTCTACTTCTTTTTCCGTTTCCTTCTTTTCCATCACATGATATCCGATCATCTTACCTCGGACGTACACAGGCTCAACGTACTTGGAACCCTGACTCAACAAACTTTTTTCCACAGAGTTCATTTCTGTGGCAGCATTGCTCAATCTGGAAGGAACCGATTCTAATTTACAAACTGGAACAGCTTTTTTAAGTGTTTCTAAATTGCTGGTATCTTCGGCTGTGTTTGTGAAGTCAGAGTTCAGGCAGTCAGAAGACTTGGACATTTGTATATCCTCTTTGACTTTTGAATTCCTGTGTGATGGGACCAGCAGACTAGAACTGAAATCAGAAATATTTTTATGCAGAACTTTCGGCTCAGAAGCTGAACCGGCTTGAATTCTAACAGTATCTTTGCTATGCGGGACTGTATTTTCCACATTCTGTAGAACTGAACATGGAATGACTACATTTTCAGAACCAAATGTTGTATCTTGGTGCTTCGTTCTGCAATTCAAATTTTGCAAGGTCTCATTTTTTCCAATTGTTTTGCTTTTAATGTGCTTTACCAAGTTAACATTTCTCTTTCTCTTAGCTCCAGGTTCATTACCAACATCTTTATCTAACTCGGGTCTTTTCATGAGATTTTCATTTCCTCCACCTTTCTGTACAACAGCAGTGTCGACGGCATCATTACACAACAAATCTTTTTCTAAGGTCTTTTCAGACGCCTCTATACAGTTGTCACTTGTTGCTCTTGGCATCCAAACACCAAAATCTTTGGACAATATTTCTTCAACAATCTTTGGAACATTGGGAGGTCGAGGAATGTCTAATGGAACAGCCACGTTCGGTTTCTCAGCCAGTGAACTTTTGTTTTTATGGACTTCCTTAGCAACTGCTTGTTTCTCAGCGAATAAACTTGTGATTGCGTGGACTTCCTTAGCAACTGCTTGTTCCTTGTCCAATAAACTCGTGCTTGTATAAATTCCTTTATCAACTTGTCCCTCTGCTAATGAACTTGCAATTTCACAGACTTTCTTAGCAATTATTTCTGTCTCAGCAAATAGATTTGAGTTGGCATAGACTTCACTAGTAACGGTTTCCACAGCATTCAGTGGGTGACCTGGTCTTTCTGGACACTGTCTGGCAGCATCAACCGCTTCTCCCTCAGTCACGGCACTTTCAATTTTATACACTTTCTTAGCAACCACTTCTCCCTCGGCAATTTCACAGATTTCTTTCTCCCCCAATGACCAACTTGCAGTTTCTTTAGCACCATCAACTTCTCCATCAATCAATGGGTGAACTGTATCGGTTGTTGTTGAATCTGACTGGTCTTGAAACGTAGTAGCATCTGTGCCGTCCTCAGTCTCCAGGGCAGACTGAGCTAATCGAATCATCTCCTCCTCTGTGAGGTCAGCAGCATCTTCTGTCAGGACAACGATCGTCTGGCCTTCGCATTCGTCCAGCAACTCGGGTGGCATGTTGCTGAGAACTTTGTCAACCAGGGCTTGTTCTTCAGTTATCTCCTCCAAGTCCGCTCTGCTGCAGTTCACTGGCTGGTCACTGGATCCTTCTGTAACAGATGATCCGACTGGATAGGCACTAGATTCTTCTGTAACAGATGATTCGATTGGATGTGCACTGCAGTCTTCTGTAACAGATGATTTGATTGGACTGGCACTGGATCCTTCGTTAACAGTTGAACTGATTGGCTGAGGTCTTGATCCTTCCATAACAGATGATACGATTTGATGGGCAACATCGGTTTCTTCAATTTCTAAAACTTTCATGGTGACATTCTCCGACAGACTTTTTGATGCATTCAAATCTACATTTTTCTGCAAACTGAATGATGGTGTGAACGATCGTAATGGCTTTAGTATTTCCTGTCTGAATAAAAGCGATGGATTATCACAAGACGACGCTCGTCTTAGTTTTCCTATTGGAGCTGAAGATATCTCAGAAAACGTTCTTTCGGCGCTAGCGGGACGTTTTCCAGCAACTCCTGAACTGGGCGGGCGCTTGCCACTCACTCGACTGGCTGCGTTATTCAATCTATCCACCATCTTGGTAAGATTTCCAAAATCGTCTTCCATCGTAGCTATCTGTGCCTCCTGATGTGTCATCTTGGTAAGGGCTGCTGAACCAAGATATTTCAACGTATTTGGAGACAAGACATCCAGATTAAACCCACCCGCCGTCAGAGGTGGACTCTTCAAAGTTTCACCACCGAAAACCCTGGAATCCGAGACACCAGAGACATTTTCTGTACTACATGGATGTCTTATCCTCGACGTTTGAACAATTGCTGAAGTTTGTGATGTTATAGCTGCAGAAGACGACACAAAATGAAGACTTTCGGAAACAAAAATGACATCGTCTCCTCCTCTGCTAGAAGAGTCCATGAGGGATGGTAACCCAAGTGATTTCAAGTCCAGCTTGTGCAGTGGGATGAAGTCTGGATGGCTTTTGTCATGAATGATGGTCATGTCTTGAATCTTCACTTCTGGGTGGGTGATTGTTGGTCTGAACTCTGTAATACGACACGTGTAGATGCAACGACGTCTTGCATCCTTTGTACTCCAGTACACACGAGAGCAACTGAAAAATACAAAAGGAATAGTTGTTTAAATGTGGGGACATACGGCTATTGATAAATATATGGCAGAAAAGAAGAAGCAAATGAATATTTGTTTATAGACACCTCAGCACTTTGTTATGTATGTAACATGGATATTTCGACATTTGATCGAAGAAATATGCTGCCACCACATAGGCTACTCCTATCAACAGAACCAGAGTGATAGACTACCTCAAACGGCCAGGTCTGGTAAGATATTTTACATGCACTGCCCCACAGAGAGAACAGTTCATACCGTGGCCCTCGATGTTTCAGTCGTGGAGCAGTGGTTGGAAGAAAAGAACCCAAGTCCATTGATGGCGATCGAATCTACAACCTATCGTACCTCAGGTGAGTGCTCTACCACTGAGCTACATCCCTCCCATAAAAGGTAGAAAGGAAGAAATGTCTTATTTAATGACCACTAGAAACATTTTTATCTGCAGTTATATGGTGTCAGATATATGGTTAAGGATCCCACAGATAATGAGAGAAGCAACCCACTGCCCATCATGCGATTAAGACCAAGGGATCTTTTATATGCACCATAACAGACAGGATAGTGCATACCATGACCTTAGATACACTAGACTGCAGGAACTGGCTGGAATGGATAAAAGCCCAATGGGTCCCTTAACGGGGACCGATCCTGATCCAACCACACATCAGGCGAACACTTTACCACTGGGCTAGAGCTCACCACAAAATATACTCTGTAATGGCTGTACACAGAATGTATGTTTCACTTCAACTAACTCTCACTGCCATAATCAGTTTTACAAACATGTTTAAATAGCTGGATTTAGCTAAAACTGAACAAATCACCTTACCAAAATAGACTAAGATTAATATTTTTTTTAAACTTACCCTAAAATTTAACATTAAAAGTTTGTTTTGTTTAACAACACAACAAGAGCACATTGATGTATTAATCATAGGCTATTGCATGTCAAATATTGGGTAATTCTGACAGAGAGAAAACTTGCTACATTTTTTCTGTAGTAGCAAGATATTTTTTATATGCACCATCTTAAAGACGGGATAGCAAATACCACGTCCTTTGATATACCAGTTGTGGTGCACTGGCTAGAACGAGAAATAGCCCGAAACTTACACAAAGTCCACAGGAAGCAGGAAGTCCGACCGGTCCGACAGTGGTTCCAGCTGACCAAGTGATTCAACCGTACAGGAGCCTGAAACACAAAGAGACATATTATTTTTAATATACCACTTAAATAGTTACCGTTTGTTTCATTTAACGACACCACTAGAGCACACTGATTTATTAATCATCGGCTATTGGATGTTAAACATTTGGTAATTTTTATACAGTCATCAGTGAAAGCCTGCTACATTTTTCCATTAGCAGCAAGGGATCTTTAATATGCACTTTCCCACAGACAGGAAAGCACAAACCACGGCCGTTGACCAGTTGTGGTGCACTGGTTGGAACGTGAAAAAAACCAAACAGTTGAATGGATTCACTGACGTTGTTCGATCCAAGCAAGCACATCAGGCGAGCACTCAACCGACTGTGCTAAATCCAACCCCCACCACTTAAACAGGGGCATATCTAAAACTGAAAATACAAACAGATATAATTTTTACTACTCCAATAAAAGAGAAACACTCTTCAAAAGTAAAAAGATAAACAAGTATCACTTTTCCTACTCCAGTTTAAGAGGAACAAACTTAGTAAAAATGAAACATACTAATATCATTTTTACTACATTTTATAGCTGAAAACACTAATAGATATTATTTACTGCTATACTAATTATTGACAAACATACCGTTTAAACTAAAACTCTTTATCATTTTGTAGCTGAAAACACAAATAGATATTATTTACTGCTATACTAATTATTGACAAACATACCGTTTAAACTAAAACTCTTTATCATTTTATAGCTGAAAACACAAATAGATATTATTTACTGCTATACTAATTATTGACAAACATACCGTTTAAACTAAAACTCTTTATCATTTTATAGCTGAAAACACTAATAGATATTATTTACTGCTATACTAATTATTGACAAACATACCGTTTAAACTAAAACTCTTTATCATTTTATAGCTGAAAACACTAATAGATAGTATTTACTGCTATACTAATTATTGACAAACATACCGTTTAAACTAAAACTCTTTATCATTTTATAGCTGAAAACACTAATAGATATTATTTACTGCTATACTAATTATTGACAAACATACCGTTTAAACTAAAACTCTTTATCATTTTATAGCTGAAAACACAAATAGATATTATTTACTGCTATACTAATTATTGACAAACATACCGTTTAAACTAAAACTCTTTATCATTTTATAGCTGAAAACACTAATAGATATTATTTACTGCTATACTAATTATTGACAAACATACCGTTTAAACTAAAACTCTTTATCATTTTTACTCCACCTACCATGTTTACTACATCATATTTGTTTTTATTTATAACTGAAAATGTATTTAAGAATTGTTTTATACCCCTTCACTTTTACTAACTTGTTATATAAATTGTTTAATATGCTATAATCTATACAGTCCATACCATCCTCCTACAAAAATGTTTTTTGCAAATGATTTGAGTTTAGTTTGACGTAAGAAGAAAAGTAAAAGTGTTTTGGAAATTAAAAAAACTATTTTTGTATGCAATTTAGAAAACAATCAGCTCAGATAGAAGTAACTTGCAGTAAAGTGCATAGTATGAAAAAGGCGTTCCCTGTGGTAAGGACTACAAATAAATATGAACGGCCTTCTGACTGCTTCGCATCTTTTGGTCTGCACTGCCGACTCCTTTGTACTTATCCAATGCTGCACTTCGCTGATCTTTTTGCACTCAGGTCCTGTCAACTACCATACACACATTGTGCTAAATATTGTGTATAAAGATGAATTCCATATATACAACCGGAATGGACTTCGCCATTTTTGTTATTTAGCACAGAAATGGCTTTATTACCCTAGTAGGCACTCATAACGGGGAAAATAAAAATCATAATTTCTTGCATTGGTTTAACGTACACTATTTTTGGACGATTTGACGCCAACAAACCAAACACCTTGTCGGTAATAAATTTGGACTCAACACTATTTGGCAAAGCACACACAATGACGTCACATAGTTTAAAGCAATTGCGTCTTTGTGGTTTCAAGTGTTAAACTTGTAATAAAATGGTAGTTTTTTTACCAGAATATATAGAACTTTGGGTTTTAAAAATTATCTGTGAACCGTGAATAAAATACAAAGTTAAAGCAAAACCCAGAACAGTAAAGTAGTTTACGTCGTTTCTATATACATGGACATGGGTGTGTAGCCGATGTAGGCTATATCAAAAGTAAAGGCTTTTTAAAAAAACCAAATAGCTGGAATAATAAATAAAATAACAAACTAAGTACCAGTTGTTATAAAATTTATGTCCCTCGTCAAATAATTTTCACTTGTCACTTGCTAAAGCTTGTGACAAGTGTGACTCGCTAAAGCTCACACCAAGTCAAAATTATTTCTCTCGGGACATAAATTTTATAATAACTGGTAACTCGTTTATTATCCTCTATATATTCACTGCAGCCGAGTACATATAATCAGCTATCGAGGGCTGCCAATCTACATGGCCGTGGCATTTTTATGGGAAATCCCAGTGAAAGGCCAGCACACCCCACCTAACCTATTCTGTTAATAGCACAGGTGACATATAGTTATTAGCTTACCTATAAGAACACTGAGCAGACTTGGGTTAATGCCTTTGTTCCAGGATTTCTTTGAATATCGCCCGTCCATATCAATACTGACACGACGAAGAACAGAAAACCCTCCGTGATGTACCATCTACAAACAGAACGTCAAGTTTTCTTTAACAACACCACTACAGCACACTCATTTGTATTATCCTCTGCACACACCTCAGCTATCGGAGCTATCTGTCCAGTCTGTTAATGGTTATACTTTACTGGTGAGCTAAACACCTGTCAGCATAGTGCAGGTGCGGATTCAGGGCTGGAGTTGAGGGGATTTCGATATCTCTTGCTCATGATACACCTTTTCCCACTTATTTTATAGAGCGGCATTCACCACTATTTAAGTAGCTGCATTTAGACACACACACCCTCTCCCCGCCTGTAAACACAAATCCTGGATGCACATCTGCGGTGACATTAAATTTTTCCTGTGTGATTATGACTCATAGTCTTCAGAAAACCCCCACTACATTTGTTCCATTAACAGCAAGGGATCTTTTATATACACTTCCCCACAGACAGGATAGCACATTTGGTATACCAGTCATGGGACACTGGTGTGGATGGGAAAAACCCAATCAGAAAATGGGTCCACAGAGGTGGTTCGATCCTGTGATGCCAGCACCTCGGGTGAACACTCTACCAACTGAGCTAGGTCCCACACCAATTCACTCTGAGATGAACGGAATATGAACCCTGTACATACCAACATTACGCTCAACATCCACCATACACTACTTGCCAGACAATCGTAATATAGCACATATACTACACCCTAGACAACAACCTCTAATAATATAGAACACATACTACTTCCCAGACAACAATCTCTTGTAATATAGCACATATACTACACCGCAGACAACAATCTCTAATAATATAGCACATATACTACACCACAGACAACAACATCTAATAATATAGAACATATAATACTTCCCAGACAACAACCTCTAATAATATAGCACATATACTACTTCCCAGACAACAATCTCTAATAATATAGCACATATACTACTTCCCAGACAACAATCTCTAATAATACAGAACATATACTACACCCCAGACAACACTCTCTAATAATATAGAACATATACTACTTCCCAAACAACAATCTCTAATAATATAGCACATATACTACTTCCCAGACAACAATCTCTAATAATATAGCACATATACTACTTCCCAGACAACAATTTCTAATAATATAGAACATATACTACTTCCCAGACAACAATGTTTAATAATATAGAACATATACTACTTCCTAGACAACAATCTCTAATAATATAGCACATATACGACTTCCCAGACAACAACTTCTAATAATCTAGAACATATACTACTACCCAGACAACAATCTCTAATAATACAGCACTCACCTCTCCAACTGCCTGGTCTCCATGGAGACGACAGTAAACCTTCTTGTCCTCCTGAAAGACGCACTGACTGAGTCGCGCACAGGCGAAGTGGAAGTTGCCAGAACATCCACGACTACAGCATCCGACAGTGGCGCCAGATTTACCACACAGGTCGCACAGCTACAACAACAAACAACATGTGTTCAGTAATTATAAATCTGTTACACATTTACATTTCAATACATAGAAGTTAGTGGTCAAATCACCACCAGCCCCGAGTTTCTGCCAGAGGGTACGAAGGGTAAAATTAAGTACACTAAACTTGGTTTAAGCTGCTGTTCACCAATTAGCCAAATACAAATTAAAATTAAATTTGACGAATATATTTTATTATTAAATCGCCAAAAAGCTAAATCGAGTGCTACTTTTGATCTACTAGCTTATCAATGTTTTGACTTTTGGTTGTACACTTACTTACTTTTTACTTCGGATGAGTTCGTACTCAGTAGCACTGTTGACAATTGAAACATCTCGGATAAAGCTGCAGCCAACTGAGTTTTATCAGATACGCGCCCGCAAATCAGTACACATTGAACTTGTTTGCAGTGACCAATCTGATCAATGATTGATTCAGCAATAATATTATGTTTGTGTTGAAATATAATACCTTCAATAATTATACTGTGAAACATAAATAAAGGATACTCCCCTCGTGTGTTGTGATATCATAATTTATCAGCACGAGTTGATAAAAGTAACGAGTGCTGATAAATTATGATATCACAAGACACGAGGGGGTATTCTTTTTATCATCCATTATCTTTTTATTCATCTATTATTCTTTTCATTTGCGACAGTTGTAAACAATGTCAGTAATGTGGGTTGAATGTCAGCGGTAGACTCGTTAACTAGCAGAACGGCAGTTGCGTGACGTCACTAATGGTAGGTTTAGCTCTGAAACAAACACAGTGACGTAACAAAGCATTGTCTTGTGATTAAAATTTGACCAATCAAGATAAGAAGCGATATCTCCTGCAGAAATATCACAAATTATAGTGCCAGCGATATCTCCTAGAAAAGCCTTTAATGGATGATAAAAGTAAATTCTGTTGTTATGACGTCAAACATGTTGTCAATTTAGCTGCTACATCTACAACAGCGATGGTGTAACTATGTTATAGAAAGAATGGTTAAAATAAGAAAATATTTCTGACCAAATTAGCCAAATTGCTAATAATGTTTTGGGTCGAGCTTAAACCCTGCTAAAATATTTGAAATTAATGAATACATTTTTATGATTTTAGATAGATGATAGTAAAAGAACTGGTTTGAAATTTGTCAAAGCACAAAAAATGCAGTGTCTGATTTTAAAACATTTCAAACGTGTAACTACATGTACCTACATGGGGAACCTATGGTTTATTATGTACCCTCAAATTAATTTCTGGCAGAAAGCCTGGGGATGGGATTGTTGGTTTGCCATGTCATCCCATTATTCACACATTAGTCAGTGTCAATTGTTTGGTTCTGTAGGTTTTCATTTGGGCTGGCAGAAAGCCTGGGG
Organism: Gigantopelta aegis; assembly: GCF_016097555.1. Taxonomy (NCBI): domain Eukaryota; kingdom Metazoa; phylum Mollusca; class Gastropoda; order Neomphalida; family Peltospiridae; genus Gigantopelta; species Gigantopelta aegis. Next base: position 18,880,596 of record NC_054710.1, on the reverse strand, counting down.
ATGGGATTGTTGGTTTGCCATGTCATCCCATTATTCACACATTAGTCAATGTCAATTGTTTCGTCCTGTAGGTTTTCATTTGGGCTGGCAGAATTAGGAGCCAATTTTAACTCATGCTCTATATACAGGTAATAAATTGCTCCAAATACATAAAGTCATTTATAAAAGTTAAAGTTTGTTGTGTTTAATGACACCACTAGAGCACATTGATTTAGTAATCATCGACTGACGAATGTCAAACATTTGGTAATGTTTCCCTCGAAATCTTAGAGGAAACTGTAGTCCTATATTTTTCTATTACCAGCAAAGGATATCTTATATGCACCATCCCAGAGAGGACAGTAGATACCACATTGTTTGATATACCAGCAAAGGATATCTTATATGCACCATCCCAGAGAGGACAGTAGATACCACATTGTTTGATATACCAGCAAAGGATCTCTTATATGCACCATCCCAGAGAGGACAGTAGATACCACATTGTTTGATATACCAGCAAAGGATCTCTTATATGCACCATCCCAGAGAGGACAGTAGATACCACATTGTTTGATATACCAGCAAAGGATCTCTTATATGCACCATCTCAGAGAGGACAGTAGATACCACATTGTTTGATATACCAGCAAAGGATATCTTATATGGACCATCCCAGAGAGGACAGTAGATACCACATTGTTTGATATATGAGCAAAGGATACGGTTATATGCACCATCCCAGAGAGGACAGTAGATACCACATTGTTTGATATACCAGCAAAGGATATCTTATATGCACCATCCCAGAGAGGACAGTAGATACCACATTGTTTGATATACCAGCAAAGGATATCTTATATGCACCATCCCAGAGAGGACACTAGATACCACATTGTTTGATACTTCTCAGTATAAAAACTAGGCACCAAGGATATCTTATATGCACCATCCCAGAGAGGACAGTAGATACCACATTGTTTGATATACCAGCAAAGGATCTCTTATATGCAGTATCCCAGAGAGGACAGTAGATACCACATTGTTTGATATACCAGCAAAGGATATCTTATATGCACCATCCCAGAGAGGACAGTAGATACCACATTGTTTGATATACCAGCAAAGGATCTCTTATATGCAGTATCCCAGAGAGGACAGTAGATACCACATTGTTTGATATACCAGTTATGGGGTACAAGTTTGGACAAGGGAGAAAGTCAATTAGAGAATTGATCCATCAATGGGGTTTGATCATACAAGCCAAGAACATGAGGTGAAAGGAAAAAGGAATGGAAATGTTTTGTTTAATGACGCACTCAACACATTTTATTTACGGTTATATGACATCAGACATACGGTTAAGGACCACACAGATAATGAGAGAGGAAACCCGCTGTCGCCACTTCATGGGCTATTCTTTTCGATTAGCAGCAAGGGATCTTTTATATGCACCATCCCACAGACAGGATAGTACATACCACAGCCTTTGTTATACCAGTTGTGGAGCACTGGCTGGAATGAGATATAACCCAATGGGGCCACTGACGGGGATCGATCCTGGACCGACCAAGCATCAAGTGATTGCTTTACCACTGGGCTACGTCCTGCCCAGAACCTGAGGCGAGTGCTCTAACGACTGAGCCAGAACCTGTCTCCTACCAGGGACCAGGAACCGCCACCCACTGAACACTTCAAGCTGGTTCATCATACTCTTAAGAGTAGGAGGTTGTTTTTAAAAAAGTAGCTAAGAATATCTGCTGCAATTGGTGACATGTATACTTCTCAGTATAAAAACTAGGCTATGACTTTGTCAAAACTCGCTATCTGCTGCCTAATATTAAACACAGTGAATTTTGTTAACTGATGCCCGTACCAGTTTTTTGCCTCTCGTAATGGCGGAGTGCACGTTCTGTAAACAGCCGTCTCTCTCCTCAAAGACTTCAGCCGACCACAGAGCACAGTTGACGTGCGCCCAGTCGTTCTGTCCCACATACAGCAGCCTGCCCGCCTCCTACAAACAAGAAGAAGGCTTCGTTAATGACACACCCCAACACAGTGTTTATTCTTTGTCCAGCGTGTACTGAACAATGAAAACAAACCAACACAAACATTAATTTTGTTAAAACCTTTTTTTTTAAATAATTCAGTGTGAATCCCATCTTTTTTGGTGCACATTAAACTATCAATGTCCTGTGAATATTTACATTATGACAGTCTATTTACAGAGTTTGGTGTACATTAAACTATCAATGTCTTGTGAACACTTACATTATGACAGTCTATTTACCCAGTTTGGTGTACATAAAATTATCAATGTCTTGTGAACACTTACATTATGACAGTTTATTTACCGAGTTTGGTGTACATTAAACTATCAATGTCTTGTGAATACTTACATTTTGACAGTCTATTTACCGAGTTTGGTGTACATTAAACTATCAATATCTTGTGAACACTTACATTATGACAGTCTATTTACCGAGTTTGGTGTACATTAAACTATCAATGTCTTGTGAATACTTACATTTTGACAGTCTATTTACCGAGTTTGTTGTATAATGAAAAAAAATATAATATTAAAATATTTGTGTTTTTTATTTAATTAAACTACATTTCCATGCTTATATCCAATTAAGGCTCAAGCACACTGTCCTGGGCACACACACCTCAGCTGCCTTTTGAGGACAATGGGTTACCATACCACAGCCTTTGATATAGCAGTTGTGAGGAACTGATTGGGATGGGGGCAACAATAAGAGATTGTTTTGTTTTCGTTTAACAACACCACTAGAGCACATTGATTAAATAATCATTGGCTATTGAGTGTCAAGCATTTGGTACTTCTGACACACAGTCATCAGAGGAAACCCGCTACAGATAAGAGATCGAGTCCATTGACTGTTTTTCAATCCTCTAACACAAGCACTACCATTAAATATAATTAAAACCTGTTACAACTATAATCTATATCTCAGTGATGCACTGCCAGTAAATATAATTAAAACCTGTTACAACTATAATCTATATCTCAGTGATGCACTGCCAGTAAATATAATTAAAACCTGTTACAACTATAATCTATACCATTAAATATAATTAAAACCTGTTACAACTATAATCTATATCTCAGTGATGCACTGCCAGTAAATATAATTAAAACCTGTTACAACTATAATCTATACCTCAGTGATTCACTGCCAGTAAATATAATTAAAACCTGTTACAACTATAATCTATATCTCAGTGATGCACTGCCATTAAATATAATTAAAACCTGTTACAACTATAATCTATATCTCAGTGATGCACTGCCAGTAAATATAATTAAAACCTGTTACAACTATAATCTATATCTCAGTGATGCACTGCCAGTAAATATAATTAAAACCTGTTACAACTATAATCTATATCTCAGTGATGCACTGCCAGTAAATATAATTAAAACCTGTTACAACTATAATCTATATCTCGGTGATGCACTGCCATTAAATATAATTAAAACCTGTTACAACTATAATCTATATCTCGGTGATGCACTGCCATTAAATATAATTAAAACCTGTTACAACTATAATCTATATCTCAGTGATGCACTGCCATTAAATATAATTAAAACCTGTTACAACTATAATCTATATCTCAGTGATGCACTGCCAGTAAATATAATTAAAACCTGTTACAACTATAATCTATACCATTAAATATAATTAAAACCTGTTACAACTATAATCTATATCTCAGTGATGCACTGCCAGTAAATATAATTAAAACCTGTTACAACTATAATCTATATCTCAGTGATGCACTGCCATTAAATATAATTAAAACCTGTTACAACTATAATCTATATCTCAGTGATGCACTGCCAGTAAATATAATTAAAACCTGTTACAACTATAATCTATATCTCAGTGATGCACTGCCAGTAAATATAATTAAAACCTGTTACAACTATAATCTATATCTCAGTGATGCACTGCCAGTAAATATAATTAAAACCTGTTACAACTATAATCTATATCTCAGTGATGCACTGCCAGTAAATATAATTAAAACCTGTTACAACTATAATCTATATCTCAGTCATGTGATGCACTGCCATTAAATATAATTAAAACCTGTTACAACTATAATCTATATCTCAGTCATGCACTGCCAGTAAATATAATTAAAACCTGTTACAACTATAATCTATATCTCGGTGATGCACTGCCATTAAATATAATTAAAACCTGTTACATCTATAATCTATATCTCAGTGATGCACTGCCAGTAAATATAATTAAAACCTGTTACAACTATAATCTATATCTCAGTGATGCACTGCCATTAAATATAATTAAAACCTGTTACAACTATAATCTATATCTCAGTGATGCACTGCCAGTAAATATAATTAAAACCTGTTACAACTATAATCTATATCTCAGTGATGCACTGCCAGTAAATATAATTAAAACCTGTTACAACTATAATCTATATCTCAGTGATGCACTGCCAGTAAATATAATTAAAACCTGTTACAACTATAATCTATACCTCAGTGATGCACTGCCAGTAAATATAATTAAAACCTGTTACAACTATAATCTATATCTCAGTGATGCACTGCCAGTAAATATAATTAAAACATGTTACAACTATAATCTATATCTCAGTGATGCACTGCCAGTAAATATAATTAAAACATGTTACAACTATAATCTATATCTCAGTGATGCACTGCCATTAAATATAATTAAAACATGTTACATCTATAATCTATATCTCAGTGATGCACTGCCAGTAAATATAATTAAAACATGTTACAACTACAATCTATATCTAGCCCACTGCAATCTATAACAAAAACGTAATCTCACATCAGGAAATTCATCCCCGAGTTTTGAGCACAGGACGCAGCGTCGAGTATCTTCGCCATCGTAGTCCGACTCGGAGGCATATGTCACTACCTCCGCGGCGTTAACCACTGGGCCTTCATCGTCAAACGAGGCTGCAAAAATAAGAAAAACTTTTACTGGCTTTGTTAGGTTTAAAGATACCACCAGGTACACTGATTAATCATTCATTGGCTATTGAATGCCAAACATAATTTAATAATTTTAAATTAAAGAGAAAACCTGCTATGTTTCTACAGCCATGAATTTATCCAGGACAATTCGCCACTGTCCCATGTCTGATGGCAGGGGTGCACAAATGTGAAATTGTGATGGTTGCCCAATATCATCTCTTGGTTGCCTACATATTTCATAAAAGTTTTATGAATATAATTTTGAACTGTCATTAAAATGAAACTGAAATTTAAAATGTTTTTTATTATTATCAGTTTAGTTTTATTCCTTTTTTAACATTATGTATCTACAGCTCATTTTCGCTTGAGTTGTCACAGTCATAATACTTTGATGAACTGGATGGTTGTTAGTGTAGTTTGTGGCCTTTCACATGTCTTGTGCCCTTTGCCAATAGCCACCATTCTAAAATGTATCTGTCTGCACTGAACTCGTCAAATGGAGGGCCGTCACGCTTTACAAAATGCAGAACTCGTTTTGAAGTAAAGTTAATAACAACAACATTTAAGAAATATTTCATTATTAATTAGACTAAAGCTTGCCAGTTGATGTCTAAAACATTCACACTCGTTAAGCACAAATCATCAGTAATGGGATATGTCAACAAGGTTTTTAGGGGGAATAGGAAATATTTTGTAGCGAGAATTGGTAGGAACCAGCTACTTTGGGGACAAAATATCTGGCATATGGCTTTTCCAAACATCTTCTGCCAAAATCATGCATGGTGGATGCTGATATTAATTATTGCATGAAATTAAAATAAAATTTGCCAACTGTTCCTAAAATTCGCAACTGCCGAATTTGTCGAATGGCAGAGCTAGCCCTGAAATTAGTGAGTAAATCATTCTTGGGATTTTTTTTTCAGACCACTGAATGATGCAGTACATTGTGAATGTTTAGTACAGAAACTAAGTTTTCAGTGCCACTTTCATTTAGGAAGGGGCTTTTGTTCGGACCCACAGAACGCCTGCGTAAATCCCTGACAGTAGCAAGTGATCTGTTATATACAGACAGGACAGCACATACCACAACCTTATGATATACCACTGTCCACTCGCCAGGGAACATTTTGTTTGGTATGCAAATTTCAGATATCACTACTAATTTTCAACTGATGACAAACTGTCAGTAATAAAAATGTTCAAAACAAAGCATTCCCTGGTCGTGGTGCACAAGTTGTCATAGACATAGTTAGATATTACAAACCAAACATGAGGCAAGCATTCTACAGATTGATTAAATTCAGCCAACTACATGTAGTTTTATTTTAAATTTCAAGTCATGAATTAATTAGCGAGTAGCTCAACAATACACCAGCCTTTGAAACGGAGAATAAACTGGTTAGCAAAAAAAACATAATAATAATAAAAAAAATTAAATGGAAAAAACAATGTTGTTTACTTTAAATATATAAAAATGTATTTATGTGGAACAACAGATATCAACAAAGATAATTTTGATTAAATATTATGTAGTCAAATTTACTGTTTTAGCAACAAACAAGAAAAGAAGGTAATTAAACAAAGGTTTGTTAATAGCTATCAACAAAACTATAGGAGCACAATGAATGAGTTAGCAGTGAAAAAAATGAATAAATAAAAATGATGAATGAAACAGATGATTGAAGAAATTGAATAGATGAATGATTAAACAAAACAGATGAATGAAGAAAGAATAAATAAAACAGATGAATGAATGAATGAATGAAAGAAAGAAAAAATGAAAAAATGAATGAATGAATGAATGAACAATCAACAAGGTAAAACATATAAACAACTAATGGTCATTCTATTTCAAATCAACAAATGCCCCACACACTTCGGTTTCAGATTCACTTGAAATTTTCACCAAATATTCGCCAGTCATCTATATCAATACATCAGAAATTTGGGCTCTGTATTTCAAGTAGTTTTTGGGAAATGGTTATTTTGCTAACCATGGTAGGTGTTAAATTTAGCTTGAAAATTGCTGCTATAATTTTTATCCCATGTTTCAAGTTCCATTTCCCCATCAAATAATGTACATAGAAACATAACATTTTGTATGGGCACTAAGGAGGTTATAAGGTCTGATATATAGCAGAACGGTAGTTTTCCGTGGTCATACTGAATGGTTAGAGACAACTGAAAAATTGTTAACATTTCAGTTTATCTTACGAGACACTAAAACATTCTTATATTCATTAGGGTGTATATGACAGTATTAACATATGTGGCTAAAACTTCTTCCTGCAGTGTATCAATCAAAAAATATATAGATATATATATACACACACACCAGATATAAATACTACCACCCCTCATCCTTAGAGTAAATCAGAACAAATTGGGGGTGAAGCTGCTCATTTCACAGATAACGGGTAGGGTCTGTGATTACCCTAGTTCCACTTTTTTACAGGTACCTTTTTTTTTTACAGGTACACCATACATGTTTCAAACACAAGGCTACTTGACACAGAGGTACAAAATGAAATAAAATTGCATAAAGGTTTTTCCCAGATGAAACTAATTGTTTTCACAACAAACACTCATATTTATCACCAATGACAGGATTTGTGGTATTAACTGCACTATCAAAAGTTGGGTGCACCTCAAACTTTGACCCAGCCTCAAATTATTTGGTTTAGTACTACCATTACACATATTTAACTATTTTTCTATTTCAAGTCCATATCATTGCTGTATAATCTTAAATATTACAGTTATATTACAGATTGTTCAGTTGTCTCTAGGCATTCAGTTTAACTACTGGAAACTACCAGTCTGTTATACATCAGACCTTCATAATCTTCATACAAAAATGCACGTCTCTGTATGTATTACTTCCTGAGATAATGGGACTTGAAATATAGCACAAAAATTATAATGGCAATATTCATGCTGAATTTAACACCTACCACTGTTAGCAAAATGAACATTTCTCAAAAACTACTTGGAATACAGAGCCAACATTTTGGATTTTTTCATGTGGATGACTTTGGAATATTTTATACAAATTTCAAGTGTTTGTTTTGTTTAATGACACCATTAAAGCACATTGATTAATTAATCATTGGCTATAGGATATCAAACATTCTGACTCGTAGTCATCAGAGGAAACCTGCTACAGTTTTCCATTAGCAGCAAGGTATCTTTTATATGCACTTTCCCACAGAAAGAAAAGCACATTTGACAGCTTTTGACCAGTCATAATGCACTGGTTGGAACAAGGAAAAAACTTGATCTGTTGAATGGATGCACCGATGTGGTTCAACCCTCTGATCCAGCCAATGCACCACAACTGCTATATCAAAGACTGTGGTATGTGTTATCCTATTTGTGGGATGGTGCATATAAAAGATCCCTTGCTGCTAATCAAAAAGAGTAGCCCATGAAGTGGCGACAGCAGGTTTCCTCTCTCAATATCTGTGTGGCCCTTAACCATATGTCCGACACCATATAAACGTAAATGAAATGTCTTGTGTGTGTCGTTAAATAAAACATTTCCTTCCTTCCAATCCTCTTGACGCAAGTGCTCAACCGACTAAGCTAAATTCTGCCCCAAATTTCAAGAGAATTTGAGACTGAAGTGTGTGTGAGACCTTAAATACTGGTTGAACTGAGTTGGAATGACCTTGAAGCCAGTACATGTAACATATATGTATACTCAACAAAATTAATTAAGAGCCAATAAATATTTTCAGCATTTTATTTTAAGTGTTTTTAAAAAATACATAAACTATGTCGAGTTGTGATTTGTTTTAACCTGGAAAATGATGCTACTACAATGATATGACAGTAGCAATGACTGGCCAAAAGGTTTACTGCTGCTTCGTTCATTTTGTTGAGTGCATAACAAGTGAAATAAAATTTAATGAACGTTTTAAATTCGAGTATAAAAATTTACCAGTTGAATGCTCAGCTGGAAAAATTTAAATAATAAAATCAAATATTGTTGTTTATAATAATAATTCTGATGACCTTCCCCACACACCTCAATCATTATGTTATACTGATAGAAAACAAAAGAAGAAGGAAAAAAGTTTGTTTTATTTACGACATGATTAGAGTACATTGATTTATTAATTATTGGCTATTGGATGTCAAACATTTGATAATTTTGACATATAATCTTAGAGAGGAAACCTGCTACAGTTTTCAATGAGTAGCAAGGGATCTTTTATATACACTATCCCACAGACAGGATAGCACATACCATGGCCTTTAATATTACTGATAGAAAGAAATGAATTGCATGAACATGTTACCTCAAAACTGAAGCCACAATTACCAAAAAAAGGCACAATGCATCAGCACAGATAGTAATTGCCACAGCCGTGATATCAGAGTTAACAGTGACACCGATAGTAATTGCCACAGCCGTGATATCAGAGTTAACAGTGACACCGATAGTAATTGCCACAGCCGTGTTATGAGATTTAACGGTAACACCGATAGTAATTGCCACAGCCGTGTTATGAGATTTAACGGTGACACCGATAGTAATTGCCACAGCCGTGATACGAGATTTAACGGTAACACCGATAGTAATTGCCACAGCCGTGATACGAGGTTTAACGGTGACACCGATAGTAATTGCCACAGCCGTGATATCACAGTTAACAGTGACACCGATAGTAATTGCCACAGCCGTGTTATGAGGTTTAACGGTGACACCGATAGTAATTGCTACAGCCGTGATACGAGGTTTAACGGTGACACCGATAGTAATTGCCACAGCCGTGATACGAGGTTTAACGGTGACACCGATAGTAATTGCCACAGCCGTGATACGAGGTTTAACGGTGACACCGATAGTAATTGCCACAGCCGTGACACCGATAGTAATTGCCACAGCCGTGATACGAGGTTTAACGGTGACACCGATAGTAATTGCCACAGCCGTGATACGAGGTTTAACGGTGACACCGATAGTAATTGCCACAGCCGTGATACGAGGTTTAACGGTGACACCGATAGTAATTGCCACAGCCGTGATACGAGGTTTAACGGTGACACCGATAGTAATTGCCACAGCCGTGATACGAGGTTTAACGGTGACACCGATAGTAATTGCCACAGCCGTGATACGAGGTTTAACGGTGACACCGATAGTAATTGCCACAGCCGTGATATGAGGTTTAACGGTGACACCGATAGTAATTGCCACAGCCGTGATATGAGGTTTAACGGTGACACCGATAGTAATTGCCACAGCCGTGTTATGAGATTTAACGGTAACACCGATAGTAATTGCCACAGCCGTGATATCAGAGTTAACAGTGACACCGATAGTAATTGCCACAGCCGTGATATCAGAGTTAACAGTGACACCGATAGTAATTGCCACAGCCGTGTTATGAGATTTAACGGTAACACCGATAGTAATTGCCACAGCCGTGTTATGAGATTTAACGGTGACACCGATAGTAATTGCCACAGCCGTGATATGAGATTTAACGGTGACACCGACAGTAATTGCCACAGCCGTGATATGAGCTGCCACAGGTCAGGCATGGCTTTAGATCTCACTAATTTGGACACAATGGGCACTTTTGTCCTTTCTTAGTGCAGGACGGTCATTTTAGTTCAGTACTGTCATTAACAGCTGCTGTAGAGTTGTCATTATTCAGAAATGTATTTCAAGTTATTTTAATATAATTAAACTTAATATTTCAGTGGTTTTGAGGTAAAATATTTTTAGGTCAGCATGTTTGTACTTAATTTGGGCATGATTTATTCTGGGCACAATGTTTATCAGCTTGACTTTGATGCAATCTAAAGCCATGCAGGGTTTTAACCGATGCCATTTAAACAAAATGCTGCATAAAGTTTAGTGCCGTCAGTTGAAGGCATAATGTTTGGCTTTTAATTGTTTCTTTGCTGCAAGTTTTGATTTACAATTACTGTAGGCAGACTTAAAATGCCACAGGTGAGCATTTCTACTATGGCAAAAACCTACAAACCTGTCTGGAATATGCTGCATTGTAACATGTTTTCGACTAATAAAATTTTGTAATAACTACTATTACATATTAAATATATTTTCGTGCTTAGAATATCAATGTCAATATATTCAATGTGTTTTTAATCATCCTTATATTTGTAGGTAGCCCATAAATGACTATATATTAGGAAATAAAATGAAGTTGACCTAGTGCAAACAATAGGATCATCAGAAACTGGTTTTTTTAATATACAAACTCTAATATTTTATTTTTAAGATTTATTTAATATGTAATTAAAGTTGTTAAAAAGTCTCTGTTGGTGGAAATCATCGTGAAAGCTTAACAATGGCAGACAAACTATGGATAGTCCCTTTAACCTTCTCATTATTGGATTAATTTCTGACAAAAAACACAATTACTAACATATTTTCACTTAAATTGTTTATAAATATGTGTGGCTGCATGGTCAAAAAAAAAGAGGTGTTTTTGAAGGAATAAGATAAAGCACATACTACAGAGCACAATTCTGTTTTAATTATGAAAATTGGACGAAAACTTTCCGAAATATTGAACTTTTTGTACAGACAATTATGATTTTTTCCAAAGGACCATCTTTGAGAAAATGAAGTCCGAAGTTTTACACAAAAAACCTGATTCATTATTGCTTGAAATCTTCATTAATAATAATAATATATGCCAACCAAGTTATTCTGTACTCTGTAACCATGTAATATTTGTTTTAACAGTATATGCCATTGACAAGAATTTATATTGAACCTCCATTATACATCCCCCCCCCCCCCCCCTTTATATAATAAAAAAAAAAAAAAAAAAAAAAAAAATGCGCATTAGTATCCACCAACAATAAAATGAGAAACTATCAGTGCTCACACCAAATATGAATGCTATGACTAGACAGGAATATTTAGTCAAACATAAGTCAATAGTTCTCCAGCTTTGAACATACAGTAAGTTCTCACATACCAGGTTGTAACACGGCCAGGGTAATGAGCCCGATGACCACCTTGATTTCAGTAAATAGATTTGTTTGATTCGAAATCCGATTCTGACTCACTCTGATTCCTACTTACAAAGTAGTCCATAATAATGTCTTGTAACACATCGTCAGAAACAATGTTTCTCATACTGGCATTGATGTTTAACAGCGAATTCAACTGGCGAGCCACCACAGCTTCCTTTGTCATTACACATGCTGGTCTCACGGGCGCCGCCATTTTCTCAATTGATACCGTGAATCGAGCAGGCACTTGTTTTTTTACATGTTTGTCTTGATTTAGCTCGATTTAAATACGTTTCACGTCTCGCATTACAACATACACAGTCTTAGTACTACTTCAAATGCATTTTTACTTCATAAATTGAACAGACGATCACACGTTTTTCTTATTTTGTAGTTTGGGAAAAAGTAATTGTTGAATTTTGCCACAGAAATTGTCTCAATGCACATTACTCCTACGTGACAAATATATCTGCACACTTGCTATATTTAGAAAGTAGAGTTCACGACCTTTCCAGTGGTATGCAATACTTGGCGTTGAAAAGTCCAAGATTTTATAATAAATTCAGCCAAATAAGTGATTAATTCTTGCGTAATTAAAGACAATTAGAATTTGACAGGCTGTACACAATCACCAAATAACATGTTTTATTGTTTTATTTTAGGAAAAACTATGTATTAGTATGAAAGTTAAGTTGTTTTAAAAACAGTTTGTGCTAAAAACGAAAAGAAAAAAAAAAATCATGTATTTTATTGTAATTGGCTGTTATGCGATACTACAATGCGCGACATCCGGCACCTTTTGTCGTGCAGCCACACATATATAAAATAAAGTTTATATATGAATCAGTAAGTACTATTTTCATGGGTTTTTTAATTTTTATGATTTTTATATTTTAGATCACTTAATATTGATTAAAATTAGGCAAAAATGTACAAAGTCGTGTATGCACATTTGTGGCCAGATGTACATTATTTCCAATAACTGTTTTTTTCTTACCAGAATTTGTTTTGGAAACAAACTACGATTCATATCCCAATATTTTGTGATGTTCATTGTTGGTAAAACTGTAAAATTATTATCAAATTAGCTGTCACAATAAGCTATCAATTGATGAAAATGACAGCAACATTTCACCACTGTTACCAAGTGAAAATACTTGCCAAAATCAACTTCTTCAATTAAAAATGTCCAGGTATTTCTCACACAAAAAATAATAATTAAGCAGCCATTATCAAGATTAGTCTCAATCAGTGTTGTTCTATTATTATTTTGGTCAGTGCTGTGTACAAAACAGCGGGCAATATGAAGGAGTGAATGTACTGTATGCAGTGTGTCGGCTTGTGTGACATTAGGTAGGGCAACATATCTCGCCTGCAGTAGTTAGAAAGTTACGTTCAAAGAACCTACCCATAGGAACAACAACTTTATCAACAGGATTGTTCAGCAGGCGTTTGAAAGGCGATGGCTGTGGAGATATGGGCAGCTCCTCACGCTCTAACCACTGGGCATACGTGTGGTCATCGGTAGGGGGCAGCACTGCATCAGGAAGCATACCACTGAAAAAGTAAACCGTAACTGTTACTTGGACCATTCTGTTTTAACAAATACAGTATAGTGAAGAATGTTTTGTTACACATTTTAAGAACTACAAATTAACTTTTTTCATACATGGATTACAAAATTATTAAAAAAAAAAAATAGAAATAAATATTTTATAACTGAAAATGACCAGTTCCATACTATTAATATAACAATTACATTTTATCCATATTCTTGTTACCAATTATACTCTGTACCGACGCTATATACTTAAAACTTGTCATTTAATTGTACGTTGTAAATACTCTGAATTATCAGTTATACGGACTTCAACTTCTTGGTAATCATTTAATTGTACGTTGTAAATACTCTGAATTATCAGTTATACGGACTTCAACTTCTTGCTAATCATTTAATTGTACGTTGTAAATACTCTGAATTATCAGTTATACGGACTTCAACTTCTTGTTAATCATTTAATTGTACGTTGTAAATACTCTGAATTATCAGTTATACGGACTTCACCTTCTTGCTAATCATTTAATTGTACGTTGTAAATACTCTGAATTATCAGTTATACGGACTTCAACTTCTTGTTAATCATTTAATTGTACGTTGTAAATACTCTGAATTATCAGTTATACGGACTTCAACTTCTTGTTAATCATTTAATTGTACGTTGTAAATACTCTGAATTATCAGTTATACGGACTTCAACTTCTTGCTAATCATTTAATTGTACGTTGTAAATACTCTGAATTATCAGTTATACGGACTTCAACTTCTTGTTAATCATTTAATTGTACGTTGTAAATACTCTTAATTATCAGTTATACGGACTTCAACTTCTTGCTAATCATTTAATTGTACGTTGTAAATACTCTGAATTATCAGTTATACGGACTTCAACTTCTTGTTAATCATTTAATTGTACGTTGTAAATACTCTGAATTATCAGTTATACGGACTTCAACTTCTTGCTAATCATTAATTCTGCAGGATGGGATTTAGCTCAGTCGGTAGAGCGCTCGCCTGAGGTGCTTGCATCATAGGATTGAACCACCTCAGTGGATCCATTCAACTGACTGGGTTTTTTCTCGTTTCAACCAATGCACCACAACTGGCCCAAGGCCGTGGTATGTGCTTTCCTGTCTGTGGGAAAGTGCATCTAAAAGATCTCTGATGACTATGAGCAATAATTAAATGTTTGACATCCAATAGCCAAAGATTAATTAATCAATGTGCTCTAGTGGTGTCTTTAAACAAAACAAACTGTAACTGTCTTATCATCAGTTATACAGACTTCAACATGTTCAATCTGATTAAAATTAGCTCTACTGGTCTACCAGTAGATCTAACAGCATTGCGTGGACTCCCATGTCCAGGTAACATTTCATCAATAAATAACAATTTTAATATCGACCAATTACACTTCGCCTTTTATAGCGTTATTCGGGAGATACAAATTCTAAAAATATCGGGTGGGACTATTTATGCAATCGGCGAACTTGTTGGTCTATTTCAACATTGAAAAAACTGAATAAAATCTGGATTAAAACAGGCGGAAAAGTGTAGTAATAAAATCTGGATTGTATACTAGTATAAACAGATTTTATGGCTATACCATCACAGGTTTTTTTTTCCATCTTGAAACAAATTTTATATAAAATTTTATATTGCAATTAGTTTCCGACATACTTCGTAATTCACCCGAATCATTTCATATACCCTCAACATAATCCCGAATGTTTTCAAATTCTTTTCAAATCACTGGCATGATTTTGCAAGTAAGGTTTCGACTGGTCGAATGAAAGGTCAACTGGACATGAGCTCCAACGGGCTGCTGTTAGATCCACATGTAATAGTGGAGCTAATTTTAATTAGATTGCAACGTGTTAATCATTCATTCTGCTTACTCTGGCAAGTTGCGGTTGTGTTCCCAAAGCTTGCAAGTGTTCACGTTAAACCATGGGAAGGCCTTCTCCATTTGCTGCAGAAAACAAAACATAGAGTGAAAATCTGATTGTACATTTACACTAGTTCAAATCAAATAACATCAAGTTACTGGCCAGATGAAATGACGTTTCATTACAACAAGTCCTGTCACACATCTCAAAACTAAAGTGACGCTGAACACAGATTTCAATTATTTGAAGAACAAAGATGCTACATTTGTCTTCAGCAGTCAAAAAATCAATGTTTTTTCAATGGTACCAAACAATACATGTTTTTAAATGGCATATTATTTTAGTTTAATAAATGTTTCATGTTTCGTAAACTCTATTAACGTGCCTCTATCCAATTAAGGTTCAGGCACATCTCTCCCACACTCAATCTCTGGCATGGCCATTGGTCGAATGTGGGGCAGATAATAATTGTTGACCTGACAGTGTGTGTCATTTTATTTACGAGTCACCATGTTCTATATTTAACTTACTTTAATAAATGTTGACCTGACAGAGTGTGTCATTTTATTTACGAGTCACCATGTTCTATATTTAACTTACTGTAATAAATGTTGACCTGACAGTGTAATTTTTTACGGGTCATAATGTCATATACTCTTCAAAGGAAGAAATGCAAAACCACATTGTCGTAACATTTGGAGAATTGATTTAATTATTGAATGGTGAGTCCGATAATTACCAAATGTTGCAGGATTGTTCACAATTCACTCTAGTCCATTGTGAGTAAGTGATAGGACACACCACCAAGGTCAAGGTCATCTGGAGTCAATACCGGGTGTGGCCTCTGCGTGTGTTGACAACTGCCTGGCACCGCCTGCCCATTGAAGCAACCAGAGTACGGATGACGTCCCGGGGGATGGTGGCCCACTCGGCCTGCAAGGCTGCTGCCAGCTCGGGCAGGGTCTGGGGCTGTGGTTGTCGCTGTTGGAGGCGTCGGTCCAACTCGTCCCATAGATGCTCAATTGGGTTCAAATCCGGTGATATCGATGGCCAAGGAAGGACATTAATGTTGTTGTTCTGTAGGAAAGCCGTTGTGAGACGTGCTGTGTGAGGCCTGGCGTTGTCATGTTGGAACACTGCGTTGGCGTTGGCCATAACTGGAACGATGTGTGGCCGGAGGATCTGGTCAATGTAGCCCTGTGCATTCAGGTTGCCCTGCACGTGGACCAGGTCAGTTCTGCCAGTGTGTGAGATGGCTGCCCACACCATGACACTACCCCCACCGAATCTGTCCACTTCCTGCACGCAGTTTGCCGCATAACGTTCACCACGACGCCTATACATGCGACATCTTCCATCATGACGTCGGAGCAGAAATCGGGACTCGTCACTGAACCACACCTGTCTCCATCGCAGTTGAGGCCATTGTCGATGAATCTGGCACCACTGCAGTCGGAGTCGACGGTGTTGTGGTGTTAAGATGACACCTCGAACTGGACGTCTGGCACGAATTCCTACCTCACGTAGGCGGTTCCGTACGGTCTGGTCGGATATCCTGCGCAAACCTGGTATTGCTGCGGCTGTGGAGGTGGCAGTAGTCAATCGTTCCCGAAGGTGGCGTACCCTGATGTAGCGGTCCTGCCCGGGGATAGTGACCCGTGGTCGACCGGATCTAGGGAGGTCACGTGTTGATCCATGTTGCTGGTAACGGTCCCACAGTCTGGAGATGGTGCTTGGGGACACATGGAATGCCCTGGCAACGGCCGTTCTGGATTCGCCTGCGTCTAGTCGGCCGATGGCATTGTTTCTCTGCGGTTCACTGAGATGTGGCATGTCCTGGATTGTCAACTGTCGGCCAGATACAGAGGCCAGGCAAGCGAACACCCTGCACTTTTATACTGTCGGTGTTCATGTTGCACGTGCAAACAACGCACGTGCAGTGGTGACATGGTTTGCACGTGGCTGCGTTTTTGCGAATATTCACATTTTGGAACTTTATTGTACAGTAGCTGCGTTTTATCGAATGTAACCGTGGGAATGTGTTTGGGACATGCAATGACCTTATATTCACAAAGCATGAACCGGTAGGAAACATAAAATCGGAGTTATAACCCATTTGTACCCTTTTGCGTTTCTTTTTTTGAAGAGTATATATTTATTTTACTTTAAACTAAACTGCAACAAGAGCCTTGTGTGTTGGAAAGATGCATACCCAGACCACCAACACATACTGACACTTTAACAAATGAAAAACGCGTAATTTTAGAGTTAATAAAAAAAAAAAAGAAGATTATTCCTGCTATCTGGGGGCAGCCATTTTGTTTCATTTTTGTGACGTTCGGTGGTATAGCTTGGAGCGAAGTGAGGTCAGCTCCGTCCAATTTCTCTATGCACAGTGTAAACAAACGCTCTCATTTACGACAAGGCGCTTCGCTTTTATCATCCTGACTTGTAAAACAACATAAATGACTTGATTGTATAAAATAGGACGGCTGGTCCATTACGATTTGAGGTTATCACACAATACCCTGTGATCTTAATAAAAGAGGCACGTCTTTTTAATGTGTCTAGACACAGTGTCTGGGGACCGTCTAAATATACACCTGCCAATCAAGAACCACAGGTACAGGCCACAAAAAGAAAAGACCAATTAACCAAGAAAACACTCCGACTATTATTTCAGTATGTGGGTTAATTTATGTACAAAACATAATAGTTATTTCAACACTTTGACAATGGTGGTTTATTTTGTACTGACTTTATAATTTTTTTACGTCACAATGTCCTGTATTTAATTTACTTTAATAAATGTTGATCTGACAGACTTTATAAAAAAAATTAAGGGTCATAATGTCCTATATTTAACTTACTTTAATAAATGTTGATCTTACAGACTTTGTCATTTTTTTTACGGGTCATGTCCTATATTTAACTTACTTTAATAAATGTTGATCTGACAAACTGTCATTTTTTTACGGGTCATAATGTCCTATATTTAACTTACTTTAATAAATGTTGACCTGACAGAGTTTGTCATCTTTTTTATGGGTCATGTCCTCATAGCTGCCAACATTTAAAAACGGGAAAGAGTAATCATTTTCGCGTGAATTGTGACTCGTCGTATAAACCCTTTTGCTGTGTAAAACATCCAGATATTTCTTTATGAATTGTTTTATCGCTGGCCTCAACGATGTCCTGGTGTTTCTTCGTTTTGATGCGCCTTTGGCAATCATTTTTCCCGCCATGGGCAACAGAAAAATCAACACGACATAAAGTGCAAAATGCACTAGTATTACTAACAGAACTGGCCTTCAAAACAGGCCACTCATTGCTGTAGTCCTGTTTATACTTCTGTACTACTTTTGGCTTTTTCTGAGCTTTGCACAGTTCATATGGCTCTGATAGTTCGCGTTTTTTCGACATCTTTACAAAATGGCATCGTTTCACAAGCTACGTCTATCCCGAAGTGCGTTGCGCGCGCAAAAAAACTTCCATGCTCATTTGCGGCTAGTTGGGAGAGTCCAATTTATGTGATTCGTAGGGGCAGTAGGTTATTAAAAAAAAAAAAACCCCAAAAACAGCAAAACGCGGATTTGCCGTAATCTTTCAGATTACGGGCGTAATGGCGTAATAAGAGATGGAAAATCGTAATGATTCCGCATAAATCGTAATTGTTGGCAGCCCTGTGTCCTATATTTAACTTACTTTAATAAATATTGATCTGACAGACTGTCATTTTTTTACGGATCATAATGTCCTATATTTAACTTACTTTAATAAATGTTGACCTGACAGAGTTTGTCATTTGTTTACGGGTCATAATGTCTTATATTTAACTTACATTAATAAATGTTGACCTGACAGTTTGTCATTTGTTTACGGATCATAATGTCCTATATTTAACTTACTTTAATAAATGTTGACCTGACAGAGTTTGTAATTTTTTTATGGGTCATAATGTCTTATATTTAACTTACATTAATAAATGTTGACCTGACAGTTTGTCATTTGTTTACAGGTCATAATGTCTTATATTTAACTTACTTTAATAAATGTTGATCTGACTGAGTTTGTCATTTTTTTACGGGTCATAATGTCCTATATTTAACTTACTTTAATAAATGTTGATCTGACAGTTTGTCATTTATTTACGGGTCATAATGTCCTATATTTAACTTACATTAATAAATGTTGATCTGACAGAGTTTGTAAATTTTTTTACGGATCATAATGTCCTATATTTAACTTACATTAATAAATGTTGATCTGACAGAGTTTGTAAAAAAAATTTGGGGTCATAATGTCCTATATTTAACTTACATTAATAAATTTTGATCTGACGGTTTGTAATTTTTTTATGGGTCATAATGTCCTATATTTAACTTACTTTAATAAATGTTGATCTGACAGAGTTTGTCATTTTTTTACGAGTGACCGTGTCATCCATGTTCAACGCTGCCTGTATGATGTTCACCATGTCTTCACTGAACTCTTCCTGCAGGAGGAAAAAAACAAAATTTATTGATATCACTACTTACATTGTGTATGTAAATAAGTAAAATACTGTTACATGCATCAATTGGTATGGCAATGAATTTTTGTTTTACGATTCCAATATTATGTAATATATTATGTAATATATATAGGTATTTTTGGATTCTATCTCATGTTTCATTTTTTACCCAAAATCTGGATTCACACCAGCATAGAATCCTGTGTGCGCGAGTGCAAGCACATGTTGTCTGAACGTATACAAATGTATGTGCATATATGTGTATATATGTGTGTATATATGTGTGTATATATGTGTGCATATATGTGTGCATATATGTGTGTATGTGTGTATATATGTGTGTATATATGTGTGTATATATGTGTGCATATATGTGTGCATATATGTGTGCATATATGTGTGCATATATGTGTGTATATATGTGTGCATATATGTGTGCATATATGTGTGCAGGGCTCAAACTTAATGAAGGCAATTGCTGTTGGTGACATGTAAACTGCCGTCAGTTGGAGGCGTCACCTATGGCACTTCTGTGCCACCAGATAAAAATTACTGCCGTCGGTAAAGCTGCTCACCGATGGCAAAATGTATAAACATGTATAAACATTATCTGCTAGTATTTAACACGGACGTTTGGGTCCTTCTTGGAGTTAATGGGCGTTTTGTTCGTACCAAGCAATGGAACTATATTTAGTCATGCGTGTACCCTGTGTTGTTGCATAATAACTTGGGCAACTTGACTCAGAAACACCAGGTTCCGTTAAATGTTAGCTTATGCTAGTAGTCCATGATTCCATTTATAATAAATTCTTGTTTATTGAAGTTTATTGACTTACATACAGAAAAATAACCTTTCAGTCAAATTTAATTACTGCAAAAGTTAGCTTTAAAAAATTCTGTCGGCATACTCAAAATTGCCGTTGGTGGGCCCTTTCACCGACAGCAATTTATTTTTTAAATTGCCGTGGGTGACATTCACATTTCTCTCCCTTTGTATGTGTGTGTGTGTGTGCATGCGTGCCTGTGTGCCTATGTGTGTTTTATTTATAATCGATCATTGGAACATAACTAGACAGTGCATCTCAACATATAAAGAAAACAAGAGTACCAGTGATGTACATGATACACCCATCAGAAGTTTGATGGGAAACCATATCTATATTAATGTTACAGGTGTGATTGAATTATAATTATGTTAAATTTTTGCAATGGGATGGAAGAAGTTTAATTTGGATCAACCACCATCCCAATTTGTTCCTGTATGCAAGATTTGGTCCGGACAATGATTTACTGTCACGTGCAGTAGACTATGAAAAGTAGGTCACAGTGACCTAGTAATAGTATGCGACATACCGCCATCCCAAGTTGTTCCTACATGTGAGGTTTGATGGTCCTGTATGCATCTGTATGCAAGATATGGTCCGGACAAGAAAAGTTAACAGACGGACGTAAGGACAATGCCATACCATAATATGACCCATAGATGGACGTATAAAAAACACTCACCACAGTTTTGTACAAATTTGCTTCAAGTTTTTCCCTCACGGCTGCAAAATCTTTGGGAAATTCTCTCCTAGCCATCCTCTTGTTCAAATAATCCATCGTCTTGGGACTGAGGAAGTGAACGCCTGCCTTCTTGCTGGAAATCGGCACGCCCTCGGGACTCGACATCGGCTCGCTGGGGTGTGACAGGGTTTCCGTGGAGTCACTGACAGCACCATCGACTACCATTGCTTTCTCTAGACCTCGGTTACTGATGTCAACAAGACTGGTGAAAGGACCAGATGCTTCAGTCTGTACAGCCGAGAACAGAGATTCCACAGTGGCTGGTATCCAGTCAGAAGATGAAGCTGCTGCACCTGTTTTATTACTACTACTTGCAGTTTGTGATTCTCGAGTTTTCTCAACACTATTTATAAGTTCCTCTTTAAGCTGTTCGGAATCGTCCATCTCAGAATTTGTTAAACTGGCAACACAGTTCGTTTCCTGCATAACAGTTTTGTTTATGTCATCCTCATCTTGCTTAATTTCATTGTCCACTTTAATTTCCAATTTGGAATTACTGACATTCACCTGTACAACTGTATTAGCTTCGGAATGCCAATTTGATTCTCGTCTCTCAGAATCACATTTTGATTCTTGTATTTCTGAATCACATCTCTTCTTCATCGCGTCAGTATCAGATGTGGATTGCATTTCCTCAGACAACATAACCCTCGGATTAGTCAGTTCTGATCTTGCAAATAAGACCGATTCATTTTGTGTACTGGTCGTTTTTTCTGCCATTACTTGAGAACCAGTTTCACAGACAGAAGCCGACACCGAATGGTCTGCAGTTTTTCTCACAGAAACATCAAGTGAATCTAAAACTGAATTTTTTTCGGGTGAATCGTCAAACATGTCGGACATATTCTCCGTGGGGTCATATCTCACTTTCATTGAGATCTGAGAATCTGGTGTCCCGCCCGATCTCAATATAGGTCGAATCAAATCACGCCGGTTAAAAAAATCATCATTGTTTTCAGCTACCTCTGGTGACAATGCCACATCAGTCATCTCCACATCTGAAGACAAACTAGTTTCATCGGCTGGGTTCGCTTTTAAAGATTCCGTCGACCTTAGGGCAGCATCCACTTTTACATCAGAAAACACTGTACTTTCATTGGCTGCCTCACTTTTTGAACACTTTTCATTGGTTGAAACAATGTCAGGATACTTTTTACTGGTCGATGCAACAGAACATTGTTCATTTATCGAATCGCTTTCATCATGTGTTAACTGAATTTCTTGATTTTGTTTATTAATAAAATCAACATTAGAAGATGTTTCAAGACAAGATGCATCCGTTTTATTAGTCAGTTCACTTACAGGGCGCATATTACAGGAGAATTCAACTGATCCATATTTGGTACTAGCAGATTTCTCATTTACATATTCTGTAGATGATCCTTCTATGGTTTTACTTTCAGAAATTGTTTTTTGATCACTAAATTCTGTATCACAGACTAATGAAGACTTCTCTAAAAGATTATTTTCACTTGCACTGACACTCTCTTCTCTACCATCACTAACACCATCCAATGAGGAAATACCTATTTCCATGGCAATGGTATTAAAAATATTTCTAGGTTCCTTACAAATCCCGTGGGTTTGAGTGGGACTTTTTGAAACACTAGAACCACTGTCCGTTTCCATGGAAGCACATTTATCCTCACCAGACAAAGATGGTTTGATGTGTTCTGTTGGTGATGTGTCAGATTGAGAAATATTTTCCATGTGTGATTTCGACCTAGTGTTTTGTTTGTGAGTGCTTTCAGCAGCCTTTGACTTTGGTGACAATTTCTTCTTGTTTTCCTGCAATCGTTTTTCTTTCTGTAATAAAAATGTTACAGTTAAAAAAAAAAGGAAAGGAAAGAGTAATGAATTGCAATTCTTTCATCCTTAGATATGTAGGAGAGCTATCCCATGACAGAGCTATGACATGATTATGCTTAGCATGGGGAGTATGACATCATTGGTAATACATGAGTTAAAGTTTGTTTTGTTTAACGACACCTCTAGAGCACATTCATATATTAATCATGGGAAGGAAAACGAAAACAAATAGAAGGAAGGAAGGAAATGTTTTATTTAACGACACACTCAACACATTTTATTTACGGTTATATGGCGTCAAGACATATGGTTAAGGACCACACATATATAGAGAGAGGAAACCTGCTGTCGCCACTTCATGGACTACTCTTTTCGATTAGCAGCAAGGGATCTTTTATATGCACCATCCCACAGACAGGATAGTACATACCACGGCCTTTGTTACACCAGTTGTGGAGCACTGGCTGGAACGAGAAATAGCCCAATGGGGCCTTTGACGGGGGAACAAATGGAAAGTAAAGGGTGTAATACGAAGATGTAACTCACCTCTGGGTCTATGTTAATGAGATGGTGAGAACACTTCATGTTGAGAAGACCGAGCAAGACGGACTTCAGTCCACCATAGAAGGCTTCGTTCAGCATCACCTCCCAGTGGGCGGGTCTCTCCGTACAACACATCTTACATGTGTAGTGAACGTCCTCGGGCAGTTCCGACAATACCTGGTACATCTCGTCTGAAACAGTCAAAACGTATCTAAGTATCAGAGAAAGACAATCCAACAATACCTGGTACATCTCATCTGAAACAGTCAAAACGTATCTAAGTATCAGAGAAAGACAATCCAACAATACCTGGTACATCTCATCTGAAACAGTCAAAACGTATCTAAGTATCAGAGAAAGACAATCCAACAATACCTGGTACATCTCATCTGAAACAGTCAAAACGTATCTAAGTATCAGAGAAAGACAATCCAACAATACCTGGTACATCTCATCTGAAACAGTCAAAATGTATCTAAGTATCAGAGAAAGACAATCCAACAATACCTGGTACATCTCATCTGAAACAGTCAAAATGTATCTAAGTATAAGAGAAAGACAATCCAACAATACCTGGTACATCTCGTCTGAAACAGTCAAAACATATCTAAGTACAGTCAGTAATACCGGAAACATAATTTTTGTTTAATAACACTACTTGAGTACATTGGCAATATACTAGTTGTGTACCATTGACTGGAATATGAAATATATCTATGGGCCCACAAACAGGGATTAATTTCCGATTGAAAAGGCATCAGTCAAGTGTCCCGCACCAATAGAATATATAAATGCAGTGTTCTTGATAAACAAGTGGCTATTACACACGGTGCCCTGTATAACCATTTGACTGTAAATATAATTACTGAATATGAACACTACTACTTACCTCACCCCATTGGGCTATTTCTCGTTCCAGCCAGTGCTCCACAACTAGTGTAACAAAGGCTGTGGTATGTACTATCCTGTCTGTAGGATGGTGCATATAAAAGATCCCTTGCTTCTAATAAAAAAGAGTAGCCCATGAAGTGGCAACAGCAGGTTTCCTCTCTCAATATCTGTGAGGTCCTTTACCATATGTTTGATGCCATATAACAGTAAACAAAATGTGTTGAGTGCGTCGTTAAATAAAACATTTCCTTCCTTACTTACCTGACAACTCCTCACACTTGACGTGAACCCACCATTTGACTAAGTATAATGACAGAATATCAACACTGCTACTTACCTGACAACTCCTCACACTTGACGTGAACCCACCATTTGACTAAGTATAATGACAGAATATCAACACTGCTACTTACCTGACAACTCCTCACACTTGACGTGAACCCACCATTTGACTAAGTATAATGATAGAATATCAACACTGCTACTTACCTGACAACTCCTCACACTTGACGTGAACCCACCATTTGACTAAGTATAATGACAGAATATCAACACTGCTACTTACCTGACAACTCCTCACACTTGACGTGAACCCACCAGTTGACTAAGTATAATGATAGACTATCAACACTATTACTTACCTGACAACTCCTCACACTTGACGTGAACCCACCATTTGACTAAGTATAATGACAGAATATCAACACTGCTACTTACCTGACAACTCCTCACACTTGACGTGAACCCACCATTTGACTAAGTATAATGATAGACTATCAACACTATTACTTACCTGACAACTCCTCACACTTGACGTGAACCCACCATTTGACTAAGTATAATGATAGAATATCAACACTATTACTTACCTGACAACTCCTCACACTTGACGTGAACCCACCATTTGACTAAGTATAATGACAGAATATCAACACTGCTACTTACCTGACAACTCCTCACACTTGACGTGAACCCACCATTTGACTAAGTATAATGATAGAATATCAACACTATTACTTACCTGACAACTCCTCACACTTGACGTGAACCCACCATTTGACTAAGTATAATGATAGACTATCAACACTATTACTTACCTGACAACTCCTCACACTTGACGTGAACCCACCATTTGACTAAGTATAATGATAGACTATCAACACTATTACTTACCTGACAACTCCTCACACTTGACGTGAACCCACCATTTGACTAAGTATAATGATAGACTATCAACACTATTACTTACCTGACAACTCCTCACACTTGACGTGAACCCACCATTTGACTAAGTATAATGACAGAATATCAACACTGCTACTTACCTGACAACTCCTCACACTTGACGTGAACCCACCATTTGACTAAGTATAATGACAGAATATCAACACTGCTACTTACCTGACAACTCCTCACACTTGACGTGAACCCACCATTTGACTAAGTATAATGACAGAATATCAACACTGCTACTTACCTGACAACTCCTCACACTTGACGTGAACCCACCATTTGACTAAGTATAATGATAGAATATCAACACTGCTACTTACCTGACAACTCCTCACACTTGACGTGAACCCACCATTTGACTAAGTATAATGAT